>NW_006442512.1:495325-520877 GCF_000325575.1 Pteropus alecto
TTCTTGTTTATGGAGATAGGACTGTAATTATATGAACTTTCCTCTTATGACTGCTTTTGCCATGTCCCAAAAGTTTTGATATATTGTAGCATCATCATTCATTTCTATGTATCTCTTGATCTCTTTTTATTACTTCTCTGACCCGGATATTCTTCAGTCACATGTTGTTTAATCTCCATGTATCTGTGGTTCTTCCTGCTTTCTTTTCGCAGTTGATCTCTAGTTTCAAAGCATTATAATTGGACAATATGGTTGGTATAATTTCAACCTTCTTATATTTATTGAGGGTATCTCTGTGTCCCAGTATGTGGTCGCTTCTTGAGAATGTTCCATGTGCACTAGAGAAGAATGTATAAGCAGCTGTTTTGGGATGGAAGGCTCTGTAAATGTCAATTATGTCCAGTTTGTCTAATGTGTCATTTAGGGATGTTATTTCCTTTTCGATTTTCTTTTTGGATGATCTGTCCATATCCTTCAGTGGGGTATTTAGGTCTTGTACTATGATAGAGTTTTGGTCTGTTTCTCTCTTTAGTTCTGTTAATAATTGCTTTACATATTTCAGGGCTCCCTGATTGAGAGCATTGATATTAACAAGTGTTATGTCTTCTTGGTGCATGATTCCCTTTATCATTATGAAGTGTCCCTCAGAATCTTTCTTTACCTTTTTTATTTTGAAGTCTATTTCGTCCGATATTAGAACCACTACTCCCGCTTTTCTCTGAATGCCATTTGCGGAATTTTTTTTTTATATATATATTTGTGGAATATCATTTTCCATCCTTTCACTTTGAGTCTATATTTGTCTTTGGAGCTGATATGTGCCTCCTGGAGGCAGTATATGGTTGGGTTTTGTTTTTTGATCCAATCTGCAATTCTGTGCCTTTTTGTGGGTGAGTTCAATTCATTTACATTTAGAGTAATTATTGAAATATGAGGTTTTCCTATAACCATTTTATCTTTTGCTTTCTGGTAGCTCGATGTTTCCATTGTTTCCTTGTCCTTGTGTGTCTTTTTTTATTTTGGTTGGGTTTTGTGGGTTTTCCCTCTGGTCCTTCTTGCTTTATGTTATATACTTCAGTTCTGAATCTTTGGCGTGTTGGCGTGTGGTTACCAATACAAATATGTAAAGGTTATATATGTGTGTGTATGTGTGTGTGTGTGCGCGCGCGCATAAATATATATATATGTGCGTGTGTGTGTGTATATATGTATATATATGTATTCCATTTTCTTCTGCATATATTTTATCTCCATTCCTCTTTGTGAATTTGGATCTTTGAATCCTCTCCTTTTGTCATTGTTGTCTCAATTTGTCCCTCAGTATGCTGAACGTTCATTACTATCTTGCAATAGCAAATCTCTTCTTATCGTTTATGCTTATAATGCCCTAAGGGTTGCACTCTTCTGCTTCTATCTGCCTGCTAGCTATTATTAATTACTTCTATTAACTAGAAATTACTAGTTATGTTTTGTTTTTGTTTTTTTTATCATTTTGTTTTAGGTGACCTGACCCCTTTCAGTATTTCCTGTAATGCAGGCCTCGTAGTGAAGAATTCTCTAAGTTTTTGAATGTTTGGAAAGGACTTTATTTCTCCTTCATATTTAAAGGAGAGCTTAGATGGATACATTACTCTTGGCTGGTAGTTCCTTTCATTTAATAGTATGAATATTTGATTCCACTCCTTTCTGGCTGTAAGGTTTGCAGTGGGAAGTCTGACGATAATCTAATGGGTTTTCTCTTATAGGTTACCGTCTTCTTTTCCCTGGCTGCCCTGAGAATTTTTATCGTTGATTTTTGATAACTTAATATAATGTGTCTTGGAGAATGGGTTGAGATAATTGGGTAGTCTGTTGACTTCTTGAATTCCAAGTCCTAGTTCATTCCTTAGATTTCGGAAATTCTCATCCACTATTTTTCTAAAATGCTCTCTAATCCCTCCTCCTTTTCCTCCCCTTCAAGAATGCCCATTATTTTTATGTTTCCTCTCCCAAAGGTATAGCTAGTTCTTGCATTTCTCTTTCATTATTTTTCATTCTTTGTTTTCTCTCTTCTCCTTATGATTTATTTCTAGATTTCTGTCTTCGATATCATTGATTCTTTCCTCCATTTGGTCGACTCTATTTCCCAAGCTTGCTATTTCATTATTCATTTATTTCGGTGTGTTCTTCATCTCTATAAGTTCTATTTGGTTCTTTTTGAGGGTTTCAGTCTCCTGGCTAAAGAACTCATTCTGCTGGTATAGTTGTTTTTCCAACTCCTGGAATTGTTGATATGAATTATTTGGACCTGAGTTTTTTTTTTTCAGAAGTACCATCCTGAATTCTCTGTCATTTAAGTCGCATATTTCTATGTCTGTAAGCTCATTTTCTGGAGATTTTTCTCTTTCTTTCTGAGTTGCCTTGTCACCTTGGTGGTTCATGGTGTTTAATGGACTATTTCTCTGCCTGGGCATTAATGGAAGTGTATTCTGCTTTTTTCCAGAAAGATTATATAAAGCTCTCTCGTTAGCCTGTTACAAAAAAGATTTTCCTTTGGTTTCCAGTAGGTGGCATCTAAGCCTCTTGGATCTCTGCTTTATATAAAGCCTTAATAATGCCTTTTTTTCTTATAGATATTTAATCCTGCTCTCTCCCTCAGTCTCATTCCCTGTCAGTGTTAGCGACAGTTTCGTTAGCATTTGCTCAGATTCCTGTGAGGCTCTGCGACGTGCAGTCTTGTAGGATATGGGTGACGGGCCCTCTGGGTTGGAGAATGGGGCTGCGGCTCAGCCTCATGTTTTCCAACCATGGCTGATAATAATCAACTGTTGTTTCTCTGCCATCCCCACTACTCTGCTTTCTGCCCTGATCGCTGGGCACTGCCTTCGGCTACGGGAAGCTCACAGCTCTCCCAGTCAGGGTATTCAGGGAACGCGCTGCACTTTTTCCCCTCTCTCTCCTTCTACAGGGAGCTCCAGCTACAAGAGGCAGCTTCTTTGTTTCTCCCAGTCTATCGCCCAACTCCCAGGATTCTGACATGTAGTAGCTCTTTTGTGTAGATCCCATGCTCGGATGTGCTAGTGCACAGTTTGGGTGTTTTTTGTTGAGTTTTAGATGTTTAACTTACTGTTGTTTCCAGAGGAGAAATCCGGAGACATGTCTCACTCTGCCATGTTTCTGACGTCACTGCTACACAATATTTTTTATTGCTTCTCCAATGCCTTGACTCTTCTTTCACACAAACTCCCACAATTACACCTACTTCATACCCAAATGAAATCTATAAAAACTGTTGTACATCTGGGAAGAAGGCAGTTTCTCAGCATTTGAAATATTCAACTCATTATTCCAAAATATTTAAGAGGTGAACCATGGTCTTTTCTCTTATAATAACAAAGGTAACTGAATCTATGAAAATTACAAGTGGGAATCCTAATCTTAAACAATGGAAAATGTTCATATCATAAACGATTTATAAGGACACATAGTTTTCCTGCTCCTCCACCATCAACAGAACCAAAGAAGCTCAGGAAAGCAGAAGTAGGGGAATAAGAGGAAACCTTTTCCCCTAAAGCTAGGAAAAGTATCTACCTAATATGTATGAAGCTATAAATATACTGGAAAGCTAATATCTTTAATTTCTAAATGTAACATTTCTACCATACTTTGTTTACTTTATTCAACGAACACATTTTACCTACTATGTTCCAGGCATTATTTTAAGCACTTTTCAAATATTAGCTGATCAAAAACCCTTTGAGGTGAGTACCATCATTACCCCCATTTTACAGATGAGAACACTAAGGTATAGAGAAATAAAGTAATTTTGCCAATAATTACACAGCTATTAAGTGGCAGAGATGAGATTTAATCCCAGGCTCTCTGGGTCCAGAATCCATGTTCTTTAACCAGAAGACAATGCTAACTCTCAAAAAGTCACATGCTCATGAAAACTCTTAGAGTTAAATATTTAATTAAAATCTGCTAAACAAATTAAGAGGGAAAAAATGGAGATGGCAAAAAGTAAAACACCTATTAATAGTTCCAACACATCACTATACTTCCCACCACCTTTTTTCCTTGTTCACAGAGGGGTTTTTGTTTTTCCTTTAATTAAGACTCATCAGACATGATTTTCTAGTAAATGAAAGACTTTAAGACATTAGTCTCAGAATTTTTAGAAGAGTTAAAATTAATTGAACACATTGTATGTCAAACACTTAATTTGCTTGTTATATATTCTTATTGCATCTCATGAACCCACAAAGTAGGTACCGTATTACCCCCATTTTACAAATGAAGAAACTGAAGCACAATTAAGAAACTAACTTAAGATCATATAGGTAGGATGCAGGTGAGCCAGAATTCAAATTCAAGCAGTTTGACTCAACTAGAATTCCTGATACTCCTGGAGATTAGGATTATGAGCTATTTAAAAGTGATCACATTTTTACAGTTTCATTATTTGTTTGGCTAAGCCTAAAATGAGGATGATACTATACAGATTTATTTTATTTTGTCCCAACTCTGACTTAGACAACTAAAGTTTTTATACCTTAAGTTTTCTTGGAAAAGCTAAAAAACTCTTCACATTTTATTTTATAAGAGCCAAGTATCTTATGTAATTCCTTCATTCAACAACCATTTGAGTATCTGTTACATGCTACAGACCAAGTTTTAGTAGTACTAGTAGTAGCAGTAGCAGTAGTAATAGTAGAAGACAGTCTTTGCACCTAAGACAGAGTCTCTTTTCAGTCAGCATATAAATATGCTCGAGTTTCTCACAATAAATATAACACACCAGTACATAGAAACAGATAACAGCTTTGTCAATCATTCGGTGGTAGAACCGAGAATGGAATTCTGATATTCTTTGCCCCATATACTATAAAATAGATAAATCCCTTATTTTTCTTACAGTTCCTAAAGAGTGACTGAAAAATAATTACTCAGTAGGTACTATTTGCCTGTCTCATGCTATATCACCTCTACCAGTTGGCAATAAAAGCCTATCCATTTTTAGTGCAAGGAATTGAAATTAAAATCTTTTTACTAAAATCTTGGTTTACTAGGTTCCATGTTTAAGTTACTTTTAAAGTTCCATAATTGTATTTTGGGTATGTCTTTAATAACCAAATAATAAATATAAATGTCTAAGACCATTCACGAAAGAAGCAATCAAAAAATAAGCATGTTTACAAATAGTAAGGCCACTTGTTTGATTTTTACATACAAACATTTTGTTTTAAGCAGTATTGAGCTGAATCCAGTTGATTGTGGAAAGGTTAGCAGACAAAAAAAGTCAAGTACAGGAGAAATCCTCCAACCAGTTCACTGAGGCTTAATTGATAGCCAATAATTATAGGCACAATTACCAACCCAAGACCTTATAATGGCAGGGGACCAAGAGCCAAAGCAATCAAAGAAACCTTGGTCAATATACAGAGAAGCTTCTGCCTATTACTAATTATCAGTGTGTGCATGAAACCTTGATAAGTTTCTTGACTGACACATGCTTACATCAGTGTTTATGGCACATTTTGAACTCATTTCTTATGTCCAATGTCCCTTACAAGCTTCTCTAGTATGTTATACTTGTATCATTATCTGATATTTGCTATTCCACTGCTACTCTCTTTTTCTGTCTGTAATCTGTCTCATCTGAAATTGTAAATTTGTGGAGGAAGGGAGCAATGTTAACTCCCCAAACAGCATGGTGCCCTGCAAATATTAGGAACTGAGTTAGTGTTTGTTAAGGATAAATATGAAATCCACCCTATAGCCACACCCTAATCATTATGATTTTGCAGAACTGCTCCTCCTAATCTCTCTGACTGGACCGTCCCTAGGGTCATTCCTTGAACCTCTTCTTGTTCTGCATTTATCTATACTGACAACTTCTAAGTATATCCAACCTAGACCATTCTCTGAACTCCAGATTCATTTGTTCAATAGCTGACTTAACGTTTCCATTAGCATGTCTATTAGACATCTCAAAAACTTAGTTCCTGAAATCTCAGAAACCTGGGCTGCCTACAGTATACCATTTATGTTAATGACAACTCCATCCTCCTAGTGCCTTGAGCCAAAACTGTTGAAGTCATTTTTGACTCCTCTCTTTTCACATTCCACATCCAATCCATCAGCAAACCTACTTATATCAAAACATGTCCAGTTAAGAGTCAGAGATGTCAGTATAAGTGCATTCCTATTTTTATACACAAAAATATAGGTGTGAATACATAGGTCAGTACACATACATTTATTTCCTAGCTCTGCCCTAAGAGCACCTAGCTTCAGTAACACTACAGTAGCAACAAGCACACCTAGCATCCAGATCTTAAACCTCAAAATACCATTCTCCAATAAAAGGAACCAGGGTTTCTTGGAAAAATGAGTAGAGCTGGGGCAGGAAAAGTACAAGATGAGCCTGAAGCATCTAATAGTGTCAGAGACTAAAGAAGTGCACATGTACACACACAAAGGATAGGAACATGTCAAAAAGCCACAGAAGTCACCCTAAAAGAGCTCTCAATGGCCAAAGCTAGAATAATTTGAGAAAAAAAAAAATGATAACACTGAATTATAAACCTAAGAATAAGTATCCATAAATTGGAACTGATGTAAAATGATTAAAACAGATAGATGAGAAGGGAATTTCTTACAGAATTCCAATTAATAAAAGAAACAAGAATGAGGGAAATAAAAAAATACCTTTAGAATACCATAGCAGTAATTACTGCAGGCAAGATCTACTGACGAATGCTAAAATTAGTAAACTGAAACAGGATACTGGCAAAGCCTCAAAGTATCTCCCTCCAAATATTTACCAATTACTGGGGTGGTTTTAATATATATTCATAAATTCTTTGATACTCATCCCTCCAGGAAGTGGAGTTTAATTCCCCTCCCCTTGAGTGTAGGCTGGACTTAGTGACTTGCTTCTAAAGAAAAGAGTATGGAAAGAATAAAATAGTACTTTTCCAGTGGAGAAACCTGGCAGAAACCACCTTAACAAAGAGACCACCAGTGATGTCATTTTTGTATCATGTAGCTCCTACAGGGCGAGACAAGAACACTTCACTTCAGTGGTAGTCTTCCCCTAAAACCATAATCCCAGGTTAGTCATGAGAAAATATCAGACAAACCCAAATTGAGGAATACCCTACCAAATACCTAACCAGTACTCTTTGAAAGTATCAAGGTCGGGTCTACGGCCATGCTATCCTGAACAAGCTCCATCCCATCTGATTTCAGAAGCTAAACAGGGTCAGGCCTGGTTAGTACTTTGATGGAAGACCACCTAGGAAGACCAGGTGCTGTAGGCGTAAGAAATAAAAAATAAGGGCTTGTAAGTGACAAGTTCCTTGCAATCTGTGAGGTCAACAAAGGGTTGCCGCATCTAAAAATAATAATAATAATAAAATAAAGTATTAAGGTCATTAAAAGAGAAGGAAAAACCAAGAAACTGTCATACATTAGAAGAGACAAAGACTGGACAAGTAAAAGCAACGTGGTATCCTGGTTTGGATAATGGAATGGAAAAAGAATATTAGTGGGGGAAAAAATGGTGAAATACAAATAAAATCTGGAGTCTGGTTGAAGCAATGTATCAATGTTAATTTTTTACCTTGGTAAAATATACCACCCGTTATGTTAAGACATTAACATTAAGGGAAACAGGGTGAAAGATATATGGCAGTGGTTCTTAATAGGAGCAATTTTGCCCCACAGGAATCATTTGGCAATGTCTGGAGATTTTCTGATTGTTACAACCTGATGGATGGTACTGGCACCCAGTGGATAAAGGCCAAGGATACTACTTAACATTCTCTGGCACAGGGGAATCCCCACAACAAAGGATTATCCAGCCCAAAAAGGTCAGTAGTGCTGAGGTTGAGAAACACTGGCATAAGGAAATTCTTATTCTATCTTTGCAATTTTTCTGTAAATCTTAAATTGCATCAAAACAAAAAGTTAAAAATATACATCCAAGTCCAATCATTTTTCATCAATACCCTGGTGTAAGACACCACTATCTCTCAATCGGAATTTTTTTTTTTTTTATGACATTGGTTAACAAAATCCAGTAAGTTTCAGCTGTACACTTTAACAATAAGGCATACATACACACACACACACACACATACACACACACACATATATATACACACACTTACAGTGTAAATATATATATGTGTGTATATATGTGTGTGTGTATATATATATACACACATATATATATACATATATATACATATGACAAACCACTTACCTCCCATAGTTAGATTTCTGCCAATTGGATTTTTAAAGAGCCTCCTAACTGGTCTTGCTTTTACTCATTGCCTCCTTAGACTACTTTTAACACAGTAGCCAGAGTGAACTTTTTATTTAAAGTGTAAATCTGATCATGTCACTCTTTTGCTCAAAACCCTGTAATGGTTCCCATCTCAGAAAGTAAACACCCAAGTCTTTACAATGGCCTACAGGCTCTTATCTAATCTGGAACCAGTTATCTCTCTGACCTTACCACTTCTACTCTTCTATTCACACTAGTTTCAGTGACCGTGGCCTCCTAAAGTTCTGGGAAAATACCAAACACACCTCTGCTTTAGGGCCAATGCAAAATGTTTCTTCTGTGCCCCCTTACCCGCTTCAAGTCTTTGCTCACTTCTCACCAAGTCCTTCCCAGGCATCCTCTTTAAAACTGCACATACTCCTTGACATACCTGTCCCTCTTGTCTGCTTAACTATTCTCTACAGCATTCATCTAATATACTACAGCAGTACCTTTCTGTTTTTGTTTAATGTCTGTCTCATCTTCTTCAGCTCTAAGAGGGCAGGAATTTTTGTGTTTCACTACTGTAACCTCTGCACCTAGAACAGTGACTGGCACATATTAATGCTCACCAAACATTTGTTAAATGAATGATACACCTCTGAAGTCCTAAATTAAATATCCTAGTGTCTTTCTAGCACCTTTTATCATCACTGCATTTTCTCTCTTATTTCCTTACTTAAAGAAAATGTGGTTTTGAGAAGTAAGAATGGGCTTTGGATTCTGACTCTATCATTTGATAGTGTGTGTCTTTGGACATGTTATTTAACCTCTCTAATCCTCACTCAATTTCTTCATCAAAGGAGAATGGATAAAGGAAAGACTATAAGGTTAATAACCTTGTAGCTTTAGTGTTACAATTAGAAATAAGGTAGTAAAATGTCTAGCACATAGTAACTGCTCTATAAATAAAAACTAATATTACTGCTCTTTCCTCATTAGCTAGCTCTTCAGTTTCACACTGACCTCTAGCCTTTCATTCCCATCATTTTCTTCCAATTGAATCACCCTTCCAAGCTTCCTGCTTATGATCCAGGCTAGATTCCACAGTTCATTTCAGTCACAATCGACATCATTAATTCTCTCATGCACTGTTCGTCAGATATCTCTACCAAATCGACATCTGCAAAGCAATGGATAACAGCCTGGGCCCTGGAATTAAAGGAGCAGTATTTGAAACCAAGCTGTTCATCTTACAATCAAGGAGAGTAAGAGTATCTACTTTATGAGTTCTAATGAGTTTCTTCAGCTATACCCAGAGTGATCACTGCTGGAAGAAAATCAAACAATGCAAATTGATATTCCTACAAATCCAAGGTCTGGTACAACCTCAAATGGATCCTCAGTGCTGCCTAACAATCATTTTTTAATTTTCCTAATCATGTGTCTGTCAATATGTCTGCGCCCATGCCTCTGCTCCCCTCCCCATTCCCTTCGAAGCTGTTACAAACTCACATATTCTTTTTAAGACTCCCTATTCCACCATGTTCCCCTTCATTCCTAGCAGGTACTCAAAAATGATAGAAGACACACCCTCAACTCATTCTCCCTCCTGCCCTTCAGATAAACTTATTTACACTGCCTCCAACTTCACTTCCTTCAATTCTGCTCACTAGAAAAGGAAAACTACCTCCTACCCAAGGCCAATTTCTCTACCTAGGCATTGGATCCCACCCATCCCCTTCTGCAGCCTCCAAATTCTTGGCTCCACCTATTATCTCTCTTTCCTCCCAACCTTTTTTCCCACCCTCCCCCTTTCAATTTCTCTCCATTGGCTCTTTCCAATCCCATATAAATGTGCTCCAAATCTCTTAAATTAAAAAAAAAGGGATTGTAAAATACTTTAAATTCTCTGCATCTCTCTCCTCCAGATCTTTTCTTCAGTCTTTGGTTGAAAACACTGTTAGCTACACTTCTAGTTTGTTATTCATTCTTCAATCCCCTCAATGCATTACAATATAGCTAACCCTCTAGCTGAAGTTACAAATGACAGCTTAATCATCAAGTCTGAAAAATTTTATTCAGTCTTTATCTTACTTGGCCTTTTCATGGCAGGATACAATGTTGACCTCACCTTGTCCTTAAAATATTATTCTCCTCCAGTTTCCTGACAAATCTTTCCTCTTTTTCCTTTTATCTTTGGTCTGTCTGGCACAGATGGTTGGCTTCTCTTCAGCTGCCTACCCCATTCAGTAGCCACTTCAGAAATGTGGAAATCATCCTAAATCTTCAATTTTGGTAACCTCCATAATCTGATTATTTATCCTGGCCTGTTGATAATACTTTCTAAATCTTTCATATGTCCACCCCCTCTTCTACATCCTTTATCATTTCTCTCCATAAATGGCTTCCTAACTGGTCTTGCTTCCAGTTTTGCCCTTCTCTAATTCAGCATTCAGTTTGCTGCCAACATGAGAGATCTAAAATACTAATCTGATTCTATCATGGCATTTCCCCTGCCCCGCCCCCCCAAACCCTCACAGCCTTTGAGATAAAGTTAAAGCTCCTTAACTTGATTCACGAGCCATCGGTGATTTGGTTTCTTACCACTCCATTGGCCTGTTTTAAAAATTGTGCTGTCCACCTGTGGCTATTCAGCACCTTGTACTTGAATGACTAGTGCTCAATAGATATGACTATTCCAAACTGAGATATGATATAAATGTAACTGAATATTTGGAATAGATATGACTATTCCAAACTGAGATATGGTATAAATGTAAAATACATACCAGCTTCTAAAGACTTAGAATAAAAAAGCAAATATCAGAGTTCTAGTCAATATGATGGAATAGGAAAATGCTATGCTTGCCTCCTCCCATGAACATATTAAAATTACAACTAAATTGTAGAATAACCAACCTGGAAAACCATATGAAGACTAGCTAGACAGAAGTCTTATAACTAAGAATATAAACAAGAATCTATGTCTAGACTGGTAGGAGGGGTGGAGACATGAAACAAGCTGGTCCCATACACACATGTGGCAGTTGTGAATCGGGAGGGATAGCACAGCTAGAAAAGAAAGGTCCCCTCTGAGGAGCAAAGGGTCCTAGACGCACATTGGGCTCCCTAGCCTTAAGCACCAGTGCTGGGGAAGAAGATCCACAACATCTGGCTATTAAGTGGTTATTCAGTCCCCTGGGTGAGATAAAGGACTGCTGGAAACCCAGGCATCCTCTTAAAGGGCTGCACACAGACTCACTCCCAGGAACTCTCCCTGGGCTCCAGGAGAGGGACAGCGGCTCAGGAGGCACCAGAAACATACAGGGAAAGACTGAGTTGTTTGGCTTCACGGCCAGGGCTGGAAGAACAGCCACTGTTGTCCCTGTATTGAGTCCTCCTCCCACACAGCCTACAAGCAGGTACCATCTTTCCTATGTTGGACCCTCCCTCTACACAGCCAAATTTGAATCTGCATTGGTCTGGTGAACTCTACTCCCTCCACTCTGGTGACTCTCTGCAACCCTGCACCACCTACAACCCTGCACCACCTAACTCACCTACCATCTGAGGCTCCTTCAGCAGCAGAAAGCCAGCATTGGTTCCAGAAAACTGCAATATTTTTTGAACAACTCTGGTGAGTCTGCAGGCCTCAGGCAGGTGGGGTCTGGCTTTGGTATATTCTGCGCCACACAAGTGCTCACCACTGGTGCCAAGTTTGAATATTCATTAACTGAATATTCATTAACTTGGTGAACACCACTAGTCAGCCCACCCTGGTGACTCCCTGAGACTCCACCTCATCCAACTCACATACCACACGTCACATACCATACGAGGCTCTTTCAGCGGCAGAGCCTTTTGCTGAGTTGCCACAGGCCCAGTACAGGTGGCAGTAAGCCTTGGTTCACAGTAGAGCTTCTACGTTCCTCCAGGGCCAGCACAGGCAGCAACCAACTGCACATAGCCTTGTAGCTCCTAACATGTAGCCCCAGGCTGACCTTGGCCTGCATGGGGAGCCACTCCCAAGAAACCCCAGAACCAATAGTCAGTGGCCAGCTACAGACAACAAAAAAACACCATCCAATTAGTCCCACAAAAGGCACACACAAAGGGTGGTCTCAGCAGGCACCAAAGCCACTGCAGTAAATCCCACTCAGTGGGGTCAGGCCCCGTATAGAAGCTTATTGCTGTATTCATGGCTAATCTTCACAGCCAGTCAGCCTGAGGATCAATTCTACCTACTGATGTGCCAACAGTAATCAAGGCTCAACTACAACAGGAGAGCACGCACGACCCACAAAAGGGACACTGCTAGAGTACCCATCTCAAATGATCAGAGAAACTGTGCCACTGGTCCCCAAGGGCACATACTACATAAGACCACCCTACCAAGACTGGGAGATGTAACAAATCAACTTAATACATAAAAACAAAGACAGAGAGGCAACCAAAAAGGAAACAAACCAAGAGAAAACAAATAAACATGTTCCAAATAAAAGAACTGCATAAAACTTCAGTAAAAGAACTACACAAAATGGAAGCAAACAATCTACCAGATATAGAGTTCAAAACACTAGTTGTAAGGATGTTCGGGGAACTTAAGTGAGAACTTCAACAAAGTGATAATAAGCACAAAAAAGGACACACAAACCACAAAAACAATCAGAAATGAAAACTATAATAACTGAAATGAAAAATACACTACAAGGAATCAACAACAGATTAGATGAAGCAGAAAATCAAATCAGCGATTTTATGAGGCCATCATTACCCTAATTCCAAAACCAGACAAAAACATTACTGAAAAAAAAAAAATACAAGCCAATATACCTGATGAGCAGAGATGCAGAAATTTTTAACAGAATATTAGCAAACCAAATTCAGCAGTACATTAAAAAGGTCATACACCATGACTAAGTACACTATGTTCCTGGGATGCAAGGTTGGTTCAATCCAGAAATCAATTAACGTAATATACCACATTAACAAAATGAAGGATAAAAAATCATATGATCATATCAATAGGTGCAAAAAAGCATCTGACAATGTCCAGCATCCATTTATGATAAAACTCTCTGCAATGTGGGAATACAGTGAACATACCTCAACATAATAAAGGGCATATATGACAAACCCACAGCTAACATCATACTCAATGCTGAAGGGCTAAAAGCATTTTCCTTAAGAGCAGGGACAAGACAAACATGTCCACTTTCACCATTTTTATTCAATCTAGTATTGGAAGTCCTAGTCATAGCAATCAGACAAGAAAAAACAAAAGGCATCCAAATTGGAAAGGAAGAAGTAAAACTGTTATTATTTGCAGATGACATACTATAGAGAACTCTAAAGATTCCACCAAAAAAAAAACTATTATAATGGATAAATGAACTCAGTAAAGTAGCAGGATACAAAATTAATATTCAGAAATGGGTTAAATTCTTATACACTAAAAATCAATTATCAAAGAGGAAAGGAAAACAACTGCATTTATAACTGTATCAAAAAAGAAAATACCAAGGAATAAATTTAACCAAGGACGTAAAAAAAAAAAAAAAAAAAAAAAATCGAAGAAGATATAAATAAATGGAAGCATATACTGTGCTCATGGACAGGAATAAGTGACATCGTTAAAATGGCCTTTCTACCCAAAAAATTTATAGATTCAATGCAATCCCTATCAAAATACCAATGGCATTTGTCACAGAACTAGAACAAATAATCCTAAAATTTATATGGAACTACAAAAGACCCAACCAAATAGCCACAGCAATCTTAAGAAGAACAAAGTTGAAAGTATCATGCCAACTATACTGCAAGATTATCGTAATCAAAACGGCATGGTATTGGCATAAAAACAGACACATAGATCAACAGAACAGAGCACCCAGAAGTAAATCCACACCTCTATGATCAATTAATCTACAATAATGGTGGCAAGAATATACAATGGGATAAAGACAGTCTCTTCAACAAATGGTGTTGGGGAAAACTGGACAGATTCATGCAAAAAAATAAAAGTGAACCACTTTCTTACACCACAAACTCAAAATGGATTAAAGCCTTAAATGTAAGACCTGAAACCATAAAACTCCTAGAAGAAAACATAGGCAATAAACTCTGACATTGCTTTTAGTAATTTTTTTGGCTACATCTCCTCAGGCAATAGAAAAATTAAAAAATGGGACACTAATGGATTTTTGCAAAGGAAACCATCAACCAAACAAAAAGACAACCTACTGAACAGGAGAATATATTCACCAATGATACATCAGACAGACAGATTATGTGTGTGTGTGTGTGTGTGTGTGTGTGTGTGTGTGTGTATCCAAGATATATAAAGAATTCATACAACTTAACACCAAAAGAACTGAAAATCCAATTAAAAATTAGTAGAGGACCTGAATAGAGATTTCTCCAAAGAGGACATACAGATAGCCAGCAGACATATGAAAAGATGCTCAATGTCACTACTCATCAGAAAAAGGCAAATTAAAACCACAATGAGATAGCACTTCATACCTGTTGAAATAGCTATCACCAATAAATCAACAAACAACACGTGTTGACAAGGATGTGGAGAAAAGGGAAGTCTTGTGTACTGTTGGTAGGATTGCAAGTTGGTGCAGCCACTATGGAAAACAGAAGCAGACTCATAGACACAGAGAACAAACTGATGGTTGCCATATGGGAGGGGGATTAGAGGGTTGGGTGAAAAAAATTAAGAGATTAAGAAGTACAAATTGGTAGTTACAAAACAGTCAAGAAGAAATAGTCAATAGGAAATATAGTCAATAATAATGTAATAACTAAGTATAATGCCAGGAGGATACTAGACTAATTGGGGAGATGACTTCATAAATTAACTGTCTAAACACTATGCTGTACATCTGAAACTAATATAAAATAATATTGAATGTCAACTGTAATTGAAAACTAAAAAAAAATAAAATAAAAAGTAAAGCAAATATCAAATATAAAAATGTTTTTATAGATTATGTTGAAATATTTTTGATATATCAAGTTAAATAAAATATAGTATTAAAACTAATTTCATTTTCCTTTTTTAATGTGGTTACTAGAAAAATTTTAAATACATATATGACTTACATTTGTGGCTTGTTTTATATTTTTACAGGATGGTGCTGGTCTATAAATGTCTTTTCCCTCTTTCTGAACCTAGATAATTCTTATTTTTGAAAATTAGCTTAGGTAACCCACTAAGATATATTTCAGGACACTCCTCTGCCCCCAAGATCCTACCCAGGTCTTAGTCAACTATCCCTCCTTCTCTGTGCTTCCATACATAAGAATCTGCTTATACCTGTTACATAGCATACCACATTGTAATTGTTGATTATCAGCTATCATCTCCTAAACTGCACACTCCTTGAAAAAAGCGGTATCATTCTACATATACTCGACGTACCATCATGCCTACCTCTTAAAAGGCACTCAAAATATCTGTCAAACAGATGTGAACTATCTATATTCCTGGCCTGATACTTCGAAGAATTTCTTCGAAGAAAACAAATCATCAATGAAGGAGCCTAGACTTTCTCAGGAGCTCTCTAGTAATGAAAAGACTGGGATGGTGATAGGGAGTAAAAATTACAGTAAAGAGAACAGTAATGAGAAAATAGAGTTCATCACGCACGCTTGCCTCCTACAGTGAAAAAGGTATTTGCAGCAGTGATATGGAGCCCTGAACTCACACTTGGCATGCCAGGGGCCACAGCTTGGTTTCTAAATTACTTAAAATGCCCATCCAACAAAAAGAGTATGATTTGGCAAGCTTCGACACAAACAGCTAGAGCTCAGCACCTGTTCCATTTAAACGGCACATCATTAAAGTTAAAAACAACAAATCTCTTTCATGAATGCTAATCTCATGATGCTTCACCACGGAGCAATTTTGAAGAGTTATATGAAATGTGCCAGAGCATGAATTTATGGCTGATGCTTATTTGGCAAATATGATTGACACTGCTAGAGGTTGAAAAACATGTATGCAAATAAGCAAATAAAAGTTTTTAAGCTCTAAGACTTAAATATTTACATTAGCATAAAAGTACAAAGATAAATGTTTATGAGTACACATATAACACATCCAGGAACAATTTTTCAATGTGATTGTCAGGAACAGTTATGAAGTGACATTATTTCTTTACAGGCCTCAGGGTAGACGTTTAAAAATAAATTCTGACAGAATGTTAATGGGGCACGAAAATTATCGAGGAAGTTTCTGTGTAGTATCACTAGGTAAAATAAACAGTCACAGTATCATAGTAGTTCAAAACAATCTTATCTTTTCCTTTCACCAAAACATTTTTCTTCCCATCCTGGAACCCAGCCAAACATAATGTCAGCCCCTAAATGGAGGGTACAGGGTGGAGAGAAGGACTACATATCAAAAAGCCTTCAATAATTTGACATTTTTTCCCACATAACATAGTCATGTTAGTCTCCAAAATAAAGACATGATAAAATATTTCCTCCTCCTCCCCTTGACAGCTATGGAAAGATGTTTGTTTTTTCACATAGTTTGTGAATTGGTCATAGGCAAACTCACTAGCAATGGTATGAATTCTGCTTCCTTTGTTAACTGTTAATCTCTGGGCTGAGGCTATAACTCCATGTTTGAAGCCAAGAAAATGTACTATAACTGCCATTACAGTTTACTAAACGAGTCACCAAAGAGAAGTGCCAGGCACTTCAGAAAGTAATTAAGGTAGTCAGTAAACAGCTATCTAAAAATGCTCTTAGATTACAGAAGCCATCAAGAAGCGAGACTGCTCATGGAAAGTTTTACCCTTGTGGATAATTCATGTTTTTCACTTCCATACTGCAGAGAGCAATATACATTCTCCGACTACACACGGTACTACATCATTTCATTTATAAGGAAAAAAGACGTTGTGGCTAAACAAAAATCAGTAAGTAGTCCCCAAAACAGAATCCTCAAGGCAATCCCAATTCAGGTGAAAAGCTGTTGACACACGTCATCCAATGACCTAAAAAGTAGTCTTTTACGTAAGTCTCCAAATATTTAATTCAATGTATACTCATCACATTTAACAGAAGCAAAAGAAAAATGTATTAGGTTTTCTACAGCAAGGCCGATAAAGATGAAACCTAGTTTTTCTTTAACTTGTCACTAACGCCAGCCTTCCAATAAAACTCCATTCCGCAGCTCTCCAATTCCTAAACTTAGATCTTAAAAATAACAACGGGTTACAAGAAAGTAACATTTAAAGGTGGGAGGGCTCCTCTTTCCTGTTGCTCTCAGCAGACTTTAACGTCGTCAAAGGACGAAAAACGAAATCAAACTCTCAGATGGGTGGCGCAGGAGACGGAGACAGGATAGGGAAAGGGGTTCAGACGTTGAGTCCTCATCACGGAAGGTAAGAAAAGTTGCAAGAATGGACGAGTCAAAGGAGAAACAAACTGACCAGCCGAGCAAACCAGCCCGTTAGGGGGCTCACAAGCCGCAGCCCGAAGAGAGCGGGCAAAGAGCCACAGACTAGGCTGAGCTGGTACTCCAGGGACTGGAGCGGGATGTTCGTGTAGACCTAGAGGGAGCGAGAAGAGACCTTCTTGCTCCAGTCTCTTTGCTCCCAGCACTTCCAGCCTTCACTTTCCCCACCATCCTCCCAGCCACGCCCGGGGACGTCTCTAGCTGCCAGGTCCCGACTTTCTCTCCTCGGGGGCGGGAAGGGGGGAGGGCGCTGAGCTACTGGGGCCGCTGCTGCCGACGCAGGAGAGGGGGAGAGAAGGCGCGCAGTGCCGGCGGGCCCCGGAGGCGCAGAGGCGCGGGGACGGCCAAGGCCGGAGAGCCCGGGCCGGGATGGCCGCCCGAGCCCCCGCGGCGGCGCTAACCAGACTCCGCGGCGCCCTTCCCGGATTTCTTCGGGTTAGCGCCCTCAACTCACCGGGACCCTGGTCCCACAAGCCGGCGCGAGAAGAGAAGGGGAAGGAGAGGACGCAGGCAGCCCTGCCCCCGTTACCTGAGAGGCGAACACGCCGCCGCAGCAACCACCATCACCGGCCTTCCAGCCCTCTTTCCGGTCGCCGTGGCCACCGCCGCGGAGCTACTGACACTAACAACAACTATTCGCTGTTGCTGAGTCCACCGCGCGCTCCCGGCTGCCCGCCCAGCCCACCAGCCTACCAGCCTTCACCCAGCCCCACGACTGCCTCTTCGCGCGCGCGCGCGCTCGGCGTCGCGCTCCATAAGGAACGCGCACGCGCACAGGCCCTCGACCCAATACCCTGTCGCGTCTCAGTCCCGCAGAAGGAGCCACCGTGAGGGCCCTCCTCTCACGTTACTACCCTAATAGAATGAATCCTAGAAGGCCCCTTATTGGCTGAGGAGAGTGTGGCCAATATGGAGGGCGGGACGACCAGAACCTTAGGCTGCCCTGAAGCAAAATTTCGGTTCGAGTAAGTTCCAGTGGTAAAGGGAAATGAAATATTGGCCCATTTGGTGCCGGAGCCCCTTAAGTCAGCTTGTCGACGAATAGAATATTTGTGTTTTCAAGGACTCCAATATATATAGTAATTGCCAATTTAAGTCCTAATACTTTCTGCAGGCCTTAGCGATTAAAAAAACTACATCTCCCAGAAACCTTCACGAAAATGAGTCTCGCCTTGCGTAGTCACGTAGTCCTTCGTCACTTTTGAACAAAATAATCCCTCCATTTTTCTGAAGGTATCGGGTGTAATATTTCATTTTTCTGCTCGCCAAAACAATTTTAAATGTTAGTGCAATAAGAGAAGTTGCCTATGGGAAGATGGTTAAGCGATTAGATAAAGAGAAAGAAAGGACATCATAATAAAGTACTGCGGAGGAATTTTTGTCAACCTGTGAGACAACGGAGTGAGAAGAGTGAATGCGATTGAGAGGGGCTTAAAGAATTGTCTTCTGTGTAGGCGACATTCTTTAGCCGTAGGCCCCTGCCTACGCGTATCGTCAGAAGGTCAGTAAGCAAGGCGAGCTGGGGGGTGGCCACAGTGGAGGTGCCCCTCACCCTTTAAAGACCGTCGCTCTTTTGCTGTTCTTAATTGGTTTGTCTCGATTTGAGGCCGACTGAATGGGGGCACCTTACTTCCGGTTGGGGGAGGGGAGGAAGGCTTCCTGGAGGGAACGGGGCGGGGAAACAACTCACTTCCTATGCGGGTGATGGTTTGGGGGTGCCCAGTCCACTTCCTGTGCCGCGAGGGCTTGAAAACGTGAAGCTTGGTGCCATTTGAACAGACCGTATTTTAAAGGTTTGGCATTGTGTTTTATGAGAACAGTTAAGGTTATTCCACCAATTTGTGCTAATCTCCCGCCTTCAGTAAAAATTTGTGTTTTGTTTCAATGTGTAAGATGGAAAATTTTCTCCCCGAAAAAATTTTGTTAATGCATTCTTCAAAGAATTCGAAACCCTTGTTAAAATTCTCTATTCATTTCTGCAAGACGACATACTTTCTTGTGTGACTCATAATTGCCCTCCTCTGTTCCCCTACTCAAGTCCAACCTTCACCGAGTGAGATACAGTGTTCTCTGCCTTGACACGCTACAGGTACTTATTTTCAAGTAGGTTTATTACAGGACTCTATATATGATGTAAATTATGAGGCATGTTCAGCTTACCAGAATGGAAGTGTCATACTGAGGTGCTCAAATACTTATTACTTTAACTGATATGATTACTATCTTAAACTTCTTAGACTTTCATTTTAGCCTACAGATTCTGCCCTGTGCCTAAGAACAACTTCCTGAGTCTTAAAAATTCTTACATGTAACATGTAGCATTTGCGAAAGTTAGAGACTTTAGTACATTTTCCCCTGTAGTTTAATTTTATATCGATTCAAAAATGGTATCTTCTTCGTGTTTTTAAAGCATCGTACAAGGATCAAGAGGTTCAGCTCAGATTTTAAGTGGGAGGGGGGGAATTGGCTCACGAAGGACAAAAGATGAAGAAGAATTTCTATTTTTCCTGCATTCTCTGTTTTGTAAGAAACTGTATAAAGTAGTAATAAACACTCAACAATTTTGATTCCTTGGCTTCTGTTTTCAAGTACCATGGTATTTGGGTTAGGTGAGTGTGTAGTGAAGGAATCAATCTATTTGGAGCTTATGAAATCTCCACAATTTTAATTTTAGAATATCTATCAAGTGAACTGTAATGTCTTTAATGGATTTTTAAGAGACTAAAGCCTATGTTTTTTTCTTTGGAATTGTTACATAATCTATCCTCAGAATTTGCAATTATTTTAATTTTAGTTCTTTTAAAAAGTTATTTGGTTCAGAGTTTAATAAAAATATGTTTTAAAAAATGTTACAGTAAAGGGAAAAAATATATGTTTTAACCTTCTGTAGACACAAAAGAGCTGTCTAAGACCCTAAAATCAATGAGTTCATCTTTTCAAAGACTACAAAATTTATGCAGTAGTTGAAAAGGCGAGACAAAATACTGTCTGTTAGAAGATTAGGGACATGTAGACTACCTCAAGCAAGAATTGATTAAAGAGAAGGTGTTCACTGTCTTCATTATAGCGTAATATAAAAGAAAATACGATATTCTGACAAACTAAACTATTAAACTATAGTATTAGGAATTACTGAAGTAAATAAAGATTGTGGAACTAAGTGGAAAAGACAAAAATCAGTTAATATAATATTGGTTGAGAAACAATAATATTGCCTTTTGGAAAGCAAAGGAATTTATTAAATTAGTTTCTCTTGCTATTCATGGAAGAAATGCAATGAGAAAAATAAAAATTTCTGCAGCTGAAAGACTTGAACAGCCTGAAGAACTGTCTGTTCGGAAGAAAGCAATATGTAAAGTACATATCTGAGAGAAAATGGTTTGTGATAAGTGGCAGTTACTCATTGGTGCAATCAAAAAAGAAATATTAGACAAGTTGTGAAAAAAGTCCATGGAACCTGTTTTTATTCTCTTTAAGTGTTTCTGTAGAGAGGCTTACTGCCTCCGAAGGGCTTTTACTTTTCTTAAGGATTTTTTTTGCAGTTTTCTTTGCATGTTCTAATAGAAGTATACCATCAAAATTAGAAAAATGCTTTTCTAAGTGTGCTCTTGTTATATCCTTGAATAACAAGAATTTGAGATTTTCATTCCATTATTTGCCATCTGTAATAAAGAACTTATCCATTTTGTGAAGTATTTAGATTAGATAACCGTTTTCTTTTCCAAAAGCTGTCATTGGATACAGTGCTCACAGCAGTTTGAAATATTAAAACAGATCAAAATTCTGAATTTCATCTCACTGAAATTTGATTAACCACAAAGTGCTAGATACCATGTATAATGCAAAAGTATCTTTTCATTCTTTGGTCTACCATTTTTTTATAAAATCTTGATACTGTTTTACAGCTGTTGCTTTCTTTGTTTAGTAGTTTTTGTCATGAGGTTGAGTGTTAAAGAGAGTATGCTAACCATTTAAATGGTTTTAAACTTACTACTGTGCTGTCTTTATATTTCAGAACCTCAAGACTATTCATTATCCCTTACATGACTTTTCATTATTTCAGCAAAAGTTTATTGAATGCCTGTTGTGTGCTAATCACTGTTCTAGGAACTTGGAATATATCAATGAATACAAATATTCATAGTTTCTTGGAGATTATTCTCTTGTTTCCAAATTAAAATTATAATTTTGTTCCCTTGGTATTATGATCATTGTCCAGTTTGGATCAAGAAGCAGCCCTAAACTTGGTCTCTCTTGATCTGGATCTCTAAGCCATTCTAACCCCAGTTTTGAATATTTCAACCTAATTTTTTTCTAGAGCATACAAGCCCATCCGTTAAATATTCAGCCCTTTTCATTGACACATGCATTGTGATTCTACCGTTCCAGACTCTTTTTATGGCAAAAACAAATTAAAGTGAACAATGGGGAAAATAACAGCATCAGACAGGCCTGGGTTCAAAACTTGACATTTTGCTAACTAAGCTTACTAGCTTGGCAATCTTAAGCAATTTACTTGACCTCTGAGCCTTAGTTACCATAAACCTAAACATGGTTGTTGGGTAGATCAAGGATATTATATGTAAATCACCAGGCCCAATACCTATTGTTAGGAGCTTAATGAATACTATTATTTTCTCCGCAGTCTTGCTTCTGCTAGTCTAGCTATTGGGACTTGCCCACACGTCTGTCTTAGGGTACAGTAGTAAAAGAATAGGATAAGGTATAGGATTATTTAAATTCTATCATTCCCTTATAGCATGCTCACTTAGTTGTCAAGATTTTATTTCTTGTTTCTCGTGGGAAGGAGAGATAACTAATTTCCATGGTCACTTTAGAAAATATACATAATAGAAAGATTTGAAGCAAAGGTTAGGGAATCACTAGGGTAATTTGAATTGTTATAGGAAGACTTTCAAACCATTCTTCTAAACCTATTAAATGCTAAGCCTACCATTCAAGATTCTTCACACTATGATCATATCTCATTACTTACCTTTCCACAACTGAATAACTATTGGTCTCTGAAAAAAAATTCTATACTGTATTGAAAAAAATTCTGTACTGTATACAGGTTTTCTCTCTTTGTTCATGCTAGCTATCCTCTGCCTGAAATACTTTCTCTTTTCCTAGGAATCCCTATCAATCAAATGCCACTTTCTTTGAGGCTCTTTCCTAAGTACTACATTCAACTTCAAGAAGTATTTCCTGATGTCTATCTTCTCTTTCCACTCTCAAGCATATATGCTGTGTTCATTGAACCTCCGTTTTGTACTTTTCTTATGGTATCTAACATCCAGTGCTGCTTTTATGGTCGCTTGTTATTGTTATTGCATATAGAGTTTATGTACTTACATAAAAAGCTTTAGATTATCTTATTCTTATTTGTGCCTCCTGTCATACCTGGCACAATGCAGTTCACATCATAAGTAGTAAATATTTCTGGAGTTGAACTAGCACTTGGGATAAAGTGAAACTAATCAGTAAGTTTTATCTAATATTTATGCTCACCATTAAGCACAGTGAACAGCATACAATACTCAAATATCTGCCAAATGAAAGAGTGAATAAGTCATCATTTTCTCATTTGTGGGCATCTTACGGTGTCAATATGTCAATGAGTGTGTATTAAATACCTACTATATGATCTGAAATATGAGAGCTGATCCTTGCCCTCAGTTTAACTGGAAAGAAGTTATCATTGATGTAGACTCTGAAGACTGCAGGTGTTTTGAGTAAAGATGGGGTGGATAGGTTAGTATAAAGCTGTTTGCATTGTGAGAGATATCTCAGGCTATTTGAACTCGGAAACAGAATAGATTTCGATATCAAGAGATGCTTAAATTGCAGTTTCGCTCCTGGGTGTGTATACCCAAGAGAATTTGAAAGTGCGTTCACACAAAAACTTTTACGTCAATGTTTATAGCAGGATTATTCATAAGAGCTAAAAAGTAGAAACAAACCCAATGTCCATCAATTGATGAATGAATAAATAAAGTGTACTATAGCCGTACAATGGAATATTATTCGGCCATAAAAAGGAATGTAATGATACATGCTATAATATGGATGAACCCTGGAAATATTACCCTAAAGTGAAAGGAACCACAAAAGGCTATATACTGCATGATGCCATTTATTTGAGATGTCTAGAAAAGGCACATTCATAGAGACAGAAAGTATATTGGTTGCCAAGGACTGGAGATGGGAAGTGACTGCTAATGGGTGTGAAGTTTTTTGGAGGAGTAATGAAAATGTTCCAGCAATAGATAGTTGTGATAGTTGCACAACCTTGTTACTAAAATACTTGATATAACACTATACTAAAAACCACTGAATTGTACACTAAAGAAGTGAATTTTATGGTACATGAATTATATCTCAAAAAAAGAGGAAGGGAGAGATTTAAACTTAAAAAATAAAAACTTTTGGATGGGGCTAGAAGAAGAAAGCAAGATATATGAAAGCAAGAAGGTGGCAATTCTTCCTCAGATCCTAGAGGGAAGGAAATATAAGTGACTAGGTATAGGGCTAGAGGTATATTGAGGATCAGGTGAAGATGAATATGAAGGTTTCTGGGTATCATGTCTTAAAGAAGCAG
The DNA here is from genome assembly GCF_000325575.1 of Pteropus alecto. Taxonomy (NCBI): domain Eukaryota; kingdom Metazoa; phylum Chordata; class Mammalia; order Chiroptera; family Pteropodidae; genus Pteropus; species Pteropus alecto. The sequence continues at coordinate 519,668 of NW_006442512.1, forward strand.
GCAGTTAGGTGAATGTTTAGAATAAAGGGGTGTTAACAAAGGAGAAAGACATCTTAGGATCTTGAAGGAAGCTTCAGATTTCTTTTTGATTAGGTCAAGGATATAGTGTGTGGTCAACTTGGTTTCTATGTGACAGTCAGCTGAGTTCAGAGGGCAAAAGCATCATAAGGTAAGGCAGTCTGATAGCAATCAACAATGAAGTTACTAAAAAAGATGGGAGAAAAGAGACTAGAGAAAATTTGATTCTAGTTTGATTCTAAAACTACCCCCAGATGATGAAAATAGATAAATCTTAATGGGAAGGATCAAAGGGCAGTATTTTGAGAAGTTTATACAAATAAAGGTATTCATTGGAAGAAATACTTGAGTACCTTTTATGCGCCAGGCACTATTAAATAAAACTATAACTATTTTTCTTATTTGAATTCTTTCTTAGGATAATGTCTTATGAGTGGGATATTGATTCAAAGAGTATGGGCATTTTACAGTTCTCTGTATAAAAACTATATTATTTCCCTAAAAGTTTGTACTAATTTTTTATGTCACTAGTAATGCATGAGTGTGTTGTTTTTACCACAGTTTCACCAGCAAATTTTGGGCTAATTGAATAGGCATAAGATCATTCTTCATATTGGTTATTGCTTCTAATATAAGGATTTCTATACCACAGCACTGGCATTTCTTGGAGCATGAAGGAGTTCAAAGCCTTTATATTGGCTTCACAATCTGAAAGGATATGGATGTTTAAGGACCCTAGAAATCAAACCAGCCTCTAATTTGAACCAGCTCAAAAACTACTTTTATTCAGTGATGCTCTCATTTTCTAAATGATATTCACAATTATACCACATTTAGCCATAATTCTAATTCCCATTTGACTAACTTAATTCTAATAATTTGGTGTTGTAGATATTAACTAACTTTATTTTGCTTATGATAAAATTGAAGTTTAGAGAGGTTAGGTCACGTGCCCAAAGTCACTTAACCAGTAAGTGATAGAGAAAGGATTTGAATACCTCTTAGGCCAGTGATCACTCTCATACTCCATGACCCCTGAGTGTCACTACTAAAATTTACTGGGAGCTAATGGAAACTGGAAGAGTAATCTGAAATAGAACTTGGTAATTAGGTACTTACTTACCTGTGTACATAATAAAGCAGTTAAATTTTTTTTTTTTTTTTTTTTTTTTTGAGGCTTTAGAATATTAAC
>NW_006442512.1:520951-526175 GCF_000325575.1 Pteropus alecto
ATTATATTCTCAATTATACCACATTTAGCCATAATTCTAATTCCCATTTGACTAACTTAATTCTAATAATTTGGTGTTGTAGATATTAACTAACTTTATTTTGCTTATGATAAAATTGAAGTTTAGAGAGGTTAGGTCACGTGCCCAAAGTCACTTAACCAGTAAGTGATAGAGAAAGGATTTGAATACCTCTTAGGCCAGTGATCACTCTCATACTCCATGACCCCTGAGTGTCACTACTAAAATTTACTGGGAGCTAATGGAAACTGGAAGAGTAATCTGAAATAGAACTTGGTAATTAGGTACTTACTTACCTGTGTACATAATAAAGCAGTTAAATTTTTTTTTTTTTTTTTTTTTTATTGAGGCTGTAGCATATTGACAAAAAGAGGGAAATTTTTCTTTAAGCCCACATTTTCAAGGCCTTTTCTCTTCTTCCCTGATGAGCAGGTACATACTGTCCCAAAATCTATGATGGGAGCAAAGTAGGAGGAGGAAGGCAGTGGTAGGAAGGTGCCTGCCTTTGAGTGTATACATTGAGATTCATCTGATGATAGAAGGAGCAAGTAAGTGACCCAAAATAACTTTTAAAATAATAACTTCAAGTCTTAACATGATAACAAGGTTAATAAGATTTTCAGAGCATTGGCAAAAAGATTCTTTCATTTTTATTCAAGTATAGTATACTCGCTAGACAAATTTAAGATAAGGAATGTAAAACAAGAGATGCCATGGTCCACCGCTGGCTTTTAGACAAGATATAATCACAATATATAAATAAGGCAAAAAGGCCCAGAATTACACACCAAATAAGTGATACAATGGGCATTAGAACATAGACCTCCTGCTTCCCAGTACATTTTACTAAATTGACTGAACTAAGTAGAAACAACAATTTATGTGGTTGTTTTATATGTACAATTTTTTATATCTTAATGTGGTATCCTTACAGATCATTTCTCCGTGTATTTTAAAACAACAGTGATGAAGATCCACACACCAGATTGCTAGGTTAGAAAAAGAAGTGATACTGAAGATCAGATGGAACCTTGACGTATCAGATAGTCTATCTGTAAATTATACCTAAATCATATATATCTGTATCCAAGAATGCTTTGATGGGGGTGGGAGATACATATCTTTTGAAAACTATCATAGAAACATTATTCTTGAAAGATTATGATGTGGATATATGTGTATTCGTATTTAAGCATTTGAATTTTCAACAAAGCCCAGTCCTCATCCATCCCTGCTACTTTAAGTGAAACTTATATTCCTGCTTCACAAAAAATGGTATCCGGATACTCCACTTTTTTCTTAGTCTCAAATTTTATATCTCTCTTCTCTTGCCCATCTCCACACTGCCTTCATTCCTGCACTCCATAGCTCTAATTTCCTGTTCTCTTAACACAAACATTTCATGTTTATTGCTAGTGATATCAATTACTACAACTCTTGGGACAACAATATAGCTGTTGTATCAACAAACATAAAATGTTCATAGTTTTGAACTAGTAATTCCACTGATAGGATTTTATTCTGAGAAAATACTTAAAATAAGGAAAATAGCTAATGGCACATAATGTTAACAGCACTGATATCCATACTGTCTTAAAAAAATGGAATTATTAAATCCATATTAAGTGCTTTGCACATAGTAAGCCCTCATTAAGTGTTTTTGTTACTAGATGTTTTATAGACATATCGCATTTAATCTTCACATCCTCACAATTTTATGAGATATTTTTATTTTCATTTTACTTAAAATTACAACTCAGAATGTTTAAATACCTAGGTAAAATAACTTGCCACAGTCACATAGCTAATAAAGAGTAGAGTTTTGATTGAGAATCCAAGCTATGACTTCCATTCCTGGCTTGGACGGACGAGGTTGCTACAGACTAATGCTGAGAACAACATGAAGAGGCAGATTTTTTTTTTTTTTTTTCCAAGAAAAGGAATAGTGAAAGCTTCAGAGTCCTACTGAGGCAGCCAGAACCTTTTAAGAAATCAGAATCATGGAGCTAAGAGAACTTCAAAATGTGAGCTGATAATGTTCTATCCTTCTCTTTTCTTCCAGGAATTTGCTTAATTCATAGTGTGGGACAAGAAACTATGAAACTTAGCAGAGGATTTCTGCTAAAGACAGGAAACAGTAGTCTCATGGGGCAGGGTACACAAAATTTGGAGTTTTATTTACAAGTGGCTAAGACTGAGGGGCCAAGATCCTGGAAGAGAAGGAAGACAGCAAGAAAAGATTTTTTAAACTTACTTTGCCATCAAGGTATTTGCTGCACAAACTCAAAGGCTGAGAAGCTAAGTAGAAAACCTCTGAAAAACAGGTGAATTTTTTATTCATCTCATGATGTCGAGAAGTGAAAATTAAAATATCCAAGGAGGAGAGGACCTGTAAACACCTCAGACTCTCAAGGAAGATTCCCTAGAAGACTACACCCTTAAGTGGGGGCAAACTAGAGGTACAGAGAGGGCCTTACAAAAATTATCACCTAGACTCAAATTAGCTTAGTTTCTTATTGAAATAAAATGATCTGTCCTGCTGCTACATTCCAGAGGATAGGGTGATTTCACTTTGGAGGAAGTAGTACCATCCAAAGTGGCTACAGCTTCGCATGTACAAGATCTACCATACTAGTAGAAATTACCAGGCATATGAAAACAATGAAATCAAGAGAAAATGTTGACAATAGAAACAGACACAGAAATGATCCAGATGTTAGGAGTTATCAGATGTTGATTGTGACTACTATGTTCACGGAAATAGATGCCAAGATGGAAATTTTCACTAGAGAAGAAGAATCTATTTTTAAAATAATTTTGAAGTTCTAGAAACTGAAAAATACAGTGATTGAAATTAAGAACCTTTACAGAGGATTTAACACAGCAGAACAGATGATTAGTGAAGGGGAAGATAGAGCCTTAGAAAATATACAGATTGAAATATGGAGAGGAAAAAGGATAAAATTAAAGAAAAGAACATTATATAGAGGGCTGAATAATGGTTCCTGAAAGTTGTCCATATCCTAATCCCCAGAACCTGCACACACATTACTCTGCATAGCAAAAAAAGACTTTGCAGATGTGACTATATTAGGAATCTTGAGATTATCCTGGATAATCCAGATGTATCCTATGTAATCACAGGGTCTTAAGTGGGAGGCAAGAAGGTCAAAGATACAGATAGAAGGTACTAAGGACAGAAATAGATCAGAGAAAAAAGAAGTTACGTTCTTGGCTTCGAAGATAGAGTAAGGAGCCATAAACCAGTGAATATAGGCAGTTCCTAGAAGTTGGAAAAATCAAAGAAACAGATTCTTTCCTAGAGCCTCCACAAAATTCTGTGGAACCATTTTAGACTTATAATATCTAGATTATAAGAAAATAAATTTGTATTGCTTTAAGCCAGTAGTTTTGTGGTAATTTTTTTAAGTAGCAATATAAAGCTATTGCAGAAGTATAGGGAAAATGATGAAAAAGTCTAATACATGTGTAATTGGAATCCCAGAAAAGGAGTAATTAGAAGAAGGAGTATTTGTTGAGATGATGTGTTGTGACTTTGTCAAATTAACCTTAGAGCCCTGGAGTGTCAGATAGTAAGCTACGGTTCAGAAAAAGACCATAAGGGAATTGAAATAGAGAAGTTTATTTCTCACAGGTCTTGGAGGAAGTACATGGATGCCTTGAGAGGGCACACAGGAAGGTCAAGGCAGGGTGCAAGCAGAGAGAGCTGTAGGACCTGGGGCACACGCCTTTATTAGGATTCATGGATGGAATGCTTTGGCATTCCCAGGCCTAGTCTGGACTGGTCAGTTGAAACGGAAAAAAATAAGATTTAGGTAAGCTCCAAGGGGTTTTTGTCTAAAAGGCACACAAGGGGAAGGCCTTGGGCGGTTAGGAGACTGTTTATCACAAGAGATCTTGAGGAAGTCATATCAGGAACTTATATTTACTTGTGACTCTGTGGGATGTTATATAAGGCATGTGCATTGCATGAGGGGCTCATGTCTATTTAAAGCCCCCAAAGACTACTTAGCCAAACAAAATGGATGCCAAGGCAGCAATACTAGAGTGTATGTAGCTAATGACAGGGTTTTCCAAAGCTGATGAAATCCATCAAACCGTGGATCTGAAAAGTGTGAAAAACCCCAAGCAAATACAAGGAATATCAAACTTAGGCATTTCATAGTAAAACTGCTAAAAGTAGCCAGAGGAAAAAAAGACATATGCAAGGAACAATGATATGACTGACATCTGACTTTTCAACAGAAAAAGTGAGGACCAAAAAACAATGAAATGCAATCTTTAAAGGGCTTAAAATAACTGCCAATCTAGAATTCTGTCTCCAACAAAAACATTGTTCTAAAGTACATGAGCCATAAAGAGATTTCCAGAAAAATAAGACAATTCACTGCATGAAGACCCTCACTTAAAAAAAAAAAAAATACCAAAGGTAATTTTTTAAGCAGAAGAAGAATGATTCTTGTTGGAAACTTGAAAGCTCAAGGAAGGAGTGAAGAGCAATAAATAGAATAAACAAAATACAACTAAATATTGACTGTACAAAATAATAATGCTTTTTGGGGTTATAAGTACACATCATTTTAAAATGTATGATAACATAAAAGGTGGGGTCACTGTACATGGAGATAAAATATAGTAAGGGTCATAGCATCTTCTGGGAAGTAGTAGAATTATAAATTCTAATAACTATTGTATAACTATTAAAAGAACAGTAAGTGAACATATAACTAGGAGACAAACAATGAAAAATTAATAGATTAATCCAAAAGAAGGAAAGAAAAGGGCATATAACAGCTGAGACAGAACAATAGGTAAAAAAAAATTTATCAAAAATCCAAGTAAAACAATAATTGTCATTTTTTTTATTCCAATGATTTTTTTAAATCCAATTTATACTGCTTATGAGAGACACGCCACAAATTATAAGGACCAAGAACTATTGGAAGTAAAAGAATGGAAAATATACATCTTGCAAACACCAACCAAAAGAAATTAGAGTTATACTGTATTAATGTCAATTCATAATAGACTTGAATTCAAGAAGAATGACTAGAAATAAGGAAAAACATTTCGTAACTATAAAAAGATCATTCTACCAGAAAAATACAAGAACTGTAAATTTGTATCAAGTAATGTAGCTTCAAAAACTATTTTTCAAGGTCACACTGAATTTTTACTTCCAATA
>NW_006442512.1:526187-527561 GCF_000325575.1 Pteropus alecto
AAAGTAAGTCCACAAATTTCATCCAGGATATATCATCTGACCACAGTAGTATTAAGTACAAAATGGTTTATAAAACAATAACTAACAAACTCCAACCCCAAAATAATTTTTTGAAAAGGCTGTTGGATCAAAAAAGAAAGCCCAATGGGAATTAAAACACATTTGTAACAATAATGAAGATGCAGTATATCAAAATACATGCAAATCAGCTAAAGTTATACTTAATGGGAAATGTGTAGCCTAAAATGCATGTACTAGAAAAGAAAATAGTCAAAAACCAGTGATCTAAATATCCTATCTAAAGAAATTAGGAAAAGAAGAGCAAATTAAAGTTGAAAGAAATTATAAAAATCAGAAATTAATTAAATGAAAAAATTTGGCCAAATTTTGTTCTTAAAAAGACCAGTAAAATGCATAAGCCCTCTAAAAATACTGATCAGGAAAGAACACAAATTACCAATATTAGGAATGAAAAGAGGACATTTCTCTACAGTTTCTACAGATGTTAAAATCATAAGATATAAACAACCTATTAAACAAATTTGAAGTTTTTGGCGAAATGGACATTGTTAAACACACTTTACCAAAATTGACACATGAAGCAATAGAATATTTGAATATTTAAATTGGTTTACAAAGGAAACAATGTCTAGATGACTTTATTGATGAATTCTTACAAATGTTTAAAGAAGTAATCCCTGTCTTACAAACTCTTCCATAGAGTACAACTTGTTTTCTGAGATCAGTGAAGCCTTGATATCAGTCCCTTTAATGAACTTAAATGTATTGGGAATGTACAAACTCTAAAAGAATCTACAAATTATTAGAATTAATAAATTTAACAAAACTACTTGATGCAAGGTCAAATTACAAAGTAAATTTATATATACAAGTAACAAAAAAGTTAGAAAATGAAATTTATAAAAACAGTACCATTTACAATAGAATCCAAAAAATCAAACTTAAGTTTTGCAATACCTTTAGACAGAAAACTAAAACGTTGAGAGAAATTAACTAATAATCTGTAGTCATAGATTGGAAAACTCAGTATTATGAAGATGTCACTTCTCTCCAAATTGGGCTACAGAGTGAATGGAATCCTAATAAAATCCCAGATGGTTGTACATAGGACAGAAAGGGAGAATTCACATGTTGATTCCAAAATCCACATAAACTAAAAGGACTAAGCATAGTCAAGACAATATGATTAAAAACAAAGCTGGAAGACTCATTACCAGATACCAGGGTATACTGTAAAGCTACAGTAATTAGATAATGTCATATTCGAACAAGTGTACACGAATGGACCCATGGAACAGAATAAAGAGCCCAGAAACAGTCTGACACATACTTGTTTTATGACAGCAGTGGCAT
>NW_006442512.1:527609-550667 GCF_000325575.1 Pteropus alecto
GCTGGGTCATTTGGGGAGAAAAGAAATGAATCTTGATTTCTACCTCACAACAAAAATCAATTCCAATTGGATTATCTAAATGTAAAAAAATGCTTTAGAGAAAAACTTGAAAATATCTTAATCTAGATGTAGGTAAAGATCTAAAAAAGGAAAAGGTAAATCGGACTTCATTAAAATTAAGAAATTATGTTCATCGAAGAAACCATTATGAGAGTGAAAAGACAAGTCACAGAGTGAAGCGCATATTTGTAATTCATGTATTCCGTAAAGGACTTGTAGAACTCCTAAAAATAGGGAAAAAAGACAATCAAATTTCAATACAAAAAAGGTGCTCCACAAAACTATCCAAAGGCCAATATGTATTCAATGATCAATAATCATCAGATAAATGTAGTGAGATACCATTACATACCCTGTGAAATGACTAAAATTTTTAGACTGACTCTATCAGGTGTCGATGCGAAAGAGTTGAAACTTACATGCTACTGATGCATAAATCATTACAATCATTTTGGACATCAGTATGGCTGTATATTTTTAATTTTTTTATTTCAGGTATACAGTACAGTGGTTATATATCTATATAATTTATTAAGTGATCTGATTACTATAGCATAGCACCCATCTGTTTTTACACATTATCCTTACAATAATATTGACTGTATTCCTTTATCTTTTTCACCTAACCCAGCCACCCTCCCCACTGGCAATCACCAGTTTGTTCTCTGTACCTGTGAGTCTGGTTTTTTTTTAGTTTATTCTTTTTGTCCCTTAGATTCCTCATAATAGTGAAATCTTTTGACATTTATCTTTCTCTGACTTATTTCACTCAGCATAGTACCCTCTAGGTCCATCCATGTCGTTGCAAATGGTAAGATTTTATGGCTGAGTAACATTCCATTGTATAAATGTACCATAACTTCTTTGTGCAGTTGTCTATTGGTGGGCACTTACATTGCTTCCATATCTCGGCTATTGTGAATAGTGCTGCATTGAATATAGGAGCACATAAATATTTATGAATTAGTTTTCATATTCTTTGGATAAATACCCAGAAGTGCAATTGCTGGGTCAAAAAGTAGTTCTATTTTTAACTTTTTTAGGAACCTCCAAACTGTTTTCCATGTGGCTGTACCAACTTGCAGTCTCACCAGTAGTGTACGAGGGTTCTCTTTGCTCCACGTCCTCGCCAATGCTTGTTGTTTTTTGATTTATTAATGATAGCCATTCTGATGGTTGTGAAGTGATGTCTCATTGTGGTTTTAATTTGCACTTCTCTGATAATTAATAATATTGAGCATCTTATCGTATGTCTGTTGGCCACTTGTATGTCCTCTTTGGAAGAATGTCTATTCAGGTCCTCTGCCCATTTCTTTTAATTGGATTGATTTTTTTATTGATGAGTAGTATGAGTTCTTTAGAGTTTCTGGATATTAACCCCTTGTCAGATGTATGATCTCCCATTCAGTAGGTTGTCTTTTTGTTTTGTTAGTGCTTTCCTTTGTTGTGCAAAAACTTTTAATTTGTTGTAGTCCCATTTGTTTGTTGTTGTTGTTTCCCTTGTCCAAGGAGATATATCAGAAAAAAATTAATAGCAATATCAGAGCATTTACTGTCTATGTTTTCTTCTAGAACTTTTATGGTTTCAGATCTTCAATCTATTTTGAGTTTATTCTCAGATATGGTGTAAGAAAGTGGTCCAGTTTTATTTTTATGCATGTATCTGTCCAGTGTTCCCAACACTATTTGTTGAAGAGACTTCTTTACCTCATTGTATATTCTTGCCACCCTTGTCATAGTTTAATTGACTATAGAGGCATGGATTTATTTCTGTTCTGTTGATTGAGGTGTCTGTTTTTCTGCCAGTACCATCTTGTTTTGATTACTATAGCTTTGTAGTATATTTTGATATCAGGTAGCATACCTCCAACTTTGTTCTTAAGATTGCCATAGCTATTTGGGGTCTTTTGTGGTTCCATATAAACTTTAGGATTATTTATTCTAGTTCTGTGAGTAATGCCATTGGTATTTTGAGACTGCATTGAACCTATAGATTGTTTTGGATAGTATGGCCATTTTAGTGATGTTAATTCTCTCTACCGATGAGCATAGTATATGCTTCTATTTATTGTATCTTCAATTTCTTTTTTCAATGACATAATTTTCAAATAACAGGTATTTTACTTCCTTGGTTAAATTCCTAGGCATTTTATTGTTTTTGATGCAATTGTAAATGAGATTGTTTTCTTAATTTGTCTTTCTGAAAGTTCATTATTGGTGTATAAAAATGCAGCGAACCTCTGAATATGAATTTCTTATCCTGCTACTGTACTGGATTCATTTATTCTAACAGTTTTTGGTGGAATCTTTAGGGTTTCCTACATATAGTATCATGTTATCTGCAAATAATGACAGTTTTACTTCTTCCTTTCCAATTTGGATGCCTTTTATTTCTTTCTTGTCTAATTGCTGTAGCTAGCACTTCCAATACTATGTTGAATAGAACTGGTGAAAGTGGATATCCTTGTCTTGTTCTTGATCTTAAGAAAAACACTTTTAGCTTTTCAGCATTGAATATGATGTTAGTCGTAGGTTTGTCATATATGGCCTTTATTATGTTGAGGTATGTTCCCTCTATTCCCATTTGGCTGAGTTGTTTTTTTTTTTTTTTTATCATGAATGGATGCTGGGTTTTGTTGAACACTTTTTCTGCATCTATTGAGCATATGGTTTTTATCTTTCAATTTGTTAATGTGATGTATCACATTGATTGATTTGCAGATATTGAACCAGCCTTGCGTCCCAGGAAGAAATTCAACTTGCTCATGGTGTATGCTCTTTTTATGTATTACTAAATTCAGTTTGCTAATATTTTGTTCAGGATTTTTACATTAATGATCATCAGGGATATTGGCCTGTAGTTTTCTTTTTTTGTAATGTCTTTGTCCGGTTTTGAAATCAGGGTCATGTTGGCCTCATAAAGGATTAGGGAGCCTTCCCTTCTCTTGAATTTTTTGGGAATAGTTTGAGAAGAATAGGTGTTAATTCTTCTTTGGATGTTTGGTTAAGTTCATATATAAAGCCATTCAGTCCAGACTTTTTGTCTTTTGGGAGGTTTTTGATTACCGACACAATTTTGTTGGTAGTAATAGGTCGGTTCAGATTTTCTGTTTCTTCTTGACTTTGTCTTGGGAGATTGTATGTTTCTAGGATTGTATCCATTTCTTGTATCCATTTCTTTCAGATTGCCCCATTTGTTGGCATATAATTGTTCATAGTATTTTCTTATAATCCTTTGTATTTCCATAGAGTCCATAGTTCTCTTTTATTTCTGATTTTATATGTGGCCCATTTTTCTTTTTTTTTTTTTTTTTTTTTTTTTTTTGGTGAATCTAGTTAAAGTTTTATCAGTTTTATTTTATCAAAGAATTAGCTCTTGTATTTTTCTAGGCTCTATTTTTTCTCTCTAGTCTATGTTATTGCCTTCCTTCTCACTTTGGGTTTTGTTTGATGTTCATTTTTAGTTCTTTTAAGTGTAAAGTTAGATTGTTTATTTGAGATTTTTCTTGTTTCTTGAAGTTGGCCTGTATTGCTATGAATTTTCCTATTAAGACTGCTTTCACTGTGTCCTATAGATTTTGAGTTGTCATGTTTTTATTTTTATTTGTCTCAAGGTATCTTTTGATTTCTTCCTTGATCTCATTGTTAACCCAGTCATTGTTTAGTAACATGTTATTTAGCCTCCATGTGTTTGTGTATTTTCCATTTTTTTTCTTGTAGTTGATTTCTAGTTTCATACCATTGCGGTTGGAGAAGACGTATGATATGATTTCAGATTTGTTATGTGGTCTATCCTAGAAAATGTTCCATGTGCACTTGTGGCTGTATATTCAAATGTTGAATATATAGATATCTTCTACTGTTTCTAGGTGTGTACCCAACAAAAATTTATACATATGTTCACCAAAAGACAAGAACAAGCAAGAGTATTCATGGTAACATTATTCTTAGTAGCCTAAATGTCCATCAAAGTAGAATGGATAAATAAATGATTCTTGTCACAACATGGATGATCATGGCAACATTTAATCTCAGCAACATTTAAGTTTCAAGTATAATACTCAGCAAAAGTAGCTAGACATAAATGAGTACATGGTATATGAAGAAAGTTCAAAAAACAAGCAAAGCGATTGTATGGTATTAGAAGTCACACTGGTTACTTTTATGGGAATAATGGGGATAGGGCACAAGATGGGAGATTTCTGGCTTATAGTAATATTCTAGTTCTTGATAAGGCTGCAGGTGACACAAGTTTATATACTTTGTGAAAAGTCACACCCTTCACAAGGTATACACTTATAATTTGTATAATTTTTTCTAATACAATTAAATTTACTTTACCTCCCCCCACTTTCCAAATGACTTTAAAGGCTATGTAATTTTTCTAGACATCCCACACACACAAACCACATAGATTGTATGCTTCAACACCTGCTACTCCAAAAGGGCTCTTGCTAGATCACTAATAACTTCCATGTTGTGAAAACAAATAGACATCTTTCACAGTCTCATTTTATTTAATCTTGGCAACATTTAAGTTTCTTTTTTTCTTGAAATACTCTTTGACACCACTCCTAGTTTTCTGCCTATCTCTGGCACGCCTCTGCATACTCCTCTATTGATCTTGTAATTCCTGATTTCCTCAGGACTCAATCCTAACTCTTTTCTTATTCTCTCATCTCTCTCTAGGTTATCTCTTACATTCATGACTTAAGATACCAGCTACCATATGTGCTGAAACTCCTAAATTTCTGTCTCCAGCCCAGACTTCTCTTCTGAGCTCTAGGCTCTGGTATCCAGCTCCCAACTTGACATTTATCTCAGAGACATCTTACAATGAACATGTTCAATCTTAAAATCTTGATCTTTCCCATAATTCTACATCTCCAGTCTTCCTCATCTCTATAAATCTTATCTCCATAAATATCTACAGTCAGCCCTCAATCACCCCTTTGTATCTAGATTCCACATCCAAGGATTCAACCAACGTTGGATCGAAAATAATCGGAAAAAAAAATTCCAGAAATTTGATCCCTAAACAATATGATGTAACAACTATTTACAGGTCATTTACATTTTATTAAGTTTGTAAATAATCTAGAGAGCATTTAAAGTATGCAGGAGGATTGTGTAGGCTGTATGCAAATAATACGCTATTTTATATAATGGATTTGACCATCTGTGGATTTTGATATCCAATGTGGGGTCCTGGAAGCAATTCCCTATGGATGCCAAGGGGGGACTGTACTAATTTCTCAATCAGAAATCTTGGTATCATTCTTGAGACTTCTCACTACCACACACACATATACACAAACATACACTCCTCCACCTAGACCACTACAAAATTGTATTGATTCTCCCTCCTAAATATATCTTGAAACCACCCTCTGTGCTACATTTCTACTCCCAGTAGTCTATTTTAAGTCACCATCATGGTGTGATAGACTATTACAGTAGCTTCCCAACTAATCTTTCTAGATCTTCTTAGTACTCATCAGTCCACTTTTTGCACAGAAGTTAGAGTGATCCTTTAAAAATGCATAAATATTGCAAGCCCCTCCTTAAAATTCTTCAAAAGTTTGCTCTTACACACTTTGGAGAAAACCTAAATCTTTAACATAGCCCTACGTCTCTGCAGGATTTGGTTCCTGCCAACCTCTCTTTGCTGTTCTCCTATCCTGATCATTTTTCTCTAGACCACTCTAGCCTTCTTTCACTTTCTTCAAAGCTCCAAGTTTTTTTTTAACCTCAAGGCCTCATAAACTAATTCCTCAGCATAGAATGTACCTACTTAATATCGCGCTCTCACTTTACTTCAGAGAGATTCCCTGTCTAAATGACATTTCCCACTCTTATTCTATAATGTTCTATTTCCCTTCATAGCATATTTTCACAATTTAAAATTTTGTTTCTGGTACATTTGCCTAATGTCATTCAATTCAAACCGTAATTTTCATGACAGCAGAAACTATTTGTTCACCATTGTAGTCCTGGTGTCTTCACCATATACAGGCTGGTACATATTATATGTTTAGTAAATACATGATGAATAAGAAAAAAAATTGCAAGATTCTCAAATGGAGAGTCGGGACACCTAGGCTATAAGCAGGAAGCAGCGTTTATTGATGCGGACACCGGCTCAGCAGATTCTTATCCAAAGACTGAGCCCCAATTGTAACATAATGGGCAGTTTTATATAGTCTTGTCATTCCTACACATTCCTACACAGTCAACATTGATTGGTTGGCAAGCTGTGAAAAAACTGATGTTAGCCGGAGAGTCCTGGGGATCGGGGCAGTCAAGAACGAACTTGTTCAAGCAGGAAATGGCCAGGCAAGGTCAGGCTGCCATATTAGCATGCCCCCTTCAGTAAACTATAGGTCTGGAACTGTTTCATAGGCATGCCCTGTACTTTAGAAGCATGGAGAAATTATTTGTTTCCTCTGGTTTAGTCTTTTGTATCTTCAAAATTGCTTTCTCAGAAAGGCACCGCATAATCATTGTAATGCCTGGAGACTGTTTTCAATTATTAGACAGCCTTCTCAGTGATGTATATTTTATGTGCTAAGCTAAACTGGCAGTTGTTGGCCAGGTTTTATTGAAGCCCCTAAGAGGAATATACCTGCACACGTTTCTTGGATTGGAGCTCTTGAAAACTAGAAGCAGTGTTCTCAGTGACAGTTGAGCAACTTGTCTTCTTTTCTAGAACTTCACTTTTTTAAAAAACATTATGCCCTACAGAGGAAAGATAGTCAAATTGTATTTGCTTAACTACTGAGATTAACAGTATTGTTTGATAAGTATACCATAGTGCTACCACAGTAGGTATACGACATGCCTTTGAATTATAAGGCAAAACTGACCACATTTCACAATACTAATGTCTTCATATATGTTTTATAAGATACAGACCAATTATGATTTGATATTAAAAAATACTCATTTTCATAGAGAGCTTGCGTTTGCTTTCTTCATTTTAGACTTAATTTTTAATTAAATTTTTAATTGCTTTTAAGCTAGTTTCAGTAAAATAAGATGTATAATTGTATGGTAGAAAATTATAAGTCCAACAACTTGATACAGCTTTCAGGCTACTAACATTTCTCAAAACTCAGGGAAAATGCCCCTTTAATACCCGTTTTAGACCAGATAAATTTCATTTCAAGAGGAGATATTTTAGAGATTTGTCGTATTTCTTATAGTAAATGAGGTATTATTCATTTTTAAAGTCTAGATACCATACTAGACTCCCATAAACTGAAGAAACATGCTGAATGTTTATTATGCCTGTTAGCAGGTTCAGGGCCATGTTGAGGAAGGGAAGTAGACAAGAAAAATGAGAATTTTGAATGCTTAGAAAAAGCCAAGTTTCTGACATCATCGTTTTTATTATATTATTATTTATTTTACCTTTAGTAAAATTAATTCTAAGTGAAATAACTTTTAAAGTTTCATCTATTTGTTGATATTTGCAGATTTACCCTATGTTTAGAGCTGTTCTCATGTCCATGAAATTAGGAGCGCATAAGAGTTTGTAAATGTCGGCTGCTGGATCTGACTAAATATGTTTCTGAATTTCATAATCCTCTGGTTGCTGTTGCAGGCTTTTTCAGATTTCTTAACTGTAGATCACTGACTCTAGAGCTAGTAAAAGAATATGAGGAATATATAAGTTCTTTCTATAGTATTATAGACATACACAAATACGGTACATAATGGTAATGGGGGGTAGGGAGATTTAAGTACAGGAAACTCTGCCGTATGTAAAAACAGTCTTCTCAAGCTAATTGCCAATTTAGGGACTATGTTAAATAAACGCAATGGAGTACTTTTATGTTTATTTCTAAAAAAGGGGAAGAGCAGCTTTAGTTTGCCAGAAAGACAATGTCAGCTGTTAGACATTTATTTCCTAGCAAAACAAACCACTTTCAAAATTCTAACTGGCAGATTTCTTCTCTCCGGTGTTTAATTAAAATTTTTCTCTAACAATACATGCTACTGAGTATAGTGTATAGATTCATTTATTGTACCAAGAATGACTTTAGTCAACTATATCTTTCTAACTTTCAGCCTTTACTAATTATGTGTCTTATTTGTTGAGCAGTTTTGTCTAACAGCAGTATCATTGATAAAGAGTAGAATAGATGTGGTGTTCAGTCTTTCCCTTCTATGTCTGAGTCACCATCAGTAGTTTTATTTCTTTATGCAAAGAGTTTATTGTTTATTTAGATAAGTAAAATCTTATCACCCTAGAAATTGCAACTTGATTTTTGTTTTTAGCTTAATGTCTGCCATGTAATAAAATAACCCCAGTGCATAGGATTAAATTCTACTTACGTCCTACCTTAGACTGCTGCCCTATCAATGGCAGGGGTAGGTGGAAGACTGAGGATGAATTGGTATAATTGCATTTTTGTTATTAAAAAATAGAAAGTGCCTAGCCATTAGTGAAACAGCAGTCATTTTTATATAACAAGGATACTATCCTTTTAGTTAACAGTTGATCATCATCCAATAGGAGGCTTGTATTCAAAGATTCAGAACACTATTTTTCAAATAGAATAAGTGGATTTAAGTTCAGTAGTACATCACTTGATGACCTGTTTTAGAAAGCAGAGAGTGTAGTTTTAACGATTGTGAGAGCTTTTCCATCCTTAGTACTTCAATTGTTAATTGCTTTTTTTTTTTTCCCCCAAACTATGCCTTATTAGACTGTAGGGAAGACCTGTTTAACCTCGTGTGTTCAACTCTTCGCTGGGCCTCATGTTTTTTGTTTCAGTACTTTTTATTATATATATTATACATAAATAATAAAAAATAAATTGTAGTTGCAGTTCTGAATTTACTCTGCTAAGACCTGTAATAGTGTGCTCTGTACTCTGCTCTCTACTTTTTAAGCAAATCACATCATCCAAAACTTATAGCTTACTTTACTATAATAGTACTGTTCATGTTTTGGGAGCCTTGAAGACAGATTTAAATTTAACTGATATCATGGGATCTCAGTTGGTATAACAGCTTCTCCAATCCTTACTTTGTAATGCATGTATAATAATACTGAATGGCATTCACTCTCAAGAGGTTTTGGAGTTGATTGCAACAGAAATGTATTTCTGGAAAGAAAATAAATACTGTAATTAAAAGGGTTATGAGAGAGACTAAAAATTACTCTATCTGATAACCTGTTAATTTGAAGACTTAAACCATGTATTTAAATATGATACTATCAAAAATAATCTTCCTAGTTTGAAAATTAAAAGTAAACTCCATCATAAATAATTATGTATATTAAGCACTAATCTTATGATACTCATTTACTTTATCTCTTTTCTTAGTAATTGTGTTTATTTCCTGGACATAGCTAGTATTATAGTTTATTGTCTTTTATTTACTTAAACAGAGAAGATCAGGGCTGCAATTTTTTACTCAATAATTTTCAGCTCTGTAAAAACAGTCTTATTAGCAAGCAAGCTGAATCTTACTCTCTAAAGGTAAATTTATAAGATGTTTCATGTGAGAACATAGAGGGTACCAATATGTGAATTGAATGTAGAAAAGATTTAGTTGTTTTTAATATATCGTTTTTAACTTTTTGCATTCTGTTTCATTTAAATGTGTCAAGATTCCTTCTCCTGATACCAAAACTGGTTTAAAAGTAGTCATTCACTATAATGGGGCTAAGTTTCACTGTTTGTTCTAATGACAAAATAATGTATCCTTATTTTAAAACAGTCCAACTTTAAAATTCAGAACAAGCATAACTTTTATGCTTTTAAACAGAATTTTCGAAAGGAAAAGGAAAAGTCACCTGAAGACAATGGGTAACCTCTTGAATGATTTTAAACAAGGAATGGCATACATAATTAGATTCATACTTTCCAGTGATCACTGGCAGCTGTGTGGAAACCAAGCTGTGTGGAGGCAGGAAGGACAGATAGGAGACTGTTAGAGTACTCAGGCCAAGAAAAATAAAAGCTTTAACTGAGACAGTAATAACAGGAAACATAGAAGAGGCAAAATCAGCTGGGTTTGGTAAGGGATTGAATGTGGTGGGAAGGGCATTGGAAATCTTGTAAAGGACTCCCAAGCTTTTAGCTTGAGTAAGAGTACAGTACCCTCAGCTGATGTAGAGAACATGGGAGATGAAACAGATCTTGAGGAAAAGAAAATGGATTCAACTGTACATGTATTAAGTGTGAGTTGCTGATGGCGTACCATGGAACATATTTTCTTTGCCGTTTGAGATACAGGCTTGGAATTTAAAAGATTTAGTTTTCGATGTCACTAATATAAGTGGTTTTTGAAATTAGGGGGCTGAGAGAGATTACTAGGAAAACATATAGAAAGAGGAGGGCCTAAGTTTGAAAGAATGGCTAAAGAGGTGGTGGGAAATGGATGGTATACAGGAAGCAGTGGAAGAAGAGTTTGAAGAGTTAGCAACCAAATAGGATGAAAATTAAGAAGTGTCCATTGAAATTACCTTAATGTAATAAAGGCCATATACGACAAGCCCTCAGCCAACATTATACTTAATGGTGAAAAACTAAAAACCTTCCCTTTAAGATCAGGAACAAGATATGGCTGTCCATTGTCACCAATGTTATTCAATATAACATTGGAGGTCCTACCAAGTGCAATCAGACAAGAGAAAGATACAAAAGGCATCCACATAGGAAACAAAGAAATCAAACTGTCACTATTTGCAGATGACATGATTCTGTATATAGAAAACCCTAAAGACTCCACAAGAACACTACTAGAAACAGTAAGCAAATACAGTAAAATCTCTGGATACAAAAATCAATGTTCAAAAATCCATAGCGTTCTTCTACTATAATAATGAAGTGTCAGAAAAAGAAGTAGAAAAAAAATGATTCCTTTTTCAATTGCAACAAAAAGAATAAAATACATAGGAATAAATATAACGAAACATGTGAAGGAATTATATAATGAAAACTACAAGACCCTATTAAAAGAAATTGAAGAAGATACAAAGAAATGGAAAGATATTCCATGTTCTTGGTTTGGAAGAACCAACATAGTTAAAATGACCTTACTACCTAAAGCATTATACAGATTTAATGCAGTCCTCATCAAAATCCCATCAGCATTTTTTAAAGAAATGGAACAAAAAAATCATCAGATTTGTATGGAAGCACAAAAGACCCTGAATTGCCAAAGCCATCCTGAGAAAAGAGAACAAGGCTGGAGGCATCACTCTGCCTGACTTCAAATTATACTACAAAGCAACAGTAATCAAAATGGTATGGTATTGGCAGCAAGACAGACACACGGACCAGTGGAACAAATCGAGAGTCCAGAAGTAAACCCATATTTATATGGACAAATAATTTTTGACAAAAAAGCCGAAAACAAACAGCAGAGAAAGAAAAGCTTCTCCAATAAATGGTGCTGGGAGAACTGGAAAGCCACCTGCAAAAGAATGAAACTAGACTGTTGTCTATCACCACACACCAAAATTAACTCAAAATGGATTAAGGACCTGAACAGAAGACCTGAAACAATAAAATGCATAGAAGAAAACATAGGAACTAAACTCAAGGACCTTGGACTTAAAGAGGATTTTATGGATTTGACCTCAAATACAAGGGAAGTAAAAGCAAAAATAAATGAATGGGACTACATCAAACTAAAAAGCTTCTGCTCAGCAAAAGAAACCGTAAATAAGGTAAAGAGACAACCTTCCAAATGGGAAAATATATTTGTAAGCAACGCCTCCGAAAAGGCCCTGATATCCAAAATATACAAAGGACTCATACAACTCAATAACAAAAATAACAAATTACCCAACAAAAAATGGGAAGAGGACCTGAACAGACACTTATCCCTAGAGGACATACAAATGGCCAATAAATATATGAAAAGATGCTCAACATCGCTAGCTATTAGGGAAATGCAAATCAAAACCACAATGAGATACCACCTCACACCTGTTAGCATAGCTATAATCAACAGGACAAGTCATAACAAATGTTGGACAGGATGTGGAGGAAAAGGAACCCTCATACACTGCTGGTGGGACTACAAGTTGGTACAGCCACTATGGAAAATAGTTATGGAGGTTCCTCAAAAAACTAAGAATTGATGTACCATATGATCCAGCAATCCCTCTCATGGGTATTTACTCCAAAGACTTGAAAACTCATATCCAAAAATATATTTGCACACCAATACAGTGGCCAGGACATGGAAGCAACCGAAGTGTGTCCTACGATAGATGATTGGATAAAGAAGCTGTGGTACATATATACAATGAAATAATACTCAGCCATAAGAAGAGATGAAATACTGCCATTTGCAACAAACAACATGGATGGACCTTGAGATAATAATGCTAAGTGAATTAAGCCAGACAGAAAAATGTTGAAAATCACATGATATCACATATACGTGGGATATATACTTAAAAGGAACAAATGAACAGGACAAAGAAACAGAGACTCATGGTCATGGACAATAGACTAGTGGTTACCAGAGAGTAGGGAGGAGGGGGCAGGGGGGAGGTAGACAGGGAAAATTTTTAATTAAATCATTTCTTCAATAAAAACTTAAAAAAAAAATTTTTTTTAAAGTGTCCATTGAAATCAGCAGTTTAGAGATTACTGGTATCTGAGACTGGTCAGTAGTGTGAGTTAAGAATAGAAACCAGATTACCATAAGTTTCAGACTGTGACTAGAATATCATCCTTCAGGAAGCTTAGTTTATAAAGAAAAGGTAAATGAACGAGCAGTTGCTGGTAGAGAAGATAGAAATTAATGGAGAGTTTTATTGTTTTCTTTTTAGGAGCAGAGTATATATCTGAAGGAAAAGAAATAGTCACTGTTGCAAAAGAAGTTAAAGTGATAGAGAACTAAAGTACTTGAAGAAACTGGAAAGATATCTAGAGCATGCTGTCATCCATGAAGAAGACAGATACTTACATAAAGAAATTACAGCACAAAGTGATAAGATTCCTGATAATAGAGTTTTAAGTGCCAAGTGTTAGACGAATGAAAAGAGAAGGCCAGTTAGCTTCGGAGGAGTTGAGAAAAGTTTGATAGTTTGATGTCAAGTGCTAAACTCAGTCAGATACCCTCCCACATTTAATTTTCTTTGTAAATCAGTGTGTCACTGAGCAGTGTACAGCATAAGCCTTCAGTTCATTATTGCTGATGAGAACCTTTAGTTGCGTATAGTATTTCCCTGGTTCAGTCTGATGGATGAGCTCACTGTCTTCAGACATTTAATCTCCATGTTTCTATGCCAACTCCATAATACCATAAATTTCATGATACCTTTTCTCTTGGAGAGCACAGCCATGCAAAAAATTCTTAGATTGCAATAAAGCATTATTAGTAGTAAATTTTCCTTCTCATTCTCACTTTCTATTCTGCCTCAAGACTGCCCCAGAGTCATAAAATGAATATATTTTTGCATAATTCATATTACAGATAATCTATCTGTAAATAATCTTGAGTCCGTCTTAATTCTTATTCCAGCCTGTACAATAAAGGGCAAAACAGTAAGAATATGAGGTTGCAACAGTAAAAGGGCAGTCATAAATAATGCTATAGGCAAACTGTTAGTGTTTGGCTTTTTAAATGGAAGGCCTGAGTACTATCAGAACATACATCATCTTGAATGTAAGAAAAATCTCATTCTGGTTTTACTTTTATCTCCTAAACTCATTAGGCTCTTTGAGGTTAAGGAAATGCTCTTGTGTTTGTTCATAAAGTCCATTATGATTCATTGCTTTAGGCATAACCAGTGCTTTCCACATATTCATCCTTATTCCCAATGTACAGGTCAAAATAGTCACCATTGACTTGACTTTCTGTCTAAGAAATACACTTCTTTTCAGTCTAAACATTTAATGGTAAGCGTTCTCTAAATGCAAGTTAGGTATCTTTCTGAGGAACCTTGATATTGTAATTTGTTATGCATTGAGAGGTATCCTTTCCTGCTCTCCTGAGCATACCAGTGTGGTGATCTACATACTATAAATATTGACATACATTAAAATTCATATTTTGAGTAAAAATCTACAAGCTGGCGATCTACTCAGGTTGAAGCATAACTTTAGCATAACTGAAGCTCAACAGGTGTGGAGAATTATAGAATTTTTAGAGCTGAAAGGAATCTCAGCAGTCATCAGATAAGTCTTAGGATAACTAAGGGGATAATATTTAGAAGAGGGAGCATACATATAGATATGTCCCCAAAAGAGTAGAATGAGAACCTAAGGATGGAAGAAACACCTTGTAATATTCAGAGCTACTCAGCAATGGGAGTGGACATCCCCAAAAGAGACATTCAGATTGGGGTCTGAGACTTGGATATGTAGATAGATTCAGTGATCTTTGTGGAACCTTCCATTCATGGAATTCTTATGTAAACCAATGCTTCTTCCTTTTCTTTCAAGTTTTTTAAACTGTGGTATATACAGTAAATCACTTAAATCTTAAATGTACAAGTCAACGAATTTTTACGTACATGTAAACATACACGTAAATGTGAATACCAGTACTTCAAGAGGCTCTCCAGTCAGTACCCTCTCTCTCCCATCATAGATAACCACTATTCTGATTTCTAACACCAGAGTAGTTTCACCTGTACTTAAACATTACATAAATGGATTCACAGGGTATTTACTCTTGTGGATCTGGCTTCTTTTGTTCATCACTATGTCTATGAGGTTCATCCACGTTGCATGTAGCAGTAGTTAAATCTGTGTAATTTTCCACTGATTTCATTGTAGGAATATAGCATAATGTAGCTGTGCCACTCTTGATGGACTCCTGGGCTGGTTCCACTTTGAGCTATTATTAATAATGGTGCTATGAACATTCTTATACATGTCTTTTGGTGGACATCCGCACCTATTTCTCTTGGCTCTATTACTAGGAATAGAGTTGCCAGTTCATAGGATAACAATTATTGTAACAGTTATTGCCAAACAATATTCCAAAGTTATTATAAACATTTAAATTTCCACTAGAAACATAGAATTTCAGTTCCTCTTCATCCTTGCCAATACTATATTTTTTATTTTAGCCATTCTGGTGAATACGTTGCAGTATTTCTTTTTCTGTGGCTGTTGATCATTTGAATAGTCTCTTTTATGAAGTGCTTGTTTTATTTTTAGCTCTTTTTAAAAATTACGTCATTTATCTTACTGATTTGTAGGAATTTTTTATATATTCTGAATGAGTCTTTAGGGGATGTATGTATTACAAATATAATTTCCCAGTCTATGGCTTACTTTTTCTCTCTTTTAACATGAGCTTTGATGAACAAACATTTTTAGTTTTAGTGACTTCCAATTCATTATTTTTCCTTTTGTGGTTAATGCTTTTTGTTTCCTCTTCAAGAAGTCTTTGCCTAGCCCAAGGTCATGAAGACATTTAGACCAAGTAATTCTTAAATTGTGATACTAAATTAGATCATCCAACTTTCATTAGTTCACACATTTTTTAAAAAAAGGATTAAATGGATAGAATTGTATTAGTTTCCTCCACAATTCTTAAACTTTCAACGTTACCTATAAATAAGTAATCATGATGATATTAAATCTAAAATTTACTGTAATAACCAAGGCTATCCTTGGTAACTATGGTAACAAAACCACTACAAAATCTCAGGCTTTTTTCTCATTCATGCAACTTGTCTAAAGCGGATTAATGGGGGCATTGCTTTTTGGGGTCTTAGGCAACCAGGCTAACACAAATTCCATTGTAATACAGGTTTTCATAATCACTGTAAATAGGGGAAAGGGAACATGGAAAATTGCTAATGGAGGAAGTATAATCTTACTGTGTTCTTGAAAGAATAACTAAACATATTTGTGAATAGCCATAATGGATATCACATTTAACTTGGGCAAGTTACTTAACCTCTCTATGGATTAGATTATTCACTAAGAGGCTAATGATAATATCTACTTCACATGGTAGTTATGAGGATTAAATGGGATACATACGTAAAACTCTTAGAATAGTGCCTGCTTTTTTGTAAACACTCAATAAATGTTAGCTACAATTGCTGCTTATCATTGTTATTAGGCTCTTACGTGATGCACACCATACTACCTGCTTTACATGGATTATTCTTCAGATGATTCCTATAGTAGGTACTATTACTGTCCTCGTTTACGAATGAACTTAGGTTCAGAGTTATTAACAAACTTGCCCAAGTTCCATGCTAAAAATAAAAGGTAGGATTTGAATACAGGCAGTCTGATTTCAGAGCCTTCAGTATTAACCTCCCTTCCAGATAGCAAATAAATATTAACAGAAGAATTCATGAATGCATACATTGTTGGAGAATTCTGTGTGTGTCCATATATGTTCATGGTTATGGTTTTACATTGAGTTCTTAATATATTTCTATTTTCTGCTAGTTTCTAAAATCATTTCTAGTTCATATCCTTTAATTAAATGTACTATTTCATGGTATTCTGTCATGGACTGACACCTAAACAAAGTTAAAATTGATTTTATCCTTCATTAAAAGATTAAGAAACTTGGGCCAGAATGGGTTAAGTGATGCCAGAAGACACAGCTAGTTGATGGCTGAGCTTGAACTACGAATCAGACTTCCTGACTTAAGTTCATAGTTCTTCCTATTGCCTCAGGTTGCTTCCCTATAGTTTGTATAGCACATAAATCCTTTGTCAAAAATTTGAAGCTCTTTGGGTTTTTTCTCCAAAACTGAGTGAATTTGTTGTAGAAAACTGTAATTGTGCTTTTTTTCCTTACAGCTCCCATTGGTACATCTTAATTAGAAGTTACAAATTTTGTCTTTTAAATATTCTAATGTTACAAATATCCAGAGCCAAATTAGATATTTAGAGAGACTTTATAATAAGAATAAATGTCTCCAGAGAATATAGATGCTCCTGTGGAAACACATTTTAATGATGAGCTTTTTGATGTAAGCCAGATTTGGAGTCAAATTTCTGAAGGAAAAGAGATGTCAGTGGAATTAAGAGACAGATCAAGTACATTACATTTGAGGTATATCAAGATGTATTACCAAGAAGTAAAACAATTTATAAAAAGCATGTTACTTTTCTTACCACTGACATAAGAATGAATGTACATTTATCAACTTCAGGTGTATTATAATTTTCAGAATTAATCTTTTAAGGAAATGCTGTCGAACCATATTAAATTCATAGTTATGGTCTCTTTTTCTATAATTAAATGGGATTTTTGTATGATAATTGCAATATATTGTCATGTAATTTTATCTGGAAAGTTGACCGGATATAAATTGAGTTAACCATATATTTCTAGCCAATAATGGAAATTTCTCATTCTGTTGCTGTCTAGTGAAGAAGAAATAGGAAGTCACAATACTGCTTTATCTCTGAGTATCAAAATTTGTCACTTATCTGCCAGGAAGATGAACTATGTGTGCTATGTGATATTGCACTCATATTTTGCGAGAGTACATGACACTTTCCCCTGGTCTCCTATAATTTCAAACATTTATTTTTTGCATTAAAATAAATACTGTTTTATAAAATTGAATACAGAATTTAAATGAACTTTTTAAAAATTTTTATCTTATTAGTTTCAAGTATACAGTACATTGGTTAGATATTTATATAGTTTATAAAACAATCCCCCTAATTGTTCTTTCTCTCCTCTGTCAATAATACTAACTGTATTTTCTATTATCATTCTCCTCATCCCCAGGACCATCTATCAACTACTAATTTATACTTTAACCCTTCACCCCATTCTCCCAGCTCCCCCAAACCCCTCTCCTCTGGCCATCACCAAATTGTCCTCTATATTTGTGAATCTGTTTTTGATTAGTTTGGTTTTTCTGTTCCTTAAATTCCCCCATAAGCGAAATCATATAGTATTTATCTTTCTCTGTCTGACTTATTATACTCAGCATAATAATCTCTGTGTCCATCCATGTCATTGCAAATGGTAGGATTTCTTTTTTTTTTAATGGCTGAGTAATATTCCATTGTATATATGAAACATAACTTCTTTATCCAGTCGTCTGTTGATGAGCATTTAGGTTGCTTCCATATCTTGGCTATTGTGAATAGTGCTGCAGTGAATATAGGGTTGCATAAATCTTTATGTTTTAGTTTTCATATTTTTTGGATAAATACCCAGAAGTACAATTGCTGGATCAAAAGGTATATTCATTTTTAATTTTTTGAGAAATCTTCATACTGTTTTCCATAGTGGCTGTCCCAATTTGTAATCCCACCAACAGTGTTTGAGGGTTCCCTTTTCTCCACATTCTCACCAGCACTTGTTCTTTGATTTATTGATGAAGCCATTTTGACAGGTGTGAGGTAATATCTCATTGTGGTTTTAATTTGCATTTCTCTGAAGATTAGTGACCTTGAGCATCTTTTCATATGTCTATTGGCCATCTGTATTTCCTCTTCGGAGAAATATCTGTTCAGGTCTTCTGCCCATTTTTTAAATGGGTTTTTTGGTTGTTGTTGAGTTGTATGAGTTCTTTATATATTTTGGATATTAAGCTATTTAAATGAACTTTTTAATATAAAATGCAAAGTTTATAAACTGCCCTCATACTTTTCCTGGTTGACATGTTTACTCTTCTCTGTCCTGTAGGGATAATTTCGAATTAAGAGAGAGAATGAATATATCACTAAGAGTTACCTCTACCGCTTCTTTCAGCAGTAAGGTAGAAACTCTTCTAACAGTATTCTTTCTGGAGGGAGGAATAAGGAGAGTCTGGTGGAAGGGAATTTTAGCTCTATTGTGTAGTCAAGTATTTTTTTTTAAATAAAAGTATATTCATGTATTTCCTGTGAAATTGAAATATAAGTTTAAAAAGTCTTTGGTTCTTGAAGGTACATTCCTCTCTTTAACATAACCATATTACTGAATGTTGAGGAGTTAAAGATTGAAAAGTCTCATAATTCCACCACCACTCTCACCACCCTAACATAATTACTTTGAACATTTTGATATGTATCCTTCCGATCTTTTTTTGTATATATCTGTTCATTTAATGTAATATAACCTATATACTTTCTCATAAATATGTCATTGGAAATTTTGTAACATAATTCGCAAAAAAAGTTTCACATTCTTTTATTGTTTGCAAACCACATAAATATATATTTGATCCTCACTATATCTTTTTGAGTTAGAGAAGGTATTAGCACCATTTTACATGAAAGCAAATAATCATATAATGCCTCTACATAGTCTATATTGGGTTTGTGTTCTCGACAGAAGTACTTGCTAACATAGGCAGGTGAGTTCATTTAATGTATAAAGAAGAGCAAAACAAATCATTCTGAAAATTCTTACTCCCTGGGACCTACTCCTGCCTACTGGACTAAGTGAACCTTTGAACAGGTAACTCTGGAAATAAAGATTTTGTCAGATTTTAGCAATACACTAAACACCAAGAATCTTGAGGTGATTTAATTAGTCTGGTTACTCCCCAGTTAGTTACTGCTAATATGGTTTTAAACTTGCTTTTGTTTCACCTAGAAACAAAAGAAACAACATCAATAGCTTATAAATCAGGGAGATAACATCTAACCACTTCATGAGAATTGCCTTGGTAGGATGGGAGCCTGGTGTCTCTTTGTATGAAGGGAGACTTAACATATTTGGTAGGATATTTAAAGGAAAACTGTTCCTAGGAAACTTGACTTTTAGAGCTATTGTTACAGGAAGCAACTCCCGACAGAGGAATTCGGATGCTCAGACAACTTTATTAGAGGAAGGAGAATTTATTAGTTGTTACATGGGGTAACAACTCTATGCACGAGCTTGGTCTGGTTAGATTTATTACAGTTTATATACTTTTGCAGTGTCTATGCAAGGGGCACGTGATTCCTTTGAGGTTTTACATGTGCCTTCTTTCTCAGGATGGGGATTGGGAGCTTCGGGTGGGGGGGTTACAAGCGGGGAGGAATTTTCAGACCACTGGTCTTAAGGCCATTTGTTTGCGGAACCCGCAACCTTGGCGTTATCAGCACCATTATAGGATTTCTGAATAGAGAGACTGGACTCCGAGGCTATAAGCAGAAAGTAGCACTTATTGATGCCGGCACCTTCTCAGCAGATTCCTATCCAAAGGCTGAGCTCTAATTGTAACATAACAAACAGTTTTACACAGTCTTGTTATTCCTACACAACTACAGAGATAAGAACATTAGTTGGATAGCAAGCTATGAATCAACAGATGTGAGCTGGAGAGTCCTTGAGGTGGGGGAGGTAGTTATAGGAAAACATGTTAGCTGGAGAGCACTGGGCAGAATGGGGGGAGAGAGCAGTTTTAACCAGCTGAGTCAATTATTTCTACAGGCCCTTTCTTTTGCATTTTTTCAGATGCTTCCTCTCCTCTCTCACTATAAATGTGCCAAATTTGAATTCTTTGAATTCGTTTACTTTCTGAAGTCCTGAGCATTGTCAGCTTTAGGATTCAAAAACAAAATATAGCAGAATACGTCTGGGTTTTACATTTTCTTTATTCCAGTTTAAAATGCACTGTTAAGCACATTGCAATTGTGCCTATTTGTTTTGTGAGGAACACAATTTCATGTTACTGTTCAAAGTACTGAAGACTATTAACTAACTGCTTTCCTTCTCTGCCCTTGTGGGGAGGGAGGGAGAGAGAGAGAGAGAGAGAGAGTGAGTGAGTGTGAGTGTGTGTGTGTGTGTGTTTGTCTTCAACTTTGAGCTGAAGAAAAATTCCCTACTATCCAAAGCTCTCTGTTTTCCTTTTAGGAATTCTTTTCTGTGAAGAGAATTTAATTTGTAAGTTAATTGATTAAAATGAAGAACATTTTTATAGGATCTATTTCCTTGTATGACACTATAGTTTTTATAAATGATCTCCAATTTTCCTTCTCAAAACATGTTATCTTTTACTTTTAATATTCATTGTCTTTGAAAGGTAAAAGGTTTGGGAGTTAATGCCTGTAATGCATGTCTTCTTTGCTGTGATGGTTTACAGCTGCAGGTTTGAGCTGAAGAAATCGATGTAAAATGTAGGAAAATAGAGGAGCAATGTTCCTCAAACCAATAAGGACCCTTGCCCTAGTGCTGTTAACTAGTAAGTTTTTGCGTGTCAAGATACTAGTGACCTTAGTTGCTTCTGCTTTCTCAAATGTTGCCTTCCTCAGACTTCAGGCTTGAATTATTTTGTTTTAGAATTAGAAAAGAATCCTGTCTTCCTATCAGACATGAGTCTAGATTCCAAACATGTAAGTACCCTGAGCTAAATGTTCCTTCTCAGGTGTTTATTCAGCTGGTATTTTAAGTTTCCTTCAGATCTGGAATGCATCTGTGACTTTATTATTATAATTACAATTATTTTAGCGGGTCACCCCATCTATTCCATTAAAAAAATCTGCTTTTCTCATATAGTTAAATAAGTAAATAAATCTTTATCTTTAAACACATCAACTACTACAGCCTTTACATTTTTTTACGGTTTACCCATCTGTCTCCCCACTAGGTTATGAAAAAGGATAAGAATTTCTTGTTAATCTTACTTACCTCTTTGTCTTTGGTGCCTAACACTGTGAAAAGGGTTGTTTTTCAGGTTTAGTTAAAACCTGTATTTCCTCTTGATAAACATAAAATGCCTCTATTCTGACATATTCTCCACAAGACTCACCAAGAAGTGAAAAAATACATGTATGTATCTTTACCAAATAAGTACATTAACTTTCTGTACTTTCTATAATTAATTCTGTTTTCGAAATACAAAATTATAATATTGAATATCATTGAAAATACCTTTTCACATATTATATGGCCCCCTAGAAGGAATATGCCCATTCTGGCTTCCCCTCCCCCACCTACTACCTCTCAATCCCCACCTCATACCCACCTTTTTACTGTTTCATATTACCCAGTATCCTAGGAAATTTGGAAGGAAAATATTCTACACTAAGGAAATAATGCCAAATTTTATTGGATTACTTTGACTCTTAGTTCCAACACTGGTCCAGAAGTTGTTTACTTGGGCAGTTATCTCCTTGTTTACTAATAATAAAAGCGGTGCTTGATTAGGCTGTGTAGGAAGGGCAATAGCTACACTGGGAAAGCTAAGTAGACTGTGACCTCGAAAAGCAACACCCTGCTTATAAAATGACAAGTTTTGTTTTAGCAGTGGCAAATGTTGGTTTGTTTATTTTTCCATTATCGCTGTGCTTCATACCATAATAAACAACTATATCTAGATTTCTGTTAAGTGTTTTGATAAGTGGATGCCGTATCTTGTCAAAGGCTTGATCATAAATGGATGCTGTATCTTGTCAAAGGCTTGATCATAAATGGATGCTGTATCTTGTCAAAGACTTGATCATAAATGGATGCTGTATCTTGTCAAAGGCTTGATCATAAATGGATGCTGTATCTTGTCAAAGGCTTGATCATAATATCCCTGTGCCCCTGGGATGAAGCTCACTTGATCGTGTTGTATAATGTTTTTAATATGTTGCTGTATTTGGTTCGCTAGTATCTTTTTTAGGAAATTTGCATCAGTGTTCATGAGAGATATTGGTCTATAGCTTTTGTGTGTGTATTATCTTTTTCAGATTTTGGTATCAGGGTAATGGCCTCATAAAATGAGTTAGGAAATATTGCCTCCTTTTCAATTTTTTGGAAGAGTTTGAGGAGAACAGATATTAAATCTTCTTTGAATGTTTGCTAGAATTCACTGGTGAAGCCATCTGGTCCTGGACTTTTACTTTTAGTAGGTTTTTGATAATTGTTTCAATTTCCATAGTGCTAATTGGTCTATTTAGATTTTCCGGTTTTTCTTGATTCAGTCTAGGAAGGTGGTTGTATCTTTCTAAGTACTGGTCCATTCTTCTAGCTTATTTAACTTGGTGGTATATACTTTTTCATAGTATCCTTGTATGATCCTTTGTATTTCATAATTTCCCCTCTTTCGTCCCTGATTTTGTTTATTTGTGTCCTTTTTCTTTTTTCTTTAGTGAGTCTAGTCAGGGGTTTGTC
>NW_006442512.1:551013-574520 GCF_000325575.1 Pteropus alecto
ATGTGCACTAGAGAAGAATGTATAAGCAGCTGTTTTGGGATGGAAGGCTCTGTATATGTCAATTATGTCCAGTTGGTCTAATGTGTCATTTAAGGATGTTATTTCCTTATTGATTTTCTGTTTGGATGATCTGTCCATACTGACAGTGGGGTATTTAGGTCCCTACTACCATAGTGTTTTGGTCTGTTTCTCCCTTTACTTCTCTTAGTAATTGCTTTATATATTTCGGGACTCCCTGACTGGGAGCATAGATATTAATAAGTGTTATGCCTTCTTGGTGCATGATTCCCTTTATCATTTTGAAGTGTCCCTCAGTATCTTTCTTTATCTTTTTGATTTTGAAGTATATCATCCAATATTAGTACCACTAGTCCCACTTTTCTCTGAATGCCATTTGCTTGAAATACCATTTTCCACCCTTTCACTTTGAGTGTATATTTGTCTTTGGAACTGAGATGTGTCTCCTGGAGGCAGCATATGGTTGGGTTTTGTTTTTTTGATCCATTCTGCAACTCTGTGCTCTTTTATTGGTGAGTTCAGTCCATTTACATTTATGGTGATTTTTAAAATATGAGGTCTTCTTATAGCCATTTTATCTTTTGCTTTCTGGTAGCTCGATGTTTCCATTGCTTCCTTTTTATGTGTTTCTGTTTTCTTTATTTTGGTTGGGTTTTGTGGGTTTTCTCTCTGGTTCTTCTTGTATTATGTTATATACTTCAGTTCTGAATCTTTGGCATGTGGTTACCATTACGAATATGTAAAGGATGTATGTATGTATGTATATATATGTATGTACACACACACACAGGTGTCCATTTTCTTCTGCACGTGCCTTATCTCCATTGCCCTTTGTGAATTTGGATCTTTGATTCCTCCCCTTTTCATTGTTGTTTCATTTTGTCCCTATGTATGCTGAACATTCATTACTCTCTTGCTATAGCAAATTTCTTATCCTTTCAGAACTCACTGAGCTCTTTCAGAAGTACCATCCTGAATTCTCTGTCATTTAATTGTGTAATTCTATGTCTGTAAGCTTATTTTTCAGAGATTTTTCTCTTTCTTTCTAAGCTGCCTTGTCACCTTGGTTGTTCCTGGTGTTTAATGTACTATTTCTCCACCTTGGCATTAATGGAAGTATATTCTGGTTTTTTTCCAGAATGATGATTTATTATATAAATGTCTCTCTTTAGCCTGTTGCAAAGAAGCCATTTTTCTTTTGGTTTCCAGTAGGTGGTGTCTAAGCCTCTTGCATCCCTGCTGTGTCTAAAGCCTTACTAATACCTTTTTTTCTTATAGATGTTTAATCTCACTTGCTACTCTTAGTCTAAGTCCCTGTCAGTGTTAGCGACAGTTTCAGTAGCGTTTGCTCAAATTCCCTTGGGACTCCACGGTGTTGGGTCTCCGGGATATGGGTGAGGGGCTCTCTGGGTTGACGGTTAGGGGCTGCAGCTCAACCTCAGTTTTGCAACTCTGGCCAGTAAAAATCAACTATTGTTTTTCTGCCATCCCACTTCTCTGCCCTCTGCCCTGATGACTGGGCCTTGCCGCTGGCTGGCTGTGGGGAGCTCACAGCTTTCTCAGGCAGGGCCATTCAGGGAACTTGCCACTACTTCTCCCCTCCCCCTCCTCCTACAGGTAGCTCCAGTAGCTGGGAGAGGCACCTTCTTTATTTCTCCCAGTTCATTGCCTGACACCCAGGGTTATGACCTGTGGTAGCTCTTATGCACACATCCCACACTCAGACATGCTGGTGTGCAGTTTTGGTGTTTTTTATTGAGTTTTAGGTGTTCAGCTTGTTGTTGCTTCAAGGAGAGACAGAGAGAGCTAGGGATGTCTCTCACTCCGCTATGTTTCTCCAAACTCCCCAGTAATGTGTTTTTAATTTCAAATTCTCACTTGTTCATTGATGATATATAGGAAAGCAACTGATTTTTATATTAACCTTGTATCCTGCAACCTTGCTATACTCACTTAGTTCCATGAGTTTTTTTGGTCAGTTCTTTCAGATTTTCTACCTTCGAAAATCCTATCTGTGAACAAAGAGAGTTTTATTTTTCCTTTCTCAATCTGTATACCTTTTATTTACTTTTCTTGAATTATTGCATTAGCTAGGACTTCAGCTACAGTGTTGAAAAGCAGTGGTAAGAGGGGCATTCTCACCTTGTTCCTGATCTTAGAGAATCTTTGAGTTTCTCACCATGAACTATGTTACTAGCTATAGGTTTTTTGTTCATGTTCTTTATCATGCTGAAGAAGTTCTCATCAATTCCAAATTTGCTGAGAGTTCTTATCATGTATGGATGTTGGATTTTGTTAAATGCTTTTTCTGCATTTATTGATATGATTGTGTAATTCTTCTTTATCCTGTCGATATGATGGATTCCATTAGTTAATTTTTGAATGTTGAACCAGCCGCGCATACCTGGGATAAATCTAACTTGGCCATAGTGTATCATTCTTTTTATACATTGTTATTTGATTTGCTAATATTTTTGTTGAGGATTTTTGCTTCTACGTTCATGAGAGATATTTGTCTGTAGTGGGGGTCTCGTGTGTGTGCGTGTGTGATGTCTTCATCTTACTTTGATATTAGGGTAATGCTGGCTTCATGAAATGAATTGGGAAGTATTCTCTCTGCTTCTCTTCTCTGAAAGAGATTGTAAAGGTTTAGTATAATTTCTTCCTTAAACACTTAGTAGAATTCACCAACAAACCCATCTGGGCCTGGTGCTTTCTGTTTGGGGAAGGTTATTAAAATTGTTTCTTGTGTGAGATTTGGTGGATTGTATCTTTCAAAGAATTGGTCCATTTCATTGTGGTTATTAAATTTGTGGGCATAGAGTTGTTTATAACATTCCTTTATTATCCTTTTAGTGTCCATGAGATCTGTAGTGATAGCTCCTCTTTCATATCTGATATTAGTGATTTGTATCTTTTTTATGCTTAGGCTGAGTAAAGGTTTATTGATTTTATTGATTTATTGAAAGAACAGCATTTTCTTTTGTTGATTTTCTCTTTTGATTTCCTGTTTTCAATTCCATGGATTTCTGCTCTAGTTGTTATCTTCTGCTTACTTTGGATTTAATTTACTTTTTCTAGTTTCCTAAAGTGGAAGCTTAAAATATTGATTTTAGATTTTTGTTGTTTCTAATATATTTATTCAGTAAATTTATTTCTAAGTACTGCTTTTGCTATACCCCACAAATTTTCATAAGTTGTATTTTCATTTTATTTTAATTCAAGATATTTTTCAATTTTTCTTGCTTTCTTCTTTGACTCATATGTTATTTAAAAGTGTGTCATTTAATCTCTAAGTATTTTAGGATTTTCCAGCCTTTCTCTGTTACCTATTTCTAGTTCAATTTTATTGTGGTCTGAAAGCAGACATTGTATGCTTTCTTTTTTTTTTTTTTCTTTTTTGAATTTGTTAAGGTATGTTTTATGGCCCAGAATTTGGTCTGCCTTGGTGAATGTTCCAGGTGAGCTTGAGAAGAATGTGTAATCTGGGGTTGTTGGGTTAAATAGTCCTACAGATGTCAGTTACATCCAGTTGATTGATAGGGCTATTGAGTTCAACTATGTGCTTGCTAATTGTCTGTTCTGGATCTGTCCATTTCTGACAGAGAAGTGTTAAAGTCTCCAGTCATAATAGTGGGTTTATCTACTTCTCCTTGCACTTCTATGTTTTTGCCTCGCATATTTTGACACTTGTTGTTAGACATACATATTTTGGATTATCATGTCTTGGAGGGGTTAATACTCCAAGACATGATAATCCAAAATATGTATGTCTAACATTATGCAATACCCTTCTTTATCCCTAATAACTTTCCTTGCTCTGAAGTCTGCTCTGTCTGAAATTAATATAGCTACTCTTCTTTTGATTAGTGTTATATCATTCTCCATCCATTCTTTCACTTTTAATCTTTATATGTCTTTATATTTAAAGTGGTTTCTTATAGACAACACATGGTTGAAACTTTTTTGATCTACTCTGACCATCTTTGTCTTTTAATTGGTGTATTTAGACCATTGATGTTTAAGAGGATTATTGATATACTTGGATTAATAGCTACCATATTTGTTACTATTTTCTATTTGTTGCCATTGTTCTTTTGTTTCTATTTTTGTTTTCCACACTTTTTCTGTCTTTTTGGTTTTAACTGAGTGTGATTCCATTTTCTCTCCTTTCTTAACATAGTAATTATATTTATTTTTCTATTTTTGTTAGTGGTTGGTTGCCCGAGAGTTTACAGTATACATTTACTACTAATTCACATCCACTTTTATAAAACGCTGTACCACTTAATGAGTTAATACTGTATAATAGCAAAATATTCTAATTTCTCTCTGTCATCCATTATATCACTGCTGACATTCATTTCACTTACACTAAGCACAGGTGTGTATAAGCATACATATATTGAATTGTTGCTATTATTACTTTGAACAAATTGTTGTCTGTTAGATCAATTATAAGAAAAAGAAGTTTTTATTTTACCTTTACTTATTCATGCTATAATGCTCTTTATGTAAATCCAATTTTCTGACCTATATAATTTTTCTTTTTATTTAAATTAGTTTCAAGTATACAGTACATTTATGTAGTTCATAAAATGATTCCCCCAACTGCTCCCTCCCTCCCCTGGCCCTCCACCTAGACATTATATTAGTGTTAACTGCATTCCCTATGCCGTGCTCCCTATCCCCATGACCATCTATCAACTACTGATTTATATCTGAAGAACTTATTTAACACACTTTGCAAGGCAGGTCTACTGAAAACAAATTCCCTTGATTTTTCTTTGAGAAAAATCTTTTATTTCTCCTCACTTTTGTAAGATAATTTCACGAGGTATAGAAATTTAGGTTGTTGGGGTTTTTTCTCTCAATACTTTAAATATTTCACTCCACTCTCTTGTTTGCATAGTTTCTGAAGAGAGGGCAGATAAATTATCTTTCTTCTCTGTAAGTTAGGTAGTTTCTTGGTCTGGCTTCTTTCAAGGTTTGTTTTGATTTTCTTCAGTTTGAATATAATATTCTTTAGTTTGATTTTTTTTTGAGGGGATAAGTTTTTATGTTTTGTTTTGTTTTTTTACATTATTCCTGTTTGGTGTTCTCTGAGCTTCTTGGATCTGTGGTTTGCTGTCTGACATTAAAATGGAGATATGCTCAGTCATTGTTGCTGCAGATATTGCTTCTGCTCTTTCTTCAATTGATATTCTCATTACATGTAAATTAGTTACATTCTTTGTAGATATCCCACAGTATTTGGATAATATGTTCGTTTTCTTTTTCAGTCTTTTTTTTTTCTTTGATTTTCACTTTTAGAGATTTCTTTGGTTATATTCTCAAGCTCAGAGAGTCTTTCCTCAGGTGTGTTCATTCAGTCTACTAATGAGCGCATCAAAAGCATTCTTCATTTGTGTTTTTGATTTCCAGCTTTTCTTTTTTATTCATTCTTAGAATTTCCATCTCTCTGCTTACATTATCCATTTGTTCCTGCATGTTGTCTATTTTTTTTTCATTAAAGCTCTTAACATGTTAATCACAATTTTTAAAAATTCTGGTTTATCATTTTAATGTTCATGCCATATCTTACTGTGGTTCTCATGCTTGTTCAGTCTCTTCAAACTGTTTTTGTCTTTTAGTATACAGTGTTACTTTTTGTTGAAAAGTTGACATAATGTACTGAGTGAAAGGAACTGTGGTACCTAAGTCTTTAGTAATGTAATGGTAAGATGTAGGGGAAGGAAAAGCATTCTGTAGTTTTATGATTAGGTCTCAGTCTTTTGGTGAGCCTATCCCCATGGACTGTGAACTTCAAGAGTGCTTCTTAGGGTTTTTCCCCTCTTTGGGTTGAACAGGGTGGCTAGAGGGAGCTGGAGTTGATATTTCCTTAGCACTCCTGAAAAGTGTAGTAAGGATATGGAGAATTCAGAACTCGCTCATATATTGTTAGTGGGGATGTAAAATGGTGCAGGTGGTTTGGAAAACAGTTTGGCAGTTCCTAAAAGTGTTACGCATGAGTACCATATGACCCAGCAATTCCACTCCCAGGTATATGCCCAAGAGAATTGAAAACATCTACACACAAAAATGTGTACACAAATATTTATAAGCAGCATTATTCACAAATTAGCCCAAAAATGTTAAACAACCCAAGTTTATCAGCTGATGAATGGATAAATAAAATATGGTATAGCCATACAATGTGGGGAACCTTGAAAACTTTATGCTAAGTGAAAGAAGCCAGACACAAAAAGCCACATAGTATATGATTTCATTTATATGAAATGTCCAGAATAACTATAACATAAACACAGAAAGTAGATTATTGGTTACCTGGGTCTAGGGATAGGGGTGAATGGGAAGTGACTGCTAAGGGATACTGAGTTTCTTTTTGGAGTGATAAAAATGTTCTAAAATCTATTATGGTCTTGGTCATAAAACCTTGTAAATATATGAAAACCACTGAATTCTATAGTATGTGAATTATGTCTAAAAATTAAGTAATTTAGGATGGTTTTTGATGTGAGTCCAGGGAATGTGAAGCATTGAGGCTAATAAGCAGGAGAGTCTGGGCAAGTTAGGTTTCAGTTGGTTGGAAAAGTTTGATAGAGCTGATGTAGCAGTTGGGAAATATCCTAAGAACATATAGAATAACTACTGAGATTATGGTTGGATAGCATAAATTTATAGTAGTGCTCTTTTTGTGTGTGATTTTTCTCCAGCACTATCTTGAGTTAAAACTCAGAGTTGATCTGTATCTGGAGTATAGAAAGATAGCAAGGCAAAGGAATTGAAAGTGTTGGCAAAAGAATATTTGAAATGTAGTCATAGAATCTAAGCTGGACAGAGAAGAGAAAATCAATGGTCAATGAATAGAGGTTTGCGTAGTTAAAGTTATCAGTTGTGGTAGAAGTAATTGAGCTGAAATAATAGGAAATAGTAGTCAAAGATTTTTGAATTTGAGGTTGGTATAGCCAAGTGACACAATTTTTAAAGAAATGGGGAGTTTCGCATAATGGTTGTAGTATGGGAAATGAGGGTAGAATCCCACCTCTCACCTCTGAGGTATATTGTTGGGGAAGGAATATCTCCAAGGAAGAGGACTTAATGAAGAAAGATTAATATATGTAAAGTAAAGAAAAGATACTTGGAAAGCTCCAACCCCAGAAAACAGAAATACAATTATGCTTCCTGCATTGTCCAACACATTGGGAATAACATAATCTCATGTTGAGATAATTTCTTTTGTCAGGAAAGGTCACTAGGACAGTCTTAGTTGAGGAACATTTCTTAAGCTCCACCTAATTTCCTTTGTTCTGGTCCTTTATTGACCAAAGCAATGTTCTGATTATGATTTGGCTCCGCATATTACTACAGGGATAGACCGTGTTGATTGGCCAATAAATATCTTATGTGCTTAATATAATTCTCATTACAGTTTTTATAATCGTCGTTAAAAGTCTTAAATTGGCACTGTTTTATGCATCCGTTTTTTTGTTTGTTTGTTTGTTTTCACTGAGTGGTTAGTGTTAAAGGGAATTTCTGGG
Organism: Pteropus alecto; assembly: GCF_000325575.1. NCBI lineage: Eukaryota > Metazoa > Chordata > Mammalia > Chiroptera > Pteropodidae > Pteropus > Pteropus alecto. The sequence goes on from NW_006442512.1 coordinate 558,573, forward strand.
TTTCCAAAGCTACTAGACCCCAGTTCAAAGTGTAAGCCCCAAGGTAATAGCAGTTTTTCAGCCCTCCCAGTAGAAGCTTTCACTGGATTAGTTCCTTCTGCAAGGAAACATCTGCATGGTATACCTATTTATGTAAACAGCAGTGGAGAACCAAACGTGTATATTGCCTTGCCTTTGTACATATTGCTCTTATTTCCCCTTCCAGAGCAGTATTCATTACATTTCTTAAGTGCTTTGCATAGAATTTCAAAGTTCAGTGTGACCTGTGTACTACTAGGACATTGTCAGGCATAGATGCTACACTGAGGGGCTTTTGGCAATCAGTGACTTGGTAGCTGTGATTGAGTTTGAATCACCCCTTCTTGGTCTGCATGAAAGCAGATTCTTGTAGGATCCCAGCCTTATTCTTGGGAATCATTTTATTTTCCAACTTACTGGATTAGTTTAGAGGCCTTTGGGTTTCAGTGGACCATTTCCTCATTTCCTTCTTTTGTTAATCTTGACCACTTAACCTTCCACCCACTTTATTACTCATTTTTTAGGGACCTAACTATTCAGTAACACTAAAGGAGGTATATCCGAAGCTACATAGATTAAGTAAAACAAGCTTAAGAGGGAAAAAAAGCAAAAAATGTGTGTTCTCTGAGCTTTCTTTGTTTATATGGTCTGTTCAGATGTTATTAAAGTTGTGTTGTCCAGCTGCCTCCCCATATTTCAGAAATGACTAGATATCTGGGAGACATTCAGAGAAGGGCGTGTTGGCATAGTGAATGAAATAACACTGTTCGTCCCCTGCCAAATAACATATCTTCTTTTGAGGTGTGGGAGGGACACCAGAAGCTTCAAATGCTGAATCTTGAGATTCTTGAAAGGCTATTTATTTCTAGGGAGACTTTTAGAAAGAAGCCAAATAAACGAGTCCTTTTAAGGGTTGGAGGGTATATACCTGGCTATTTGAATGTTTGTTCACGATACACAGTTCGACTGTATGCCATCTAATTGTTCCATTTTCTTTTAGTAAGATGAATGTTGGTTTAAGGTGATATTAGCAGCCTTTAAAGCCCAGGCTTTAATCTGATCTGTATATAATGTGAATTAAAATTTGTGTCAGGATTATTCTAGAAAACATCTAGAATGGAATTTTGCAGGATTTGTTAGAGCCCCCTGTTAAACCCCCTGACCTGAAGGAGTTGGAAGGGGTTAGCAAACATCCCAGCACATGCAATAAACTCCATATTGTGGTTGAGTAGAAGTTTCTCTCTATTCCTCCCATGCTTTATCCCCTATAATGGGTAGTAGATAAACAGAGATGCATTTTTTTTTTTTTTTTACATTAAGCTATTTATGGAACTTGGTCTGCTAAATAACAAATTTAGAAGTGAAAATAAGAAAAGTAAAAAGAAATAAATCATCGGTTCGGAAGTAAATTATTCTATTGAAAATTTAGAATATGATGTCAGTGTCATCTGCATTTTCTTTGTTATTTCCACTTCAGTAGGATAAACCATAGCTCTGCTTGGGCTACTAGGTTTTCCTTTTAATTGCTGGTTCACTAGGTCTCTAGCAGCAGCACCTGAAATAACTGCTCAGAGAGCTCCTACATGAATTCTCATAATTTGTTTCTCAACTCTCTCGGTTGATTGAGGCATTCTTTCTTGAGTAGTTTGCACTTCCACTTAAGTGGCTGATGTTTGGGGTCACTTTTGAATGTTTTGGTTGAATATCACTTTCATGATGAGCGGAAGGCTGCTACTTTTAGCTATATGGAGTAAAGCCCTTGGTGGTAAACCTTGGAAAGGAAAAAACTTTGCTTTGTAGTGATAAGCTAAATGAAATTACTCTCTCTGTCACTTTATCCTTTTATCCTTTCATGCTGATAACCTTGAGTTCTTGTGATTTGTTTTCTTCTATTAAGCTTAGTTGCTCTCTGTACCCAGATGCCTCCTATTTCTGCTGTTGGTCATCATAGTGATGTGGAGCATGTTTCTGACCTGGAAGTGTTGTTTCTTTAACTATGAACCACATCAGTATGCCTTCCATCCTCTGCTTCCTTTGCACTATTTCCTTTTGGAGGGCTCAGTTTGTCACCATTGAATCTGAGGATTCATCTGGGACTGAGAACTGGTAATGCTGTAATAACAATACCTTTCTTTATATAATAATACTCAGAGCACGTAAACCTTAGCCTTCCTCTGTTTATGAAGCACTTCCAGTTTAATTTTTCACAATAACCCTCTGGGTTAAGTCAGCAATTTTGTCTAAGATAGTGAGATTGCATCTTAAGGAGATTGAATAACTTGCTCTGGGTTGCAATGCTTCTGAGTTACTCTGCTTAATTTCTCAGGAAATGAAGTATACTTTTGAAGATATTCTGAAAAAACAAAAAAAGGAATTTTCCAAACTGTGAGTTGTTAAAAATCTAACTTTTTAGTCCGGTCATTGATTAAGACCAAGGTTGAAAGCCCATTCTTTAACCATAGAGTTTAAATTGATGTGTCCAAGTCACAAAAACTAATATTCAGGTCAGTTTCTCTTCTGCTGCTGATACAATAAAGTTAAGAAAGACTGGCTGTTAAATTAGTAGAACTTGAACTGGAAGTAATTAAGCCATTATTTTTTAATTCTCTCTTCTTTTTAGGGAGATGGAAACCTTGATGACTAGTTCCACCCTGCCTACCCTTTTTGCAGATGAAGATGGATCCAAGGAGAGTAATGATCTGGCTACCACTGGGTAAGCAGCTACTTTGGGACACTGGGCCTCGTCCTAGGCTTCAAAACAAAGTTTCTGACAAATTACGACATGCTAAAAAGGCAGTTTTATATCATAAGAATAGAAGATATAGTTGTTACGCTTTGCAAAGAGAGTGAGAGCCATTGTAAGGTGCTTTGTAATCAGCATTCAGCTGTCACTTGAAGCGCTCTGTCTCCTGTGAACTGGAACAGCAATATGTGGGGTCTAGCAAACATCAATGACTCCCAGTTAAAATAAGTACATGGTCACTATTAAAGAAATACCTGCCACAGGGTTAGCTCTGAAAATCAAGTTCATTTTGTTTGAATTGCCACAGATATTAAAATAATTTTTTTTCTAAAGGTCTGATTTTTTTTTTTTTAAGATCAGAATTTTTAATACGATTCTTTATTCAAGATGCCTAGGAGCTCTAGCTGACTTCTGTTCTTTTACTTTTTTCCCCTTGTGTTCCTTCTTTACTATATTTGGACAGATAAGCAAAGATAGTAAAGGCATATAAAAAAGGGCTAATAGCAATAATCCTTCCCTTAAAAATCTGTTATGCTTGAATTTTTATCTTTTCTGTTTAGAAATTATTTGCCAAAGAAGAAATGTGTTCACTATAGATTGAAGTGCTAGCTAATTCTTAAGATGTGTTATTTTAATATTATTTAGAGCTCTTTAAAAATAGACTCTACTTTGTAATTCTGTTTTCCTTCCTTCACTTTTGTTTCCTACCTCATTAATATCTGCCTCTTCCCTTACTCTTCAGATGAAACTGTTCTCCAAGACCTTTCAGAAGTTTGCCATTACTAAATCCAGTTCATTCAGTAAAAATTTTCTGAGTGTCTGCTATGTGCCAGACACTGTTCTAGGCACTAGATATTAAGCAACTAAAACAGACAGAACTCCCAGCCCCTGTAGAGCTCAAATTCTACCAGGGAAATCAGAAAAAAAAACAGGTTAAATAAGTAAAATACTATGTTGATAAGAACTATAGATTAAAAAAGGAAACAACAAGGGACTAGATCTGGCAGGATCTAAGAGATCAGAGTAAGCACTTGAACTGTTACTCTGAGAAAGGAAAGCATTGGAAGCTTTTGAGCCAAATGATATGATTTGACTTATTTTTTAATAGGATCCCCGTGACCATTATATTGAGAAAATAGAGTGAAGGGAGCAGGGGCTGAAGCAAGGAGGCCAGTTAGGCTCCTGAAATAATTAAGGTGAGAGATGATGACTTAAAAAACATCACTAGCGACTTTGACAAGAGTACTTTAAGTGGAGTCTTAGGGGTAAAAACCTCACTGGATTGGGTTTCAAAGATAGTGCCACTGGGGGTGGTGAGACATATAGAATTCTAGATATATTTTGAAGGTAAACCAAACTAGATTTGCCCAAAAGACGGGACAAGATGTAAGAAGGGAGAAAAAAGCCACTCCAAAGTTTTGGCCTAAGAGACCGAAGGGATGGAATTACCATTAACTTAGATGTTTAAAACAAAGCAGGTAGGGGAGGGGATTTTAGGAGCTTGGTTTTGTAGATTTGAAACTTGAGATGCTTGTTAGATATCCACACAGAGATGTCAAACAGGCAGATTGATACCAGGTTCTGGAGTTAGAGGAGGTCTACACTAGAAACTTGGGAGTCATCAGTATACATAAAGCCATAAAACTGGACAAGATCCTCAGAGAAATGAACACTGTAAATTAAAAAAAAGAAAAGAGAAAAGCTCTAATTCCTAAGCTCTGGGATGCTCCATCATTTAGAAGTCTGGCAGAAGAGGAACAGTCAGCAAAGAAAACTAAAGGGAATAGTTAAAAGGGTAGCAGAAAAACCAGGGGAGTGTGGGGTCTTGGAAACCAAGTGAAAAGGAAGGAAAAGACATAAACTGGGTCAAAACCTTACCTGGAAGATCAGGTAAGATGAGGACTAAGAAATTACACTGGACTTTGACAAGTTGTAAGCACATATTTCCTTTGGGTTAGGTTTAAGAGAGAATGAAAGGAGAAAAAATGAAGACAATAAGTTAATTCTTACCAGTATAAACAAATGAAGTCAATTAGTATAAACAGTTCTATAAAAGAAAGGAAAAAAATTAAGTGGGATCAAGAAAGTGTTTTTTGTTTTCATTTGTGTTGTTTTAAGAGTAATAATGCCACATTTGCATGCTGATTAGGCTAATCCAGTAGAGAAGGCAAAATTGGTGATGCCAGAAAGGGCAGAATTGCCAAAAACCTGTGTTTTAGTAGGCTAGCAGGTATGAAAGCCAGGGCACAAATGGTAGGGTTGTTGGCTTTAGCTAAGAGTACAGACAGTTCATTCACAGGAACAAAAGAACCTTTTTATGTCATCTCAAAGATATTTAATGCCTTTGACCACTCCTTTCTGATTCCTGTCTATTTCAGTCAGAGAATCATAGGATTGGTACTCTTTTCCCAAACCTACTTCTCATATATTACTGAAATAAGAATGTACAAGAGTTAGTAACTTAAAAATTGGTAGCACATTGAAATGAGACTGACAGTGAAAGAACAAGTTGCCTAAGACAGCCAAAATGATTGAAACATTGGAAAAACAAAGCTGCTGAGATCAAACTGGATTTCTGTTAGCTCCTCTTTTCAGAGAACATGATTGGCATTGAGCTCATAGATTCTCTTACCTTTTTCAAAGACCCTCAAAAATGTCGGAACCTATTGTTTACGATCATCTAATATGTTTTCTAGAAAGTTTTGGAAAAGTATACTTTAATTTTCAGGACAATCTACATCTGCTTTTATTCATTTCTCAGTCCTCTGTAATCTGGTTTTTATTTCCATTCCACTAAAACTGTACTCCCTAAAATCGCCAGCAAACTTTAGGTCTTCAAATTTAGCAGATATTTTTTTCACCTGTCTTATTTGGCATCTGCAGCTTTTTACTTAGTTAATTCCCACTTCTTAAAACCCTAAATCTCTTAATGTCCTCTCTCATCTATTCCTAGCTCTTCTAACACTTGTTCCTAAAATGATATTGTTCCAACAGAGTTCTGTCCTGACTTTTCTCACTATCTTTCTGGAGAATGTCTAGCACTTCCCGTTATTTCCGTGGGCTGATGCCTCAAATCTGTCTCATGCCTTTTCTTCACTGCTGTTCTCTCAGGGTATGTTTCCAGTTGTCTGTGGAACAGTTCCACTTTATTATGTCTCAAGTGTTTCAGACATACCATTTTATTCTTTTACACACATACACACACACACACTCATTCCAGTTGTTTCCTTGCTTCATAGTATATAATCATACAATCAGGAAACTTCAGAATACCTTTGACTCTTCTTTTCCTCTCACTATATTCAGTCATTAAGTTCTCTCCATTCTACCTCTTAAGTATCTCTTAGCTTTCTCTCCCCTATTCTCCATCCTGTCTGCCCTTGTCTCTCACTTCGTTTATTGCAATAGCCTCCTGATGGGGTTCATTTTCTCTTGTTATGTTCTTTCTGATTGTAATGATGTTTTTTACCTGGTGAATGCCTATCCATCTTTCAAGACCGCCTCTGTAAAATCTCTTAACATCCTATCCACACATATAAAATTTATCATACCCTCTACTGTGTTTTTATGGCACATTTTACAAACTTATATTTCAGTACTTATGTTACATTATAATTATGTGTCTATAACCCTATGAAGTATACATTCTTCCAGAATAAAACTAAATATTGCTTTCTTATGTATCTTCCTCCACTTCCCCCACACCTCTCCCCTGAAAAACCTCAAACACATGGCACATGATATTGCCTTTTCTTACATTCCTTCATCCACATGTGATAGGGTAAGTCAGTCTAAGACCTAGCCATCTTCTGTATCCTTGTTGAGATCCGGTCTGCTGACTGAGCTGGAACAAATGGTGGGATCAGAAAAGAAATATATCTGTCTGATTCTTTAACATTTATACTTGAACTTAATGAACTTGATAATATTGTTTTTAAATAATCTAGTTGTCAGTAGACACTATAATCCAAGAAAGAATAGCCTGTGGAATGAGATGTTTCTTATGCCCTTCAGGAACTCTCTATTTTGTGATGGGGACAAACAGCTTCTTCAATCCCCATTCCTATTCTCATTTTCTATAAATAGTATTTTCCCTTTACATTGTAGATACAGGAAAGGTAGCATATAAAAGTCAGATTCTATTGCATGCTCAGAACTAATGTGAAGTCTATGTTGAGGGAAGAGGTAATATTTTGGGAAAAGAATATTTTTGTTAGTAGGAGACTTCTTCATGGAACTGATCTGATTCAGTCAAGCACTGAAACCATTTTTTAAAATGCTCTATAAAAAAGTGCTGTGGAGACATTGTTTACATTTATACAGAATGAGGTGGGGGAATTAATTCAAGGGCTGGCGTGTACTTTTGCTGGCAGGGAAGTTTGTCTTGAACTTGGTAAGCAAGAGTGTTTGATGCTATTGATACTGAACTTTTACACTTCTGCTTTTTATTCTTCAGGTTAACCCACCCAGAGGTTCCATATAGTAGTGGAGCCACGTCATCCACCAACAATCCAGAATTTGTGGAGGATCTCTCCCAAGGTCAGTTGCTTCAGAATGAGTCTTCAAACACAGCAGAAGGCAATGAACAGAGGCATGAAGATGAGGTACGCTGAAGTGTCTCTTCCTGTTACTGGTTTCTGAAGCTTCTGAAGAAGCAGGCAGCAAGGGAGTTGATCGAGGTGTCCATCATCTGGCTTTCTTAAATTCGGCAGAATTTTCTGCTTTATATTTCTTACTTTATGTGGAATCATATTAATGGTTTTAATGACATAAAGACAGGTAGACTTTTTTTCCGCTGCCTAAGAGATTTATACCTACAGAAGAATATTAGATATTTAACAAATGCTTGTTGAATGAGTAAATGAATTATTTAATTAAATAAGTAATTAATGAGAAGTCCACATGCCCATGTTCAAGGCCACATACTGCTCACTAAGTCCTGTAGCATGGAGTTTTTATGTGCCCAAAGGATTCATGCTACTTACCAAATCATTCGACCATCCATGGGGGACATCTTTAAATAACACAGAAGTTGTGTATGGGCCTGGGAAGTCTTGTTCTTGTTGGACTTTCAGTGTTTCTCAAAAATGACTGATTTCCATTGTCTATGTTTTAAGGCACTCGTTTTTAGCCATAAAAGAGTACCACCATTGATTTTTAGCCTTTTTCTTATTTTAAAAGAGCTGATTTTTCTGTGTTGGCAATCTTAAAGGTTATGATGAATGCTTAAGGCTTCACAAACATCTTAAAATCCTTAGTAACTTTAACATTACTAGGTTCACAAAAAAAAAAAAAAAAGCCAAATATACCATTTGCCCTATGGTGAATTATTACACCATTTTATATATATTTGGAGGGGTGTAATACTGTAATTAATATTTAGGTGTTTTTTTGGTCCTATTTTGCTTATATTTCTCTTTTATGAAATAAGAATTCTTATATTCATAAAACATTATCAACTGAAGGCTGTATGTATTTGTAAAATTATGAAGCAAAAATATGTGTATCTCATTTAAAAGGACAAGGAAAAGGTTTGTAGTAAAACGTCAGGGTACCTCAGTCCTTTATTTAAACTTTTTTAGAGGTGATTTACTTTTGGATTTAACTATATAACATATAAAGACCTCTGACTTTATAAAATAAACATCTTAAGGAACAAATCACCAACCCAAAAACTAGACTTCATTTTGGATATGTTATGCTTATTGAAATTTTTCTAAGACTTAGATATTAATTTAACAATCTGTACTATCTCCTATGGGAAATAAACTGATCTTTGAGTAGTATCAATAAGAAGCACCCTTCATGAATGATTTTTTAATTCCTGTACTTCAACTTGTTTCTTCATTTGCCCAATGCATATGACATTTTGTTCTGATCTACTGTGACAATGTTTGCTTCTCTGGTACAGTGCTGTGTATGTGCTGTATTTCTCATTTAGAATACTCCCCTGTTGGGAGGCGGGACTTGTTAAGTGCATATGAAGGCCAAAGCTTGAGTGATTGTGACACTCCTTTATTCTTATTTCTTGGAGTTAGCACTAAAATATCCACTTAGTGCAACAGCTTGTAGTTTGGTACCTAAAAGGGTCTAAAAGTGAACCATCTAGAGTCCCCTCTTGAAAACTGCATTGCAGTTATTTGTACCTGTGAAAGATTTGGAGAGCTTTGAATACCCATTAATGACAGGAAAATGCAACTGTGATCCCATTTTGTTTGTTAGTATTTATTGTTTTGTTATTGGGGACATTTTTGTTATTGTAATTTGGTTTTGATTTTTATTTTGTAGCAAAGAAGTAAACGAGGAGGTTGGTCCAAAGGAAGAAAGAGGAAGAAACCTCTTCGAGACAGCAATGCACCCAAATCCCCCCTTACAGGATACGTTCGGTTCATGAACGAGCGTCGAGAACAACTTCGAGCAAAAAGACCAGAAGTCCCATTTCCAGAAATCACAAGGATGTTAGGCAATGAATGGAGTAAACTCCCTCCTGAGGAAAAACAGGTTGTTTCTATTCCTGATCCTTTGCTTGGTTTTGATTATATCTCAGAAATAATCTGCCAGAAAAGCAAAGAGGATGGACAGTTGATTCTTCTGTTTTGTCATAGTGCCTAGGAGACGAGAATAGCAGGATCCTTCATTGCACTTTTCCTTAGCACAGTGGTTTTTATACTCTTTCAGGGTCTGCTGCAGGGGTGTGAGCAGGAGGGGCCCTCAACCAAAGCAGCACTGCTCTTATTTGATTTATATGCTGAGAAGTCACATAAGATTTTTTTAAGTGGTTCCATACTAAGAAATTAAGAAATCTGTCAACTTAATTCATTCCACCGAGTTAAATAAAAGTCATGAGTTAAATGAAAAGAGGTCATTTGATAAAATTCTGTTCACATAAGATTTTTGTTTAAGAAAGATTTTACTGCTTTAATAAAATTTTTAAACTAAAGTTTTGGCACATTTAACCTATTATGGAAAATAACGCAAGAACTACTTAAATTCTTTCTCTTCTAAAACAGAAACTAACTCTATTGCCAGACTGAAACAAATCTATTCGTTACAGATTTGATAGAAATTAAGGACAAGATAGCCATGAACTGGTTGAAATGGCACTAACATGGAGTGATGGTTGTGGGAGTGTCTTTTAGTTAAAAGTTCCCAGCATTCTCAGCATCTGAAAGATATCTATGTTTCTTTTATGTCTTATACTCTTTCATGACTTACACTCTTTAAAAAGGATTCCAAACAGACTGAAACCAAATTGAAAAATACTTTTGGGAAGTAACTGAATTCAAAAAGTTTCAGAGAGATCAGATTAAGTTGCAACTTGAAGCTCTGTGTTTGTGGTAGCAAGCTAATAGAAAGCAGTGTGTGTCATCCATTGTTTTAGCTCTAATGTATAAAGGGATAGTGAGCTGTACATACTAGGTTACTCTTAATTTTTTTTATTTCAAAATTAATGCATGCTCATTGTTTAAAATTTTTTCAGACAATACAGAATGTATAAAGAAAAAAGTAACAGTAGTTATCTCCAGGGATAACCACTGTTAGGTATAAAGGACAAGGGTTTGCACGCTTATTTTTTTTTTAATGTTTATTTGAATATAATTTCAAATGTACAAAAAGTCACAAACATAGAATTTTACAAAGAACACCCAAATACTTTTTACCCAGATTCATCTTTTGTTAACACATTTTATCCCATTTCTCCCTTTGCATATGTGTTCATACTCATATTTTCATATACTCATATACTCATATGTGCTCATATATTTTGTTTTTGTGGTTAACAAAACTGCTTTAATTTGGAAAAGGTCCAAGTGCATGTGCTCTCTCTCGCACTCACTCTCTCTCACCCTCTCACTCTCTCACTATATACACACACACTATTTTTTTCAGAATCATTTGAGGATGTTACATACATCATGGCCCTAAATATTTCAGTGTATTTCCTAAGAATAGACATATTCTCTTACATAACCATAGTACAGTTATTAACTTTATAATTTTATATTAACACAATACTTTTGTCTACCTACCATCAGTATTCCAGTTGACCTAACATCATTCTGTAAATTCTGCCCCCACCCGCCCCCACACACACACACAGTTTAGATTCCAGTCTAAGGTCAAGTTTTGTGTGTAGTAGTCAAATCTCTAGATTCCTTTAATTTGGAATATTTCCACAACCTTTCTATGTCTTTAATGATATTGATATTTAAAAAAAAATACAATCCCTCCCCCTTCCTCCTTTTTGTTTACTTTTAACATAACATTTCTCGTTTTGTATTTGATGTTTCCTTGTGATTATATTAAGGGTATGCATCTTGATGAAGATACTGCATAGGTGGTGTTGTGTCCTTCTTAGGGTATCGCAATGTCCCTTTATTCCTCATTAGTAATGTTAATTTTGCTCACTCAATAAAGTTTTTTCTATTCTCCCTTATAATTAATAAGCAATCTTTGGAGAGATGTTTTAAGGATATGATAATAGTCTATTCATATCAAAATTCCCCCCTAGATTTAGCATTCATTGATGACTTTTGCCTGATCTAATCTTTACCATGATGATTGAAAAATGATGATTTTCTAGCTCTAGCACTCCCTCCACATTTACCAGCTGGCCCTCAACATTCTAATATAAGCAAGGGCCCTCCTCTCTCCCCATTTATGTGTTTATTTGCTTATTTATTTATTATAGGTATGGGCATATGGGTTTTTTCTCTCAAATGGTTTTTAATTTATTATTGTACTTAAGTATTTTAGTACTTAAATTCTCTCACATCTGGCCAGTTGTGTCTCCCCTACATCTGGTTCTTGTGTGAGACAAGGCTTTTAATATATTTCTGACTAACTTGTATTCATTTAGAAGCAGTATTTTTATGCTTTATTTTTTAAACCTAATTGATGAATTAAAGGGACAAAGCAATAAACAAAATTATGCTGGTGTATCAGTGAACCTTGTTTAAATAATTAATAACACAAAGCATGTAGATAGATATAAGCTATCTCATATTTTAGGTCCATAGGATGTGGTCATTCTTTTTTATGTTCTTTATGTCTTCCGGTTTTAGTGCTCCATTCTTCAGGCTCTTAAAAGGCCAATTGATATATGAGTTCATTCCCTCAGAATAGGTTGGGAATTAGAGAAACTAAGTATTATTTTATCCTTTTCCGTGGGAGGACTAAGTGTATCTATGTGGTATTCAGCCATCTTGAGGACTCTAACAGCCATGTGGAATTCTATCTATAGAATTAGAGAAATAACTATAATCATCTTCTTGTGAATTTTTTATGAGAATGATCTCAATAGAATTTGTCTTTATTAAGTCAGAAAAGGTAATAAATAGTATATAAAAAGTCAGTATCACCTATTTCTTTTATAATTTGGGGATTATACTTTATTCTATTCATATGGCTTTTTTAAATTCTCCCTTAAAGCTTATTCCTCATATACTTTTCTTTTCGTGTTCTAATTGTCCTCTGTTTTTTTCAAATAGCTCATTGATATTTAACCTAAATAAGATCTGTTTCTTGAAAATAATTCCACATTTCTTTTCTAGCGCTACCTTGATGAAGCAGACAGAGATAAAGAGCGTTACATGAAGGAACTGGAGCAATATCAGAAAACTGAGGCCTATAAGGTTTTCAGTAGGAAAACCCAGGACCGTCAGAAAGGCAAATCTCATAGGCAAGGTATCAGAACCAAATGTATTTGTAGTTTGTTGTGTGTGACAAATGTCTCAAAGGCTCCTATTAGAGTGATATAGAAGATATGTTCTTATCATTTCTCTATTATACTACGTTTACATCTATGCGTTGTCTTGGAATTTTATTAAAATCCCATTGCTCTCGTTTAGAAATTCCAGCTGGTTTCTATATCCAATATCAACAATTTGGCTTATGTTCCAAGACTCCTTTTAGTTGTCTATGCTTTTTTTCGAATTCCCAGTTTAGGCATTTCTCTGCCTCTAAACAACTCTGTCTACTAAACCACGTAACTGCCTTGCTTTAACTAAAACCTCTAAGCCTTTCACGTGCCATTTCTCCCAACCTCCAGTAATCACCCTTTTCATTCATATATGCATTCAGATATGTGTGCATTTAAAGATATGTATTGAGCACCTCCTATTACATATCAGGCTTTTACTGAGGCTTTAAGGATGCAGCATTGAACAAAATAGACAAGATTTCGGTCCTCATGATTCTTTTATTCTTCATTAAAATCGTTTCTCTCACCCTTACAAGACTTGCTTTAAGTTCCCCTTCTTCAGGAAACACTGCAAAGACACCTCACTCACAACTAATCTATTGTTCCTTGTCCATTGCATCTTTTCACACTTGGGCATCTTCCCTGCTAAACTATAATGTGCAAACAGCTTTTGGCATATGTTTCCTGTCCACCCTCCCACCCTATTCTCCTCAATGATAAAACTGTGTCTGCTGTTTCTCTTCTGTCTAATCGTGTAACCTATAAATACAGGGTTCCCTTTAACTTTTGCTGACTGACTGATTAATAAAGCCATGAGAGAAAACATCATATGTTGTGATAGCCAACAGTTTTTGTGGTTTGGCACAGTTGTTTGCTTGGGTTTTGTTATTGTTGTGTTTTATTTTTCAACTTAATGTTTCCTTATTTTTCCATATATTTAGATGCAGCCAGACAGGCCACTCATGATCATGAGGTAATTAGCTTTCTGTCTACATACTATATATGTATATTTTTTCATTATTATTATTAAAATGTTATTTAAAATACTGTTTTTAATGAATGACAGAGTATTTACTATCCCATAATTCCGATTGGGTGAGTTGCTTTAGCTCAAGGATTCTTAGCATATAATAGACATTTATATCATGATTCTGTCCTTGACTCCAGTCTTTTCTTGTCCAAGAATTTTATTGGCTTTAAATGCTGAAGATGGCTAGAATTTGGAGTGAGAGACAGAAATTAGGATCAGCTGAAAGCTATTGGACCATAGTTTATCATCATCAAATACCTTACTCTGACTCTTAAAAAAACAGTTGTAAATTTTAGGGAGCCCAGCATTTGGTTATTCAATTACAATGTCGACAGCGCAAGTGACAATATCTTGGTTCCTGTGCCTCCTTTCATGTTTGTTCACTGGCCTTTTCTCCTCTATTTGGTTCAGCCTCATCAATAGGATTTGGGCCTGTGTTCCAATGTGTGTTGGCTTTGCTACATAAGAGCTTTAAATATTTAGGTAGCCTATGGTTAATGTAGCCATACTCCACTTAATGACAGGAATATGCCCTGAAAAATGTGTCGTTAGGTGATTTTATCATTGTGCAAACATAGAGTACGTTTACACAAACATGATGGTTTAGCCTACTACACACCTAGGCCTACTACACACCTCTGTCATACATGTGATCCATTGCTTACTGAAACAGTATTATGTGGCACATGACTATATATGGTTGTAAGAAAATAAAATTTGTTGTAATTCCATGTCTTAAAATGCTCAGCGATTCCTCATTGCTTACCACATTCAAACTCAGCAATCAGGATCTTCTGAAATTAAGTCCTAATTTCCCTTTTCAAATACCTTAGCTCTCATATTTCCCATATATATCTTCTGTACTTAAAAACCTATACTGCTCACTGTCCTTCAGGTGCCCCGTCCTTCTCTGCCTCATGCCTATGCTCATACTCTTTTATTCCTGGGTATACTTTCACTCTCTTGCCCGTATTTTCCACCTCTGCATCATCCCATTCTGCCTCTCAAAATTCTAGTCACCCTTCAAACCCTATTTCACTTTCTCCTTCAAGCTTGTCCTGTTTCCTCCAGTTTCCTTTAACCCTCACAGCTCTCTATATTTCTCTTAGGCACTTAATCTGGCTTGGTGTTGAGGTTATTCAAGTGCTTCTATTATTCAAACTCTTGGATTATAACCTCTTTGAAGACATACATGGTCTAGTTTCCATCTTGTACCCAGCTTCATACAAGCTAGCATGACACCCTTGCATGGAGATTTTCCATAAATTTATTTTTATGCAAAACCCATTTGTTGAAATAACTGGAGATTTATACAGAAAGAATTTTCTGATGTATTCTTTTACATGTATTTGTTTTTTTACTAAATCAAGGAAATTATTTCATTAAAATAATAACTTATTTATCTTGAGGTTGTAGTTCTCATACCTAATTTGAACATTGAGAAAACATTTAGATTCACTAGTCAAACATATTTATTACCATTCATGAATTATAAAGTGAAAAGCATGGTAAATATTAGCATTTTATTTTTTATGTAAATCCAGTATAAATGTAGTTATATATGACATCTCTGTGCTCTAACTAGGATGAAATAGTATGGATTTTTTTTTTTTTTTTTGCTTGAGAAGATGTATATATGCTTTATGTTTTAAATCATAATTGAATAGTGTTGGCAAGCTTTCCATATTGCAAATACTTGTATAATTACTTATTTCTCCCTTCTGTATGCCCAACCATCAATGTCATGAAATTTCTGTACTTCTTTTTTTCCTATTATACATTCTTTATAGCTTCTTCATCCTTAATGGTTTCAAAAGAGAATTTGGACAGCAATCTAAAATATTAGATCTCACATTTTCTAGTCAATCACTGACTCTTCATCACTATGGATTTTGCTGGCCAAACCATACCTGGCATTTTGGTCTTCAGTAAAGTTGATAGTTGTAGTCAGAAAAGATTTAATAGATTTAGTCAATTATAGGAGTTAACCATTGATGATTTGAAAAATGAAGCTTTTTATTAAAACGCGTTATTTAATGTGATAGGAATTTCCGTGATTTATGAAAAGGAATAAGTCTATGTGATTTCCCTGATTGAGGATTAGACACATGTTAATCCAAACAAAAACAATGGAAGGAATAGGTGAAGAGCCAGAGTAGTTTCTCAAATGTGTATACAGTCTGCTCTATAAATCTGTCTGTTACATGCCTATATCAGGATAAAGCTCTCAGTAAGGTTATTGACCCAATTAAAGTCCCTCACTTTATCAGTTTTATTTTCTATAGAATAATATCTCTACTAAACTAGATAATTTCAAACCAATTGCAATAAAAAACTAATTAGTTATTAAATATAGTTACATAGTGATTTCCTTACATATAACCTCTTAGTATAATAGGAGTTCAGAAAAACAAGCAAGCAGTATGAGTGAAAAGCAGCCACAGTTGGGCCCCA
>NW_006442512.1:575070-580577 GCF_000325575.1 Pteropus alecto
TTCAGAGTGGGTAAAGTGTCTTGAGCAGTTATGAGTAAGTTAATAAAACAACAAATATCTTGCAATGTGCCTAACACATCACAGAGTTTATATATATACTTATCTCTCTTTTCTTATTAAAAATAAAATAACAAATAGAATAGTCTTTGAGCTCACTTCAAAAATACTAAGACCTCAGCTCTTCTCTACTGAACCCCTTCATTTTGCTGGTGAGGAAAATGACTTGTCTAAGACAGGAAAGAATTTCCCCAGAATCACTATTAAATTAGAGACAGAAATGTGACTGAAACCCAGGCCTCAAGCGTTCTTAGCAGCACATGCCACGCTACATGGAATAAACTAAAGTATTGAAAACTAAAAAGGGCCTGGTTGTCTGAGATGTCAGCAAAATTTTTTGCCAGTTCAGACAGAATTGATTTGGTTTGTAAATGCTAAGAAACCTACTATATTCCTAAATGGAGCTTGGATTCCTAAGACACTGTTACCAAGACAGGTATTGAAGAGTGTACATTAGAGCTAAAGAAATGCTGACATGAAAGCCATTCAAGCCATGCTGCATAGCATTGAGGCACTCAGCCTGTCACACAGTCTTAAGTACATTCCCTAAAGCAAAGGGCACTTAAGAGAAATTTATCACACATTCTGTGCAATTCTGGCCCTGAGCCTAGATCACAGCAAAATAGTTTCATTTCAGAAGGACCTGTTCTCTTACCCTCTGCATAATATATAGAATGAAAAATCAAAGGAAAGAGCATTCTTGCTTCTCTCAAATCAAAAGCCGGCCCACTAGACCCAGGAGTCAGCTAGTGTTACTCTCAAGAAAGTAACATTTCATGTGAAGACTAAGATAGAAACAATTTTTGTTTCTCCTTTAATGTATGAGAAATGACAAAATGACATTAAGCCTGAACAAATTAGACCCTTTCAATGAAGAGATAATGAAATCCTTATGATTTTAATCTCTTGAGCAATCCTTGGAGCAGCTTAAGTATATCCGAGCCCCCAGGAGGATCCTCTCCATGCTGAGTAATGTACTCAGTAATGGAAGAGTGCTGATGGTTTTTATTCCCACTCTTCTGTTAAGTAGAATTTCTCTGTTGGTATTCAGAGACTGAAGTTTTATTTAATTGCTTCGGTATTTCTTATTTTGCACTCTAAGAATCTGCACCAAGGGGCAGTGTGTTGATGCACCGGCATGGTTCTGTCCTCTGCCCTTAAATAGTTAGCTTGGTTTGAACCTCACTAGCAAAGAAGAAAGCAGAGTGAGCTGTCTGAATAGAGTCAAGACCTTGGAGAGGGCTCCTGGTGCCATGGCAATGGAGGCCAGGAATCTCTACCTACCCATCTAACTGGCAGATGCTTAGAGCTTTGGCTAGTAACTGATCTCATATAGGCCTGTGCAGTTAAGTAGGAGACAGGACAAGGTCAGATGACAAAGTCATGACTATCCTAAGACGTTTGTGGACTTACGCTTGTATCTGTTATACCTTGTACATTATTACCCAAACATTTCTCTGAAATCCATTAGACCTGGCTTGAGGTGGAGAGTTTTGTATGTTGAAACTGGAGCTTTCAGTGATACTTTTGTTGTTTTTTAAATTGTTCTGGGAAACTTTGCTTGCTTTCATTAAGAGGTAAAAGGGTAACAATTAAGTGCTCTGAGTTTCCCCAGGTAAATACAGAGATTTTCAAACTTTCATCTTAAATTGTCTCTCTTGATCAGCTGCCATTGCAGACAGTTCACACAGCCTAGCCAGCCCCCTTACAAGGCAGACAACAGTGTGAATACAGGAGCTTGGCTGTCAGAACTTTCCCATAGTCTGTTAACTGCTTAGCTTTTCTACTGAGTACCAAATCATATTTCTAGTCAAAGATAAAAGACTAGTGGTGACAGAGTAGGAAAGATACATTGCATCTCTGGCTTTAAACTTGTTTTTATAAGAATGAATTCTAAATTTTTTTTAACTGTTCTTTATGTTATAAAGGTTTTGGAATCTTCTGGTTTCACCAGCAATTCAGTATAAATTTCCCACTGTTCTCTTTACTACCTTAAATTAGGTAAGATTTTAAACACTGTGCCAAGACACTTATAATTTATATTCATAATGCTTTCAAATTCATTGTAGAAATAATTTATATTCATAACACTTTCAAAATCATTGTAGAAATGGCAGCCAAAGGATCTTGTAATTAACTTACGCTTAAGGATCATTGTGGGATGTATTTTGCAGTAGTTTTGTGAGACTTTTATTGTAAAGTTTTTTAATTTTATTTTTAAATTCACCAAATAATTGGTGAATTGATTTTAGGATTTGTTATTTTCTGTCTCACATAATCCTTGGCTTTCTATTTTTAGAGCCTAGCTTTTTCTAATGTCTTGATTTTATTTTTCCTATATCTGAATAAAGTCTAAAAGGTCCCCAATTGTAGGCTGCCCCTTATAAATTAGAAGTACCAATGGAATATCATTATTATTGCTCATGGCTGGCAGATCTCTGCTTAAAATCCTTATTGTCCATTCTGCAAATTTAGATTGTATAGTCCTATCTCAGAGAGCATTTTATGTGCACAACCAATAGAAGCAACTGAAAACACACCCAGAAATTCCCTTTCTCTGTACCTATCTCAATCACTTCCGCAGCTGTATACTGTGACTATACAAACTACAAAGCTGAGAAATGGCTTTTAAATTCTCCATTAGGGAAATTTATGTCCGTTTGTTTTAAGACTTCTCATTGCACAGCAATTGAACAACTGAGAGAACTGAATACTTAACCTGCTTGAGCTCTATGAAAGTTTGATTCCAATGAAAGGTAAATAAATAAAGCTTCACCTGGACTGATTCCTGCTCACCCCACTATTTCTTCTGTGTAATAATTAACTTTTTGTTACTCTACTTTTTTTTTTTCAATTACAGTTGACATTCAGTATTAGTTTTAGGTGTACAGACGGCATAGTAGTTAGACATTTATATAACTTGTAAGTGATCACCCCAATAAGTCTAGTACCCCCGTGTCATCATACATAGTTATTACCAATAGTATTGACTATGTTCTCTATGCTGTACTTTATATCCCCGTGACTTTTTTGTAACTGCCAGTTTGTACTTCTTAATCTCTTCACCTTCTTCATCCAGGCCTGTAACCGTACTTCAAACTGGCAACCATCAGTTTGTTCTCAGTATCTATGAGTCTGTTTCTGTTTTCTTTGTCGTGTTATTTTGTTTTTAGAGTCCACATATAGTACAGTCTTTTGGTATTTTTCTTTCTCTGTCTAACTTATTTCACATAGCATAATACCATCTAGGTTCATCAATGTTGGCACCATAGTAAGATTTCATTCTTTTTTATGGCTGAGTAACAATAATTCCATTACCTATAGGTACCATATCATCTTTATCCAGTCGTTTATCAGTGGGCACTTAGGTTGCCTCCATTTGTTGGCTATTGTAAATAACACTGTAGTGAACATAGGGGTGCATATATCTTTTTAAATTAAGTTTGGGATTTCTTCAGATAAATACCCAGAAGTGGAATTACTATGTTATATGGTAGTTAAATTTATAATATTTTGAGGAACCTGTTACAGTTTTCCATAGTGACTACACCAATTTGCAGTACCACCAACAGTGCACAAGGGTTCCTTGCTCTCTACATCCTTGTCAATACTTGTGGTTTGTTGATTTTTTGATGATAGCCATTCTGACAGGTGTGAAGTGATATCTCATTGTGGTTTTCATTTCCATGTCTCTGATGATTAATGATGTCCATATGTCTATTGGTTATCTGTATGCCCTCTTTAGAGAAATGTCTGTCCAGGTCCTTTACCCATTTTTTTAATCAGTTTGTTGGGTTCTTTATATATGTTAGATATTTACCCCTTATTGGATGTATCATTGGCAAATATATGCTCCCATTCGGTAAGTTGTCTTTTGTTTTTTTGATGGTTGCCTTTGCTGTGCAAAAACTTTTCAGTTTGATGAAGTCCCATTTGTTTACTTTTTCTTTTGTTTTCCTTGCCTGAGAAGATATATTCAAAAAAAATATTACTAGAGAAATGTCAAAGAGTTTACTATCTATGTTTTATTCTAGGTGTTTTATGCCTTACATTGAAGATTTTAATCAATTTTGACTTTATTCTTGTATGTGGTGTAAGAAACTGGTCTAGTTTCTTTTTTTTTTTTTTTTTTTTTGCAGTTATATTTCCAGTTTTTCTTACACCATTTATTGAATAGACTGGCTTTATTCCATTGTATATTCCTGCTTCCTTTGCAGATTAATTGACCATATAGACATGGGTTTATTTCTCTTTATTTCTCTTTCTGTTCCATTGATCTATGTGTCTGTTTTTATGCCAATACTACATTGTTTTGATTACTATAACCTTGTAGTATAGCATGAAATCAGGTAGCATGATACTTCCAACTTTCTCAGGTTGCTGTGGCTATTCCAGGTCTTTTGTGGTTCCATATAAATTTTAGGATTGTTTTTTCTAGTTCTGTGACAAATACCATTGGTATTATAATAGAGATTGCATTGAATATAGATTGCTTTGGGTGGTATGGCCATTTTAACAATGTTAATTCTTCCTATCTATGAGCACTATTATTTTTATCATCTTCGGTTTCTTCAATGTCTTATAATTTCTGAGTACAAGTCTTTTACCTCCTTGCTTAAATTTATTACTAGGTGTTTTTTGTTTGTTTGTTTGCTTGTTTTTGATGCAGTTGTGAATGGGGTTGTTTTCTTAATTTCTCTTTCTAATAGTTTGTTTTTGGTATATAAAAATGCAACTGATTTCTCAATATTAATTTTGTATCCTGTTTACTGAATTCATTTATCTATTATAATAGTTTTTTGGGGGGAGGGTGGACTCTTTAGGGTTCTCTCTATGTAGTATCATGTCATCTGCAAATAATGACAGTTTTACTTCTTCCTTTCCAATTTGGATGCCTTTTATTTGTTTTTCCTGTCTGGTTGCTGTGGCTAACACTTCCAGTATTGCGTTGAATGGAAGTGGTAAAAATGGACATCTTTGCCTTGCTTCTGATCTTAGGGAAAAATGCTTTTAGCCTTTCAGCAGTGAGTATAATATTAGCTGTGGATTTGTCATATATGGCCTTTATTATGTTGAAGCATGTTCCCTCTATTCCAACTTTGCTGAGTTTTTATCATAAATAGATGCTGGATGTTGTCAGAGGCTTTTTCTTCATCTATTGATATGATCATATGATAAAATGGACATTTGCCTTGCTTCTGATCTTAGGGAAAAATGCTTTGAGCCTTTCAGCAGTGAGTATAATATTAGCTGTGGATTTGTCATATATGGCCTTTATTATGTTGAAGCATGTTCCCTCTATTCCAACTTTGCTGAGAGTTTTTATCATAAATGGATGCTGGATATTGTCGAATGCTTTTTCTGCATCTGTTGATATGATCATACGGTTTTTATCTTTCGATTTGTTAATGTAGTGTATCACATTATTTGATTTGCGGATATTGTACCAC
>NW_006442512.1:580811-583950 GCF_000325575.1 Pteropus alecto
GATTTTCAACTTTTTCTGTCTGGCTTATTTCGCTTAGCATGATTATCTCCTGGTCCATCCATGTTGTCGCAAATGGCAATATTTCATCTCCTCTTATGGTTGAGTAATATTTCATTGTATATATGTACCACAGCTTCTTTATCCAATCATCTATCGTAGGATGCTTCGGTTGCTTCCATGCCCTGGCCACTGTGAATAATGCTGCTATGAACGTTGGTGTGCAAATATCTTTTCAGATATGAGTTTTTAAGTCTTTGGGGTAAATACCCAATAGAGGGGATTGCTGGATCATATGGTCGATCCATTCTTAGTTGTTTGAAGGCCTTCCATACTGTTTTCCATAGTGACTGTACCAGTTTGCAATCCCACCAGCAGTGTATGAGGGTTCCTTTGTCTCCGCATCCTCTCCAGCATTTGTTATTACTTGTCTTGTTGATTATAGCTATTTTACCAGGTGTGAGATGGTATGTCATTGTGGCTTTGATTTGCATTTCCCTAACAGCTAGAGATGTTGAGCATCTTTTCATATATTCGTTGGCCGTTTGTATGACCTCTAGGGAGAAGTGTCTGTTCAGGTCCTCTTCCCATTTTTTGATTGAATTATTTGTTTTTTGTTGTTATTGAGTTCTATGAGTTCTTTATATATTTTGGATATTAGGCCCTTATCAGAGGCGTTACTTGCAAATATGTTTTCTCATTCGGATGGTTGTCTCTACCTTGTTGACGATTTCTTTTGCTGAGCAGAAGCTTTTTAGTTTGATATAGTCCCATTCAGTTATTTTAGCTTTTACTTGCCTTGCTTTTAATGTCAAATTCATAAAATCCTCTTTAAGTCCAAGGTCCTTGAGTTTAGGTCCTACGTTTTCTTCTATGCACTTTATTTCAGGTCTTATATTCAGGTCCTTAATCCATTTGAGTTAATTTGGGTGTTTGGTGATAGACAGCAGTCTAGTTTCATTCTTTTGCAGGTGGCTTTTCAGTTTGCCCAGCACCATTTATTGAAGAAGCTTTCCTTTCTCCACTGTATGTTTTTGGCCTTTTTGTCGAAAATTATTTGCCCATATAAATATGGGTTTACTTCTGGACTCTTGATTCTGTTCCACTGGTCCATGTGTCTGTTTTGCTGCCAGTACCGTGCCATTTTGATTACTGTTGCTTTGTAGTATAATTTGAAGTCAGGCAGAGTGATACCTCCAGCCTCATTCTTTTTTTCTCAGGATGGCTTTGGCAATTCAGGGTCTTTTGTGCTTCCATACAAATTGGATGATTTTTTGTTCTATTTCTTTAATGCCGATGGGATTTTGATGGGGATTGCATTAAATCTGTATAATGCTTTAGGTAATATGGTCATTTTAAATATATTCATTCTTCCAATCCAAGAACATGGAATATCTTTCCATTTCTTTTTTTCTTCTTCAATTTCTTTTAATAGGGTCTTGTAGTTTTCATTTTCTAGGTCCTTCACATGTTTCATTAAATTTATTACTATGTATTTTATTCTTTTGGTTGCAATTGAAAAAGGAATTATTTTTTTCACTTCTGTTTCTGACACTTCATATTGCAGTATAGGAATGCTATAGATTTTTAAACATTGATTTTGTATCCAGAGACTTTACTATATTTGCTTATTGTTTCTAGTAGTGTTCTTGTGGAGTCTTTAGGGTTTTCTGTATAGAGAATCATGTCATCTGCAAATAGTGACAGTTTGACTTCTTTGTTTCCTATGTGGATGCTTTTTGTATCTTTCTCTTGTCTGACTGCACTCGCTAAGACCTCCAATGTTATACTGAATATCAGTTGCGGTAGTAGACAGCCTTGCCTTGCTCCTGATCTTAGAGGGAAGGTTTTTAGTTTTTCACCGTTAAGTGTAATATTGACTGAGGGTTTGTATTATGTGGCCTTTATTATGTTAAGGTACTTTTCTTCTATAATACCGATTTTGTTAAGTGTTTTGATCATAAATTGATGCTGTATCTTGTCAAAGGCTTTTTCTGCATCTATTGATATGATCATAGGATTCTTATTTTTTAATTTATGTGGTATATCACATTAATCAAATTGCGTATGTTGAACTATCCTTGTGCCCCTGGGATGAAGCTCACGTGATCGTGTTGTATAAACTTTTTAATATGTTGCTGTATTCGGTTCGCTAGTATCTTTTTTAGGATATGTTTGCTAGTATCTTCTTTGCATATCTGTTCATGAGAGATACTGGTCTATAGCTTTTTTGCGTGTGTTATCTTATCAGGGTAATATTGGCCTTATAAAATGAGTTGGGAAGTATTGCCTTCTTTTCAATTTTTTGGAAGAGTTTGAGGAAGAATAAGTATTAAATCTTCTTTAAATCTTTGCTAGAATTCACTGGTGAAGCCATCTCGTCCTGGACTTTTACTTTTTGGTAGGTTTTTTGATGATTGTTTCAATTTCCATAGTGCTGATTGGTCTATTTAGATTTTCCGGTTTTTCTTGATTCAGTCTAGGAAGGTTGTATCTTTCTAAGTACTGGTCCATTCTTCTAGCTTATTTAATTTGGTGTTATATACTTTTTCATAGTATTCTTGTATGATCCTTTGTATTTCATAATTTCCCCTCTTTCGTCCCTGATTTTGTTTATTTGTGTCCTTTTTCTTTTTTCTTTAGTGAGTCTAGTCAGGAGTTTGTCAATTTTATTAATCTTCTCAAAGAACCAGCTCCTTTTTGCATTTTTTTCTATTGTTTTTTTGTTTTCATTTTCATTTAATTCTGCTCTAATTTTGATTCTTTCTTTCCTTCTGCTGACTTTAGGCTTCATTTGTTCTTTTCTTCATTTTTTAAGATGAAGCATTAGGTTGTTTATTTGGGCTCATTCTTGTTTTTGGAGATAGGCCTGTAATGATATGAACTTTCCTCTTATGACCACTTTTGCCGTGTCCCAGAAGTTTTGATATGTTGTACTATCATTATTATTCGTTTCTATGTTTCTCTTGATCTCTCTTTTTATTTCTTCTTCGACCCGGCCATTCTTCAGTATCATGTTGTTTAACTCCATGAATTTGTGGTTCTTCCTGCTTTCTTTTTGTAGTTTATCTCTAGTTTCAAAGCATTATGATCAGAGAATATGGTTAGTATGATTTCAACCGTCTAATATTTAATGTTGAAT
>NW_006442512.1:584537-598198 GCF_000325575.1 Pteropus alecto
CTCTGGTTCTGTGTGTTTTATGTTATATACTTCAGTTCTGAATCTTTGGCATGTGGTTACCATTATGAATATGTAAAAGATAGTTGTATGTATGTATGTGTGTGTGTGTGTGTGTGTATGTATGTATGTATGTATACACACACACACACAGGTGTCCATTTTCTTCTGCACATGCCTTATCTCCATTCCGCTTTGCGAATTTGGATCTTTGATTCTTCCCCTTTTTAGTCATTGTTGTCTCATTTTGTCCCTATGTATGCTGAACGTTCATTACTATCTTGCAATAGCAAATCTCTTCTTATTGTTTAAGCTTATAGTACCCTGTTCTTAATAAGGGTTATACTCTTCTGCTTCTATCAGCCTTCTAGTCACCTTACTCCTAATTATGTATTTTTTGTGTCATTTTGTTTTAGGTGAGCTGACCCCTTTCGGTATTTTCTGTAATGCAGGCCTCATAGTGGAGAATTCCCTCGATTTTTGTATGTCTGGAAAGGTCTTTATTTCTCCTTTATGTATAAAGGAGAGCTTAGCTGGATACATTATTCTTGGCTGGTAGTTCCTTTCGTTTAATAGTTTGAATATTTGATTCCACTCTTTCTTTACCTTACTTGTCAGGTTTGTTTGAGAAGTCCAAGGATAATCTAATGTGTTTTCCTTTATAGGTTACCATCTTCTTTATCCTGGCTGCTCTGAGATTTCTCTTTGTCATTGATTTTTGATAACTTTAATATAATGTGTCTTGATGAAGGCCTCTTTGGGTTGAGATAATTGAGTGTTCTGTTGACTTCTTGAATTCCAAGCTCCAGCTCATTCCTGTGGTAGTTCTTATGGCGCAGATCCCATGCTCAGACATGCTAGTGTGCTGTTTGGTCAGTTTGGTTGTTTTTGTTGAGTTTTAGATGTTAAGCTTATTGTTGTTTCAAGGGGAAAGATATGGGGATGTCTCTCACTTGCCGTGTTTCTGATGTTCACCCACAGATTTTTCCTTTATTTTCTTTATTTGTTGTATTATGTTAATTGATTTGCAGATACGAATCATTCTTGCTCCCAGGAATATATCCCACTTGATCATGGTGTATGATCTTTGTAATGTATTGCTGAATTCAGTCTGCTCATATGTTGTTGAGGACTTTTGCATCTGTGTTCACCAGGGATAAATATCATATAATTTTCTTTTTTGTAATGTCTCTGTCTAGTTTTGGAATCAGGGTAGTGCTGGCCTCATAAAATTATCTTGTGAGGCTTCTCTCCTCTTGAATTTTTTGGAATAGTTTTAGAAGGATAGGTGTTAATTCTTCTTTGAATGTTTCATAAAATTCACCTGTAAGCCATCCAATCCAGGGCTTTTGTTTGTTGGGAGTTTCTTGATTACTGATTCAATTTTGTTGTAGTTATCAGTCTATTCATATTTTGTTTTTTATTGACTCGGTCTTGGAAGGTTTTATGTTTCTAGGCATTTGTCCATTTCTTCCAGGTTGTCCAATTTGTTGGCATATAATTATTCATAGTATTATTTTTGTAATCATATTTTTTCTTTGGTGTTAGTTGCCATTTCTCTTTTTTTATTTATGATTCTGTTTGGACTTTCTCTCTTTTTCTTGATAAGTCTGGTTAAAGGTTTATCAGTTTTGTTTATCTTTTCAAAGAACCACCCAGTATTGTTTCTTTTAGGCTATTTATTTATTTCCACTCTGATATTATTATTTCCCCTCTTCTACTTCCTTGGGGCTTTGTTCGTTGTTCTTGTTGTTGTTGTTGTTGTTGTTGTTTTTAGTTCTTTTACGTTTCAGGTTAGATTGTTTATTTGAGAGTTTTTCTTGTTTCTTCAGGCAGGCCCATATTGCTATGAATTTCCCTCTTGGAGTTACTTTGACTGTAGCTCATAGATTTGGGGGTCATTGAGTTTTCAGTATTACCTGTCCTGAGGTATCTTTTTATTTCTATCTTGATCTCATTATTAACTCATTTATTTTTAGTAGCATGTTATTATTTAGCCTTTACTTTTTTTGTGTTTTTCAGTTTTCTTCTTGTAATTTATACTTTCATATCATTGTGATTGGGGTAGATTCTTGGTTTGATCTCAGTCTTCTTAAATTTATCAAGACTAGTTTTGTGGCCTAACATGTGGTCTATTCTAGAAAATGTTCCTTGTGCACTTGAAAGGAATGTATATTCTGCTGCTTTGGGGTGAAACACTGAAAATATCAATTAAATCCATCCAGTTTGGTGTGTTGTTTAAGGCTGCTAATTCCTTATTGACTTTTGTCTGGAAGATCTTGCCATGGGTATCAATGGAGTGTTAAAGTCTCCTACTACAAGCATATTACTGTCTATCTCTCCTTTTATATCAGTCAATAATTGCTTTATATATATAGATTTTCCTATGTTGGATGCATATATGTTTACTTGGGTTATATCCTCTTGTTGTAATGATCCCTTTATCATTATGTAATGCCCATCTTTGTCTCTTATTATAGGCTTTGTTTTAAAGTCTATTTTGTCTGATATAAGTAATGTTTCCCCAGTTTTCTTTTCATTTCCATTTTGCATGAAATATCTTTTTCCATCCCTTTACTTACAGTCTGTATGTGTCTTTCAATCTGAAGTGAGTCTCTTGTAGGCAGCATATGTATAGGCTTATTTTCTTATCCATTCAGCCACCCTATGCCTTTTGAATGGAACATTTAACTCATTTACATTTAAAGTAAGTATTGATAGGTGTATAGTTATTGCCATTTTATTATTCATATTTTTTATCTTTTCTTCTCCTTCTACCATCCTTTCTTCTCTCTCCTCCCCCTATGCCTCTGCCTCCTCTTTTTTCTCCTCCAAGAAGTCCCTTTAACATTTCTTGTAATACTGGTTTAGTGGTGATATACTCTTTCAGTTTTTCCTCATCTGGGAATCTCTTTATCTCTCCCTAGATTCTAAACGATAGCCTTGTTGGGTAGAGTAATCTTGGTTGTAGGTCCTTACTTTTCATCACTTTGAATATTTCATGCCAGTCCCTTCTAGCCTGCAAAGTTTCTGTTGAGAAATCAGCTGACAGTTTATGGGAGCTCCCTTCTAGGTAACTAACTGCTTTTCTCTTGCTGCTTCTAAGATTCTGTCTTTGTCTTTAATCTTTGGCATTTTAATAATGATGTGTCTTGGTGTGGGCCTCTTTGGGTTCATCTTGTTTGGGATTCTCTGTGCATCCTGCAGTTGTATGTCTATTTTCTTTGCCAGGTTAGGGATGTTTTCAGTAATTATTTATTCAAATAACTTTTCAATTCCTCACTCTCTCTCCTCTCCTTCTGATACTCCTATGAGGTAAATGTTGGTATGCTTGATGTTCTCCTAAAGATCCCTTAAACTATCCTCATTTTTTGGATTCTTTTTTCTTTTAGCCATTCTGATTGGGTGTTTTTCACAACTTTGTCTTCTAGATTGCTGATTTAATCCTCTCCTTCATCTAGTCTGCTATTGAGTCCATGTAATGTATTGTTCATTTCTGACTGGTTCTTTTTTATGGTTTCTATCTCTTGGTGTAAGTTTTCACTAAGTCCATCTATTCTTTTCCTAAGTTCATAAGCATTCTATAACCAGTGTTTTGAACTCTGTATCTGGTAGATTGTTTGCCTCCATTTCATTTAGTTCTTTTTCTGCAGTTTTGTTCTGTTCTTTCATTAGAGAGATGTTTCTTTGTGTCCTCATTTTGGCTGCCTCCTTGGGTTCATGTCTACATATTAGGTAAATCTGCTTCGTCTCCCAGACTTGACAGGGTAGCCTTATGTAGTAGGTATACTATGGGGCCCAGTGGCACAGTCTCCCTCTTCACCTGAGCCAGGTGCTCCAGGAGTGTCACTTGTTTGGGTTGTGTGTGCTCTCTTGTTGTAGTTGAGCCTTAATTGCTGTTGGCATATCAGTGAGTAGGATTGACCCTCAGGCTGACTGGCTGTGAGGATTGGCTATGACTACAGCGGACAAATGGTTGTGTGAGGGCTGAACCTATAGAGTGGGGCTCTGGTGCCTGCTGTGTCCACCCTTTGGGTATGTCATTTGTGGAGCTAATTGAGTGGTGCTCTATTGTGGTCTGAAGACAGCCACCGGGAATGTTGGTTCTGGGGCCTTTTGCAAGAGACTCTGGTGCAGGCTCAGGTTAGCCACTGCCTGTGCCCCTCCTAGGGCCACCTGATTGGAGCTTCAAAGTGATCCTCGATTGGTGTCTGCCTGTTCTGGGCTTAGAGGTACCTGGGAGAGGCTATGCTGCAAACTAAGGCCAGCTGTCACTAGTACTGGGCTAGAGGCTGCTTAGTAAGTGGTACAGAGCATACTGAGGCTAGCTGCCACTTGTTTGGGGTTTGTGGACCTTTCAGTGATTTTAGAGAGGTCCACAGCACTGGCTAAGGCTAGCCACTGTAACAGCTGTTGAAAGAGGTTATGATCTGTGCTCAAGTTGAGTGAAGTAGGTTCTTAGGAAATCATCAGCATTGGGCAAGTTTGATGTAGTCTCAGATTTGGTGCCCACCTGCACCTACAGGCTTGGTGGGGGAAGGACTCAACAAAAGAACAGTAGTGCCTGCTACTAAAGAACAGTTAGTCTTTAATCTTGGAGAGAGCTGCCTATCCAGACAGCTCTGGAGCCTCACGCTGAAGCCAGACAATTTATTTCCGTCTCATATATCCCTGGTGCTTTCCAAGCTGCTGCCTTGGAGCTGGAAGTCAGAAGCAGTGAGTCTGTCAGGAAGTAATTCTGTGCACGGGCCCTTTAAGAGGAACTCCTGGTAATCGAGCAGCCCTCCTTCTCACTCGGACAGAATGCCCACAGATTCTTGCAGCTCTAATGGGGACTCCTCTTCCTGGCACTGGTAGTCTAGGCTGGGGAGCTCCGTGTAAGGTTGGGACCCCCTTGCTCCTCAGTGGGGACCTTGTCAGTTGAGATATCTTTCCCAAATTTTGACTGCCACATGTGGGTGTGGGGCCAGCCTGTTTAGCGTCTCCACCTCTCCTACTAGTCTGGACATGGCTTCTTTATATCCTTAGTTATAGGAGTTCTGTTCAGCTAATCATCAGGTAGTTCTCAAGGGTGGTTGTTCTTTAATCTAGTTTTGGTCGTGGGAGGAGGCGTGCACAGCGTTTACATCTCCCGCCATCTCGACCCTAACTTTTTTGTTACTCTTGATTCACAGAAAGAAACAGAGGTAAAAGAACGGTCTGTTTTTGACATCCCTATATTTACAGAGGAATTCCTGAACCACAGCAAAGGTGATTACCAAAGTATCATTCTGTGTACCTCAGGTCTGTGACACAGGATTTTTGTTCTCTTAAAAGCAATGGTAGTGATATTTCAGACCCTAGTGCTGATCTGGAAGGAAAAAACTGCTGCTGTTTCACTCTCTAGTAAGGGTAGCTACTCAAAGACCAGTGAAGGAAAGCTAGGCCAATGTTGTCAAATTGTCAAAGCTGCTTTAGTCTCTGGATCAAAACAAATAAATATATGTCACTAATTCAGTTGCTTCAGTTTGTTAGTCTAGAACCCTTTGTACAAATAAAAGCTTACATGGGCATCCAAAATATAAAATAAATAAGAGCAAAATTCGATCCCATTGCAGTGAAGATGAGGACCCAAAACTGTACCTGCCCAATCTCCCTGGATTCCCCTGTGAAACTTGTTAGGTTTCTTATTACATAGTTTTTAAAAAACAAAACACTAAAAATTACAGGAATTGCAACTGTTCCATGCAATTTTAAGTATAGAATATAACCAGCTTTAAGAATTAAAATAGCTCTGGGGAGCCAGGAAT
Source organism: Pteropus alecto (assembly GCF_000325575.1). Taxonomy (NCBI): domain Eukaryota; kingdom Metazoa; phylum Chordata; class Mammalia; order Chiroptera; family Pteropodidae; genus Pteropus; species Pteropus alecto. The sequence goes on from NW_006442512.1 coordinate 590,324, forward strand.
TTTATTGCTGAAATTGCTATCTGGGAGGCCATAATGAGAATAGGGAGGTGAGATGAGCTCGCTAATTAGAGACAGCTAAGAACTTCCTTGTAGGAGTCATTGGGACTCCTCAGAGACTCCTGGTGCTACATGTGTCTGGTGGGGGGGTGTTCACAGCTCGGGAGGCAGAGCTCCGCCAGCTTCGCAAATCCAATATGGAGTTTGAGGAGAGGAATGCAGCCCTGCAAAAGCACGTGGAGAGCATGCGCACAGCAGTGGAGAAGCTGGAGGTAGATGTTATCCAGGAGCGGAGCCGTAACACTGTCTTACAGCAGCACTTGGAGACCCTGCGGCAGGTGTTGACCAGCAGCTTTGTCAGCATGCCCTTGCCTGGTAATGCAATCCTTAACTGAGTACTTCAGGAATGGGGGAGGTGCTCTTTCTGTTGTTATTGATGTGGTGTGGCTGAAGTCTTTGTCCAAGAGGAAAATCAATAGAATAAGAGATTTTTTTTCCCCCTCAGCGTTTTCTGTGGGTCATGCAATAGAAGCTCAGTATTGACTACAGTCATTTGAAATTTCAGGCTCTCTGGTCATTTAAATTTTTCTCCAGTTATATTTTAATACTTACTTTCTATTAAGCTTAATTTGCTATTCAGAACAATTGAAACTGAGTAATAAATCCTGAGTAGTATACTTAGAGTATATGGATTAATTTTTTTTTTTTTTTTTGAGGTCTAAAATTCTCTCCTCTGAAATTAAAATCTGTCTGAGGAGCAGACCACTTTAGAGACTTCTTTTGTTATGGATTCACTTAACTATATTATGGTTGAACTGAATGAAGAGGATTTTCTTACTTTCTCTTCTTATCTCACTTCAGGAAGTGGAGAGACACCTACAGTGGACACCATTGACTCATATATGAACAGACTGCACAGTATTATTTTAGCTAATCCTCAAGACAATGAAAACTTCATAGCTACAGTTCGAGAAGTTGTAAACAGGCTTGATCGTTAGAGAATGGTGAGTGCTCATTGATGTCAGCACATCTTCAAAAATAAGATGGCATTAGACTTTATCAACACCACTAAAACCCTACAATTACATTGAATAAATGAGTTGGAGACTTGATTAAAAATTCTTGTTGCATAGTTGCTAAGTAAGTAAATAATGTTGGAAAACAGAATCGGGACAGTTTTTTTCTCATATATGCTTCAGCATGGTTTAATGGAAAGAGCATGATTTTTGTGGTTGGTTCTACTCATTACCTGTATTCTCTGGTGTTAGTTTCCAGAGGGTTTTGAAGAGTGAATGAGAACCTTGGAGAAAATTGCCCCCCAAAACAGCACTTAGATATAAGAACAAAATAAAAATCAATTAAGCTTTCTTTTCCCTGGAAAATATTAATGATAATTTACAACAGTAGTCAGTGAGACATACATAAGAAGCTTTTCATTCACCACCCAATTCAGGTTAACTATGATGTTAAATGTTAATGTAGACTAACCTTACAGTGAAACAGTGCCCTGATTAAATGGATTAGAAAATAAACTCTCAATAAACAAAAAAGAGAGAAGAGAGTAAATATGCTTTTTAAAAACAGATTTAACAAATCACTAGTAGTATGTGTTATGTCCTTTTAGAGGAAACAAAAAGTATATTTCCAAAAGTACATTCATGTAAATGTTTTGGTATGAATGGTCAGTCATCAGGTATCATTTCTTAAATGGAACTGGTGTTTGGTCACTCAAATTCCTAAAGCTAGAGTGCCTTTTAGTATTCTAGCTCATAAAATTGACAGCCCTTTAGTCTATCAATTAAATTGTTCTATACCTGCAGACCTATGAATTGTGTGGAAATCCTAGGGTTGGACCATATGGTGTGGTGACAAGAGTAGGCTGCAGGATATGCACCTTAGAATGGCCAGTCATGGATTTGAATCTTTTATTTATTTGTCCTATAGGTATGTGGGCATACTCATATTCATATTCTAGCATGGTTTGGACCTTGAGCAACATGTATAAGAATAAATAAAATCCATGATTCTTTATCTAATGAGGCAACATCTGCTAGCAGAGACAAAAGCAGTAGTCTTTATCCTTCTTAGTCATGCCCTTCGATAATTACTGTACAAGGCAATTCATTATACTTTAGCCTCAGCCATGTTCTTATGGAGAAGGGATTACTGTCCTTCTAGTGAGTAGCCAGATAGAAGGGACTATACTTCTAAGAGATGGCCGAACTCACTACAGAATAAAGGACTAGCATTACTGCTGCTGTTTATGAAGAGAACAGCTTGTAAATCTATTCCTGAGATTTTCAGGAACTCATCATCCTTCTCATTTTCATGTAGTGTTTTCAATAGGCACGCTTATAGACTTAAAAAGAGAGAGCTGGGAGAAACAGTGTTGGAAGCTTGTGAAAGAACAAAGTAATTGATAATATGGTATCTCCTCGTGTAGGTATAGGGCAGTTATTGCAAGTTTGGGGCCAAAAGTGGTTTTCTGTTTTGAGCATTTTGCCAATAAGACTGTCCTAAAGTTTTACCCATCCTAAGGATATAAACTATAATATCTGCTTTCTGAGCTGTCTGAAAACCTAAAATGTTATCATTATCCTTGATTTTAAACTATAAATATTTTGCCCTTGGAAAAAATAATACCTAAAAATGTGAATCATTTTATTATTACAGTTTCTTACAATCTAGCTGTACAAATATAAGACTGGATAGTTCCCCAGACCCCCAAAACTGTCAAACAAAAAAATTTTAAAGACCATGATTAATACTAGCTTGGCCTCATTACACAAATATGTAAAGAAAGCTAGGCTCAATGTTCCTAGCATCCGTGGTACAATTAATTACTCTGACATAAGCTTGGCAAAGGTTTCATCCACTGTCAGTAGCCAGTGAGTGAAGGGAAGTTAATGGTCTCCAGTTTTAAAGGAGCATATTAGAGCTAGAAGGGACCTTTAGAAATCCCAGCATTTTACATATGAAGAAACTGAGTCCTGTTTCTTATGTCTTACCTGAAAATACCTGTGCAGATGAGTACAGAGTCTAGGTCTAAAATACATATGTCAAAACTCTAGTTCATTGGAGTTTCTAAAACATTGCTATAAGGAAGTGAGTATAAGGGGAAAACAGTAAAAAATTTTGGAAAGAGCATTAAGATAAATAAGAGGTAAACAGAAAAAATTACAATCCAGTAATTATAATGTTATAAAATTTTGGTCAGCCCATTTAAAAATTATTTTTATAGATATACAATGGAATAATTACCCCCAGCTGTCATCTTTCTTTGTGACTAACTTGTACCTAGAAAAAAGTGGAGCCAGGAGGAAACCTTGGGGGTGATTTCATGTTGAAAGGTGACCACTTTATATAAACTATTAATATCCATATGTTGCTTCATTTCAATCAAACCAAATGATAAATATTTGGCTGTTTGAGGGTTGAAAAAAATCTTATGTGATTGAATTTTTATCAGTGTAAGAAATATATGCACACAATACATTCCTACACATGCAGAGATCCTTAGATTTATACTTGAAGAAAATTGGTTTTAATTGGCCATCTATTCTTTGGACTAAAGTAGAGTACTAATTTTCTATCATCAAATTTGTCCCTGATAGTTGCTTTTCTGTGTTCAGCTGAATTATTTTCCTATATCTCCATTGTTGCTGAACTGGAGCACAGGGCCATGTTTCTCACTGAAGTATTATCTAAAACATCTCAGTGAGGTTGCCTGCTTGCAGCTTTATGAGCTCTTTTGTTTACACACACTCTGCTCCTCACCTGAACCCTACTGAAAATAGAGCACAGCATTTATTAACCCATAGACCTTAACTTCTTCTGGTCAGCACTTAACTTTTTGCTATCTTCTCTCTCCTTCTCTCCCTCCCTCTTTCTCTCTCTCCCTCCTCCCCATTTCCCTTCTTTTTCCCCCTCTCTCTCCTCTTCTCTCCCTCCCCTACCTCTCCCTTCCTCCATCCTTTTCTCTCTCTATCTTTTTCTCTCACAATTCTGCAGGTCTTAGAGCTCCATGATGTTCTGTAAGTGGTTTTAATTGTGAGGAGTGAGAAGCCATTTGTGGAAATGTGAACTGAGTGGAGGCAGAGAGGGAATATATATATATGACTCTACTTGTGAAAGAACTATCAGTTATGAGTTAAATGCCTTCACCCCAGGAAGCCATACGAGGGAGCACCAAAAGGAACATGTATATTAACTTTCTATGGAATAGTCTTTGTGAAGCTTTAGTGTGCAGCCTCTCTCCCAAGTCTTCAATTTCTTATGATCTGCTTTTCTGTTAAAGTGGATCTGCATATATTCCACTAAGTAACCCTGAGACTGACATCTTCTACCGCAGAAAAGAAGCCTTCTCATTGTTCTACTTCAGATTGGACCCTTTCATCAGTGGCGCTCTGGTCTTCCAATCTACCTGTCACTTTTTTAAATGCCTTTGGGGGTTATCTTTTTATTCTCTTCTACTCTACCAAGTTACACATCTCCATTTTCTGAACTCTGGGCTTTGTTGGTCAGTGGAGCCTTGAAGGAGAGTTTTTCTTATTGGACAGACCCAATCTTCTTCCATCATTGTCCTGCTGTGACTCCAAAGAAAGGATCTTCTTGGTGACCGTTGTGTGGAGTGAGGCTATGTTATGTTTCCTACTCCACACAGTGCTCAGTGGGTACCAGCCCTCGTGGAGGCTTTGTGATTGCTGCCCTAAAGGAGAATGTGCTTTCCTTCCTCCTTGGTACTACCTGCTGTTTTCTGAGCTTTGCTCCTGCTCATACCCAACGTCCCAGCCCCAGCAAGGTTCTTCTGTTCCCATCTGTTGTCAGTGTTTTGTGGAGCATTTTTTGCTGAGGAAAAGGTCACTGGTAAATAGGATAGAAAAGGAAAAGTAGTTTCTCATTAGGCATTTAAAAAAAAAAGTTTATCATAAGTGAAAAGGAATTCCCTGTCTGCTTTAGGTACTGATTCATGGATCTCACAGTAGTCTCTTGAACTAACAAAAAAGGACACAGAGAAATTCTCATGTCCTCTATCTTCCTTCTGTAGCCATAACTGTAGAATCTATGCCAAATGGACAGGCTTCTCTTCCTCTTCCCCGCTTAGTGAGTGAATTTTTTTTAAAAAAAACACCAAAAGGGAAAAGAGTTTCTGATTCTCACCTCAGGGTTTGGTTTTGTTTCGATGCTCTATAGCATGAGACTGATGGTTGCAGCTGAGATCTTTGGATTCAAAACTGGGCATGCTGAGCCCATTTTCCAGGTACCACGCCACTGAAGCAGGTGGAAGTGTAGCCTCTTCACAACATGCTCTCAGGTACAAGCCAGAAACCCCCTGTCACGTTGCTGCACCATCCTGTCTTCTCTGCATCTCACTACCAGATTTCTCCAGCAGCACAAAAGAAATAAAACAACAAAAAATAGCCTTTTTAAAAATGTCTTATATGAACACACATCGAACTTACGTGCACCGAAGTCTACATGTCACCACATGGCAGTTTTTTTTAGAATAAGAGCCCATCCTTATCTATTGCTATAAACCTAGCCAACTCACTTGCTTTTTTCTGTATTTTTTTGTTTTCTTGCTCTCACCTACTGGTCCTGTCACTTCTCTCAGACTCCTTGCCTGTTAAATCCAAGTTAGAACACAGTGTCTATAGCAGAAGGACATCCAGGCCTGTTCTGAAAGTTTGTGTCTGCCCTCTGCCAGATACTTCTTCTCCTTTCTTCCTTCCTCCTAATATTTCTCTCTTTCTCCTTTGTGTTAGTTTTGTGCAGCTTTGTTAGAGTGCCATTGACCAAGAAAGGCTGTAACTTTGTCCAAAGATCATCATTCTTTTGACACCAGGTAGGAACCTGACATTGACTTGAAACATTTGCATATTCAGGAATGCATGAGACCTTGAGAGAGACTACAGTCTGAAATCATTTTCACAAAATAAGCAGCCCACTTTTGAAATAATAGCTCTCCCAGCATTACACACCTGACACTGGTGGCTGGCATTCAGCTGCCACAACGCTGTCAGGTTCCATAAAGCAGGTCTGTGTTGCCTCCTTTCTCCTCTGTGCCCAACCAGGAGGTGGTAAATGAAGTTACAGGATAACACGATACCTAATTCATGTTTTTCAATAAACATGTACATATTACTGCACTTACATGTTCTCAAGAAATAAGTTGTTGCCTATTCAGTGTTACAGATTTCTCTCTTTTTATTGAAACACAAGGAACAGCTGAGAAAAATGAGACAAAGTGTTTAATTTCAGATAAAATTAAATTTTAGAAAAAAAATTGTGTATATGTGTTTGGAACTGTTGAAATGCCAAGTCTTCTGTACAAGTGTGTTTTGTAATTAAACTTTTAGATTTTTTTTTTTAAGAAGTCAATATGCTTGCTTGAAATTTGCCTTATTAAAACTTTTTTGTGTTGACTCCACCTGATTCAGTTTTACCTGCAGTATAATGAAAACAAGTCTTACCTCTGCCTTTCCATCTTAAAGACTCTGTCAACTCTATATTAATCATCAAGCCTGTTATGCTTTTAAAACAGTAACACGTTCATTTTACTAATTGCTTATTCAAAATGTGTCTTAGCCTGTTTGAGAATTCAGCTCTTTTAATGTATGTTATAACAATACAATGAGTTGTAATTCATTTTAATGTAGCAATAATGTTCTGGAGGCAACTTGAAAGAAGTCTGATGTTTTTCAAGTCAGTGACTTCAGTCCCCTTGATAAGAGGACTGAAAACAATCTTTAGTCTTTTTCTTTTTTTTTTTTTGACAGAAAAAAATAAGTCTTCCTTAAATGCTTGCTCATAAAAATAACTACTATTAACCAGTCAAAATCATTTTTAAAGGAAATCTGCCATCTATCTCCACCATGCTTTTAAAATCCTTGAGGTGAGGTAACCTGGCTTCCAATGCCTGCCCCGTTCCACGTAGCCACCTGTGTGGTATTGGACAAGACTTGCTGTGTTTTAACTCTCGTTTCCTCTTGTGATAGAACACATGCCTCAGCAATTTTCCACTGTTGTTAGATAGAATTGGGTAACAATTGACCATACTTTGGAGGGTATATTACCTGAATAACAAGAATTATTGAGGTAACTCAGGATTGGGCTTGACAAAATTTAACAGAAACCCAAATCAGCAAAAGTTTAAATGAGAAACATGTCTCAGAAAAGTATTCCAGAGTTTGGCATTCCAAGACCAGTATAGAGGCTCCTATCTGCACTACAACATGATTCCATTCTCAAAGTCACCTCATGGTGCAAAATAGCCACTTAACCATCAGTCATCATTTGAAATTTCTGTCAGCATGAAGAAGAAAAGAGGTCAAGGACAAAATGGCAAATGCAGCTGAGTTAGCACACTTTAAAAAGTCTTCCTGGAAATCACACTCAGGACTCAGTCACATTACAACAGCTAGCCATAATGGAGGCCCAGAAATGTAATCTTTCCTTGGACGTTACTGTCCCAATAATATCCAGGTTTTAGTCAGTAAGGAAGGAGAAAATGAATATAGAGGAGGCAGCTAACAGCTCAATTCATGACTGATGTGTACTCCATGCATATCAAGGCCAGGCCTTAGTTGAGCAGGATATGTTATCTTGCCTTTGTTTCTTGGCCATCTGACAATGACTGTGTGCCTCTTTGGCACTATTTTTTTTTTCCCTGAACAGCCGAAAAGCTGAAAACTAGCTTTAATCTGTGTCAGCATTTCTTGTCCGCACCTTAGCTTCTTCCCAACCCCTCAACAGCTGGTGGCCAGTCTTGTTTGCTAAAAGTCAGCATAAACAGGTAGTGATATTTCCTCCAGTTATTTGTTCCTATTTTCTAACTGCACAGCATCTGCTCTATTAAAGCACCAGAATAATCTTTCC
>NW_006442512.1:598364-620864 GCF_000325575.1 Pteropus alecto
AGCTCAGAGCTACTTCATGCCCTCTGAAAGATTTCCTGCCATGTAACTGAGAGCTCCAAGTCAAGGGCTTTTTCTTTGTCCTATTTATTTACCTGAACCCCATCTACAGAATAAAACACTAGTTCACATGCCAACTCATAAAACTGATCAAGATTGAGAGTTAGATCAGGTGAAAATGTTAACCATACATCCACTCATCCAGAAACCTCTTCGGTTTAATTTTCATGGGAATATGTGTTTACAGGTAGAAACTTTTGCCAGAGGTAGAAATGTTAAGTTCTCTTAACCTAGAAAAATACAGAAAGGAGAAGGAACCATGAGGAGACAGGAATGGCACTGGCAGATTAAGGGCCGGGCGAATAATAGTCCAGATAGAAGGTGTTTGTAAACCTTCAGCAGCACTGGATCAGTGGGAAGATGCCTTGGATGTTTAGGTAAGAATATGTAAGACAGTATGATGATGATCTCTTGAGTCTCAAATATCCTACTTGACACTTAAGAGTCAGAGTTTTTTATCATCGACTCCTGTGTTCTCTGGTTCACTTCAATTCACAATTTAGAACTACAAAAATGTTTATAAAACATGGTTTCTGCCCTTAGGGGATGACAGTCTAGTAGGAAAGACATGCATAAATAGTTGTAACACAGGGCATCTTGTAGTAAGAGTTTTTATAAAGGTAAATTTTGGAAAGTGAAAGAATTTCTTGACTCTCACCTGATAAGAGATGGTTTTTCCGTAATTGCAAGAGGGTTTGCAATGGGAAGTAGTTCTGAGTCTTGGGGAATCAGCATCTTAACTAATAAGGACTTTATCTGAAATGTAAATGAAATATAAAAGTCTAGACTGATAACCATTGAAGTTTTCCTAGGAGAGGCTGAGGTAGCTGAAAGGTAAGAGTAGTTGGATCAATTGTAACTTAAATAAATGGTTTTTCAAAGTGTGCTTTTGGCTTAATAATAAGTCATTAGACCTGTAAATTGGTCAAAAACATTTTTAAATTAAATCGAATAGAAACTATCAGAATATACTATATATAGTAAGGGTAAGCATTAATTTATAAAACTTTGTTTCCACTTTAGTTCATACATATGTGCTGGATTACAATGTAAAATGTGTTTCTGACTGTGGAGTCAAAGACAGTGACTGTTTCAACTGCTTCCGAAATTGGATGGAACTGCTGGGTTCGTTTGGGCTCTGCAGTTTTCTACTTGTGTGACCTTAAATAAGTTGCTTAAACTATTCTGCGGCTCAGTTTTCTCATCTATAACAGGGATATTTGTAGTTTCTATTGTATAGAGTTTCTAAATGGATTAAATTAGTTACTCCATGTAACACTTAGAATATTTGTCACAGAATAGACACATAAATATTATCTATTAAAATTTATGAAAGAGTCACGAGAACAGAGAATAATTAGATGCATACTATGAGCCAAGCACTCGGCTCTGCTTTTTATATAAATTAGGTCATTCAATTCCTACCACAGCCTTAGAGAGTAAGACTGCTATACCATTTTATAGATAAGTAAATTAAGACTCAAAGGTGATAAGCAACTTGCAGTTATACAAATAAGAAGTAGCAAAGAAAGGGTTTACACTCAAATAGTTCTGACTCCACATTCTACTATAGCCATACTGTCTTAGAGATTTTTAATGAGACTAACATGAGTTCAGAGGCGTGGCATAGGATGGTGGGTCTGAGAACTGGAATTAGGTATAATCATTCAACAAATATTGAATGTCTTTTTGTGTGGGGAGTTACTCTATGTCTCTGTCCCCATGGAGTTCTTATATCCTCTTGATCCTGCTGGAAGAAAAGACTAAACAAATAACCTAACTCAGCTACTTGCCAAGACAAGATGAAATGATACAAATTTGGGTAGCGGAAAGTCCCCTCTGAAAAAGTAACTTTTGAAGAAAGAACAGCTTGATCAGAAGGAGCTAGCCCTGTGAGGACTTGGGAGATAGAAAGGCCAAGGTCCTGAGATAGGAATGAGCTCTGAGATTTCAAGAAACAAAAAAAACCAGTGAGGCTGGAACAGAGTAAATGAGAGGTAGAATGGCTTTGAAGTTGCTAGGTAGGCAATACAGAGATCATGTACAGCCTGAGATGTGGTAAAGAGTTTCCGTGGTGTAAGTGTAGTGTGAAGAGGGTGCTACACAAGTCAGTGGCAAAATCTGATTTATATTGTTAAAGGATCACTGGCTGTTGTGTAGAGAATGATAGGGAAGCAAGAGAGGAATCAGACCAATTAGAAGGGTGGCACAGGAGTTCAGATGAGAAATGACAGTAGCGTGGCCTAGTGTGGCAGTGGGGACAGAAAAGAGCAGATGAATTAAGAATATATTTTGGAAGTATAATGGACAGAAGTTTCCAAGAGAATAGATGTAGAGAATGAAAGAAAAAGAATCAAGAATGACTCCTAGTTTTTTTGGCTTGAGCAGCTTGGTAGTGGATAGTGGTGCCATTGCTGGAGATAGCATAAACTTAAGGATGAAATGTTGTGGAGGAAAAATCAAGAAATCTGTTTTGAACTTGCTAAATTTGAGATTCAAACAGCAGATTAACCCTCGGGCAAGACACATCTCTCTTCTATCCATTAAAAGGATCCTTTCCGCTTGTAAATGCTGTGGTTCCGTGAGATTCTAATTTCAGGTCAGTGTTTGCTAATGTTCCTTCCTTCCTCAGCACGTGCTCACATGCACGTAGATACAGTTACTCAAGCTGTTCATTGAATTATGAAATTAAGGAATAGTCTCCTTTTTAATTCTTCAAGCTCTTTAAGAAGGAATTTTTAAAACCTTCTGCATTTGTTTAAGATTGGCATAAAGCAGCTAAATATTCTAGAATATAAAGATCATGCCATAACCTGATGGTTAGAAAATCCTTGGGCAAGTAATGGAAAGCATCTGCTTGAAGGAGACTGGCCAAAAATATATGGCATCATTCAAAAAAGGGTAATGTGAGAAGACATCCATGAAACAGCCAAACGGTTTGTGGACTCAGCAAATGGGTTCCTGCTAGGGGTGTTTTTGCTATGTTGGAGGATAAAAAGTAACTAAAGGCAGCTGGGTGCAGAGAGTTGAATGTAATATGATAACCTATTTTCACTGGGGCTAGTGGGTTTTTTTAAGTAAACATTTATCAAAAGATGTTCTTGTTTTTAAGGACAAATGTGGCCATTATGGATTGTATTCATCTCTCAGAAGAATGACTATTTTAGATTTATTCATTCAAACATTTCGAAGTACTTGTAGTGTTTTGGGTGTAAAGTTGAGGACATCCTTTTCTTCAAGAAGCTCACGATATAAAAAAGAATAGACAGTACTACAGTGGGATCTGATAAGCTATCAAACATCTGTAAGCAGAGTGTTCTGGAAAATACTAAGGAAGGATTCAGTGGTTGTGCTTGGTGGAGGTCAAAACAGGGCTTTGCTAGGAGAACATTTTGAGTTTGGTCTTAGAAAAAGTAGTTCTTTAAGAAAAACTATAGTTTTTCCAGTCAAGATGATGGAGTAGGCAAATGCTGTGCTTGCCTCTTCTCACAACCACGTCAAAATTATAACTACAGAGCAATCATCACTGAGAATCTCCTGAAATCTAGCTGAATAGAAGTCCTAACTAAGTATAGAGAAAAAGCCACATAGAGACCAGTAGGAGGGGTGGAAATACAAAATGGGCTGGCCCCACACCCACGTGTGGTAGTTAAAAATTTGAAGGATTATCTTGGCTGTGGAGATCTCCAGGGAGGAGCGAGGGGTCACAGTTAAACACCAGGCTCCCTGGTCTAGGGATACAGTACCAGGAAAAGAAGTCCACACAACTTCTGGCTTTGAAAATCAGAAAATTACAGCTGAGTGAAATAGGGCTGCTGGAGTCCCAGGTATTCGTCCACTCTGAGCGCCAGTGCTGGAACAGCAGCTTGAAAGATTCAAGGGACGTATGGGGAGAAAATGAATTGTCTGGCTTCAGAGTGAGGGGTGGAGAGGCAGCTTTCTCCCAGGCAGAAGTACTTGCAGAGGGTGTTACTCCTTTGTTGAGCCATCCCCATTACCATCATGCAGACACAGGTAGGCGCCATATCCAAGTCTTCTTCAGCCGGGCTAACACTGATCGCCCTGCCCTGGTGATTTCCTGAGACCCTGCACCACCTAACTTGTGGGCCCATCCAAGCCACTTCCAATGGCTTTTCCATACAAACAACCTGTCTTGGCTCATGCTGCGGACTTTCCTAAAATCTCTCGAAGGTTTACAAAACCTAAACAAGCAGCATCTGGCCTTGGTGTGCCATGTACATCTTTCTGAGCAACCTCAAGCCCAGCACTAGTGGCAGCAAGTCTCAGTTTGTGCTTTGGCCTATCAAGGCACGTCCAAACCTAACGTGAGTGGCAGCCATCTGTGGATTGCTTGGTGTCTCATGGCAGGTGGTCCCAGGCAAGGTACCGTCTGCAGCTAAACTTGGCCTGTGGTCAGGCCCCTACACTCTCAGGGCCACATCCAAGGATGACACACCAAAAGGGTAGACTGGGCAGGCACCAGAGCCCTGCTAAAGCGAATCCTGCTCCATAGGGTCAGCCCCTGCACAACAGCTCCTCTACTGTAGTCACCAGCCAATCCTCACAAATCAGCTGGTGGGTTAGCCCTTCCCATTGATGTGCAAACAGCAACCAAGCTCAATTGCAACAAGAGGGCACACACAACCCATACAAGGGACATACCTGGAGTACCCAGCTCAGGTGACCAGAGAGACTGCACCACCGGGCCCCACAGAACACCTACTACATAAAGCCACTCTACTAAGACCAGGAGAGATAGACGTTTACCCAATACATAGAAACAAACACAGGGGAAACAAACCAAAATGGGGGGAGTAGGGGACAAAGAGACATGTCCCAAATGAAAGAACAAAGCACCAGAAAAAGAAATAAACAAAATGGAGAAAGCAATCTATCAGAAGCAGATTTCAAAACACTGGTTATAAGGATGCTCAATAATCTCAGTAAGAACTTCAACAAAGGAGTAGGGGAAAAAATGGAGATAGAAAACAAAAAAGAACCAATCAGAAGTGAAGAATACAATAACTGAAGTGAACACTGCATTAGAGGGAATCAGCAGTAGATTAGATGAAGCAGAGGACTGAATTGGCAATTGAGAAGATAATGTAGCAGAACACACCCAATCAGAACAGCAATGAGAAAAAAACTAAAAATATGAGAATAAAATTAAGGAGCCTCTGGAACAACATCAAGCATATTAACATTTGCATCTTAGGGTTACCAGAAGAAGAGAAAGTGTAAGGACTTAAAACCTATTTGAAGAACTAATGACAGAAAACTTCCCTCACCTGGTGAAGGAAATAGACATACAAACGCAGGAAACGCAGAGCGCCCCAAATAAGATGAACCCAAAGAGGCCCACACCAAGACACACCATCATTAAAATGCCGAAGGTTAAAAGACAGAATCTTAGAAGCAGCAAGAGAAAAGCAATTTGTTACCTACAAGGGAGCTCCCATAAGACTGTCAGCTGATTTCTCAACAGAAATTTTGCAGGCCAGAAGAGCTTGGCAAGAAATATTCAAAGTGATAAAAAGCAAGGACCTACAACCAAGATTACTCTACCCGGCAAAGCTATCGTTTAGAATCGAAAGACAGATAAAGAGCTTCTCAGACAAGGAAAAGCTAAAGGAGGTCACCACCACCAAGCCAGTATTACCGGAAATGTTGGAGGGACTTCTTTAAGAAGAAGAAGAAAAAAAAAAGATAAAAAATGTGAATAATAACATGGCAATAACTACATATCTATCAACAATTACTTTAAATGTAAATACATTAAATACTTCAATCAAAAGATAGGGTAGCTGAGTGGATAAGAAAACATGACCCATATGCTGCCTACAAGAGATTCACTTCAAAAGACACACCAACTGGAAGTAAAGAGATGAAAAATATTTCATGAAAATGGAAACAAAAAGCTGGGGTAGCGATACTTAGAGCAGACAAAATAGGCTTGAAAACAAAGGCTATATATAAAGAGTCAAAGAAGGATCCAGTTATCCCACTTCTGGGTATTCATCCAGAAACCCAAAATACTACTTTGAAGGAACATAAGAATCCATATGTTCATCGCAGCATTATTTACAATACTCAAGATATGGAGGCAATCTGAGTATCCTTCAATGGATGAATAGATAAAGAAGAGGTAGTACATATGTACAATGAAATATTATTCAGGCCATAGAAAAGAATGAAATCCTGCTATCTGTAATAACATGGATGGACCAAGAGAGTAGTACATCAGTGCTGAGTGCAGTACATCAGACAGAAAGACAAATGCCATATGATTTCGCTTATATGTGAAATTTAAAGAACAAAATAAAACAGAAAAACTCGCAGATATAAAGAACATTTTGATGGTTGTCAGATGGGAGGTGGGTTGAGGGAGTAAGTGAAAAGGGAATGGATTAAGAAGTACAAATTAGTATTTACAAAATAGTCATGGGGTAGTAAAGTATAGCATAAGGAATATAGTCAATAATATTGTAATAACTGTGTATGGTGTCAGATGGGTACTAGATTTATTGGGGTGGTCACTTCATAAGCTATATAAATGTCTAATCATTATATTGTACACCTGAAACTTTAATATAATATTGTATGCCAACTGTAATTGAAAAATTAAAAATTATTATTAAAAAAAAAAAAAACTAGGAATAGACCCAGAGATAATAGTGCATTTTTGGTGTACTCAGTAGTAATTCAGTGTGATTGGACCATATAGGTCATATCCAGGGTATTGATAAAAATTAAATAAATAAAGATAGGAGTTTTGAAAATGGATTATAAATGAGCCTTGAATGCCATACGGAGAGATTTAGTTTTATTTTGCAGCCAGGGGAAGGCATTAAGTCTGTTTTTGTAAGGCAGTAACATGAGATGAAGAAAAGCAAGACGAGAAGTTCACTTTTTTCTGCAGTGAGCCCTTTTGGCAGTCTGGTCAAGCCTGTGGGCCCTTCTCAGAATAGTATTTTTAAGTACAGAAAATAAAATACATAGGATTACAAAGGAAATCAACTATATTGAAATATGGCTATCAAAATACTAAGAATTTGTTACATAGGAATATCTGTGCTTAATAAAAGGTTGAACAACATGACCTAGCAGGAGCTCTAATAACTACTATAATTTTAAAGTAGTAAGGATCATAAATGATATTTCAACAACTGCAATGACTGCAATATGATGTGAAAATATCTATGATTTTCTTGGTGGCAAAGTCACAGGTCCTGACAGTACTTCTAGGGCTGTTACCAACATAGATAATCAAAGGAAGTGCAAATTTTCAGTGAAAGGTTTATGAAAATCAAGATAGAATTTTTTTCCCCACCTGTGTTTGAGGCCCTTAGTCCTCACCAAAGTCCTGAATTCAAGGCCGTGTGCCAGTGGATTATTTAGGAGACTATTAAAATTGTCAGGACAAGAGATGAGACGAGCCTGTAGCAGGGATGGTAAAGAAGCAGATTGGAGAAACATTTGAGATTTTGACTTGCTGTCTCCCAAGCCCTCAATGAGAAATTAAGGTGACACATGGTTTGACCAGGCAGGTTCACCAGAAGGGCAGCAGCTCTTGATATTGCAGTGTCATTTCATTAATTTATTCAATTAATATTCATTACTCACTGTGGCAGGCAGGAGGAACACAGTAAAATAGACTTGGTTTTTACTTTCATGGAGCTTACTGTCCAGTGGAAGAAACACAATTAAACAAAGCTAAGTAAATGGAATATTACCATTTGGGATCAAATGTGAGAAAAGAGTGTTTGTATGTTGGCAGGAAGTAGTATGTTGGCAGGGAGTAGGGACCTATTTTAGATTGTGGGGTCAAGGAAGGCCTCTTGAAGGAAGTGACACTTATGATGAGACCTGAAAAACGAGTAGGATTTAGGAAAAGAACCTGAAGTCCAGCTTTTCTTGGTGCTTTAAAGAAACTGAATGAAATGGGAGTGGAGCAGAGAAATTGAGAGGAGAGGCAGATGGGAGTTAGACCACATAAGGTCTTATCAATCATCCTAAGGATTTGGGATATAAAGTGCAGGGAGAAACCATTGAAGGTTTCAGAGAGGGAAGTGATATCCAATTTGTTTTTTGGTGGTGTTTTGTTTTGTTTTGTTTTTTTAATTATCCTGCTGCTCTCTGAAGAGTGGCTGTGGGGAGCAAGCATTGAAATAAGAAGGTAGATTGTGGCTGTGGCTATCTCCCAACCCTCAATAAGAAATTCAGGTGACACATGGTTTGATGAGGCAGGTTCACCAGGAGGGCATCAGCTCTTCATATTGCAGTGTCATTTCATTAATTTGTTCAATTAATATTCATTGATTGTCAGAGATTGGGGAGCTCAGACAAAGGCTGTAGCAGAGAAGAATGAAGGGGAAAAGAGGATGGAATAAAGCTACTTGGGTGGTAGAATGAACAAGATAATTGATGGCTAGAGGTGGGAAGAAAGAAATGAGAGAGGAGCTGTGGGTGAATCTCAGGCTTCAGGCAGATCCGCAGGGGCATCATGTAGTGAGATGGGAAGCCTGGAGAAGGAGCAGTCTGAGGAAAGAAGAGTAGCTAGAGATCAGAGATCCTTGTAGGCAGGCCATTTGAGACTCAGGGTAGGTGTTAAGTAAGCATCTGGATTGACAATTCTAAAGCTGGACTTGAGTGAGATTTACTAGAACCCTAGCAGGTCTTTTGTGTTAGCTTTTTCAGATCCAGGCACTGCTTGCTCTACCATCCTGATTCAAGATTTCACTGTTTGGTCCTTGGCTCTTCTACCTACTTTGACTATTTTTTTTCCTACATGATGCCCCTGCGGATCTGCCTGAAGCCTGAGATTCACCCACAGCTCCTCTCTCATTTTCTTCCAACCTCTAGCCATCAATTATCTTGTTCATTCTACCACCAGAACAATGTCTGGACTCCGCTGAAACTTTTCTGTTGTCTTAAATCAGGCAATATCTCCAAAGATGTTCATAGCATTTAACTTACATAGGTTTCTTGCCTGAGGGAGAGCTTTGCATCTGTAAAGAAGATGCTAAACATCCTAGGGGCTAATTTCATAGCAGGTATGATTGGGATATTTACTGTTTGTTTCTTGGAACTGGATGAGTGAATTGCAACAACTAAACATAATAACATAGGAGAAAGGCATATGGATTATAGAAAACTGTAAATTGCGATCATGCAAACAAGTGGTTTAACTCTAGCCTGAAGACCTGATCCGTGGCTAACTGTAGCCAAAATTAATCACATCTTGATTTGATACCTAAGCCAAAGGATCTTTTCTAAAGATCATGCTTATTAAAGCATAAAGACTTTTTTTGCAGAATATACCATAATGAGCTCTAGGCATTTAATGAAGAGAGAAACACTGTTGTTGTGGCAGCCCTTAGCATCTAATCCAAAAACAAAGTAGGCCTGATTGCTCTGCAAGATGTCAACCAGATGAAGAAGACTCTATCACACTTTTAGATGCTCTGGTGCAGGCAAAACTTAAATTTTCTAGGAAAGGGGAAAAGGTAGGTTGGTTGGTTGGTTGGTTGGTTGGTTGGTTGGTTGGTTGGTTGGTTTATAATTAGGTAAGGATTTTACATGCAAGGAACAAGCCGCTGACTCCAGGCCGCAGGCCCAGAAGCTTCTAAAAGCAGTAAAATAGAATAGCATTAAGGAACAAACCAGCCTAAGGAGCTTGATGGAGTTTCCCAAAAGCTTCTGGAGGAATATACAGCATCCTGAGCTCAGGAGACAGCTTCCATCTCTGTCACAATAGCTGTCTCAAATAAGGATAATTGCCTGGCCGAAAAATACCACCAGCACAAAAGAAAAAGTGTCATCCCACCCCGTTCCTTGTTTTTCAGCCCCAGTCTCTCATCTAAAGATTTATGTTGTGTCAGCTACTATTTTGTTATGCAGTAGGAAGTGCCAGGATGCAAACCTGACCCTACTCCCCCCACCGTGGCCCTCACTAAGTGACCGAGTCCTGCAGACAGGATGCTGCCTCATGTCCTGGACCTTGCTGCAAATTCCTGCCCCACGGCTGCTTCTGGCTTCCTCTTGCAGTCCCAAGAGGCAGAGGGCAGCAAGGGCAGGAAGGGAACCAAGCACAATGTCTGAGGCTGAAACCCTTTAGGTGCCCGAACTTCAGCTGGTTTGCAACTGGTCTGCCTTTCTGGGTAGGAGACAGGGGAACCTCCCAGCTCCCTCCAAATGTCTCTTCCTTAAACCTTTGCCAGCACAAAACAAGCCAATTTGTTGTGTTCTTGGATATAAATATTAATTCTAAGTGGTGTTAACATTCTGTTTGTAAAAGAATGTAACACATTTCTCCCCCACCATATTAGATTGATGTGTTGTTTGGCCAAGAGAAGTACAGATTACTGGCTTCTCAGGGAAAATGTAGACATTTAAATGCATGCAGCTTTCAGAAGTCTAGGGAGCAGTCTCAGAATAGCAACTAGGCTCCTTCCTTGGCTCTAGCTCTGCCCTTCTCCATCCAGTTTCTCCTTCCCCAACTCCTTTGTTTGCATTGGCATTTCTAATCATCTGTAATTTAGAAAGATACTTTCTTAGATCTTGTTTCTTCAGTATGGAGAAAAGGACCTGGAAACACAGATGTTGGCTCTCTTCAGCAGGGCCTGGAAGGACAGGGCCAAGCATGTTTAGCTTTCTTCCCCTGGGGGAAAGATCTGGGAGGTCCTGCTTTTCTATTTTCTTTTTCTTTCTCCATGTGGGAAAGAAGGGCATAGGCTGCAGACCAGAGGTGGTCCCTTTGAGCATTCCACAAAGGCCAGACCCAGCCCAAGACTCAGACACACTGGCTGCTTTGGCGAGGCAAATTCCCCACATTCCACAAGTGCTCAAGGGGGAAATAGAACTAATGAGAAAGTGGAATTCTTGATGTGTATGCATGCTCACATGAGTGCCAGCACATCTCACAGACAAATCCTCATCCAATATTTCGTAAGAGGGTAGTAGAGCCTATTTCCAGATGTATGGGAGAGTTGCCTGTGACAGAAGTACTGTCAGGAGGCCCAGTGCCCTCTGCTGTCCTGGCTAGGAAGCACCATGACCATGGGCAAGAATTCAGGCGTTCAGGAAAGCCTGTAGCTCTGTCAAAATCTAACGCAGACCCATGCTGGTAGCTCCTCGCTATTCACGCATTGAGTGTATGAGGGGCTGGACTCCTCTGTCTAGCTGTCTCTCTTTCATGTTTTGTGGTTGCTAACAAGCCAGAAATGAAGAGGATTTATAATAAAACCCCAGCCTTCTATAGCATTTTCTGGTCCCATTCCCAAAAAGGTGAGGAACAGTGATACTCTCTCTGGCCCATGAACCTAACCTGGCCAGCAGGCCCAGGCCAGTGAGACAATGAGGGCAGCTTGCCCAAGAGGAGACCTCCCACTGATTAGCAGCACTCCGGCCACACCCTTGCTTGAGAATTTGGCTTTGGGAGGCCTTGCTGTCTCCAAGGCTTCCAGCCTAAGGGAAGTTACAACTGCTACCACTCAGGCATACTGGCATCTCCAAGGGACCTCTAGAGTTGGCACAACTGAGGGACTAGCTCAGCTTACAGGCTGAGACTGAACTGCCAGTTCCAGGGCAGAGAGAGAGAGCGAGGGAGAGAGGGAGGGAGGATGGATTGGAGATGTTTAGATGGGGATGCGGTAGGCTGGTAAACCAGACCTCTTGGACAATCTTGCAGTTTTGCAGAAAGGCACAATCAGTTTTTGCTTTTTGGAAGGCTTTTAATTTTCTTTTTCTTTTTCTTTTCTTTTCTTTTTTTTGTTTTGTAAACCAATCTCCCTGCTGGGAGAAGAAAAATCCAACCCGCCAAACAAAACCCCTAACAACAATGCCCTTCTCTCTCTGGGACCAATTTTCAGACTGCACAGCGGTCCTGACAAGGTCAACAAGCTGGAACTGTAAGCTGAAGATCTTTATCTATGTGGGAAATAGGAAAATCATTTGGCTGATAAAAGGAAATAAAATAAATAGCATCTAAATTCCTGCCTGCATTCCCCCAGGGCCTTCCTCCGTTAGAGAAAGTACATGGAGCAGGAATACATGTGCTGCTCCAGCATGTTTAAAAATAGCATACAGCACAGTTTTTTCTTACCTTCTAAAAAGACTTCATAACTGGATTCTCAGCCCTGAGCCTTCAGAGTTGCTTTCTTCTCCCTGTGCTAGATTTTTCTGTTTTAGCATTAAGGCAGAGCATGTGATAGGTTTTACTCAACAAGCCAGCTCCTGCTCAGCTAGTATTAATCTAGGCACGTCTGGAGCTCACTTTGAAAGTCCCTTGTCTTTAATGGTGTGTTAATTCTGTTTATTCTCTGGGATTTGTGCAGTAATTTTACACTGCAAAACTAGCAACTTGAACAGAAAGTGATGTGCCTTTCTCCCCATCCCCACCCCAGTGACCTCAGTCCCCAGGCACTTCTGGCCTTGACTCCCATGGTTCCTCCAGCTCGGGTAGCCAAAGAAGTCCTGCATATGGCTGGACCCAAGAAACCTGGGGTTCATGCCCACCGATGGCACAACTGAGAGACTAGCTCAGCTTGTTAGGACTGGTGCAACTGGAGGAGGGGGCAGGTCTCTCCATCTCTCAGAGATTCATTTTTTTCTCATCTATAAAATGGGAATTTTAATCTGCCATATGTACCTTGAAAGACTATTGACATACAACAATCTCACAGTGGACAAACATTAGGCCGTGTTCTATGACAACACTCATTTTATTTTTCCCAGCTGGGACTCTCCTATATCACCTCGTAAGCCAATTAACATCTCTAGACCATCCACCAGAATGGGAGGACTTAGACTGTGTCTTCACTGTGCTGCTCTGATTTTCTACTTTTGTTATTCTATATTTATTAGTGGGCATTCTTTTCTCGGGAAGAAGCTTTCTCTTTTTATATTTATTCACAGTGTCAGTCCTACAAGGTGCTGAATAAAGAAAAGACTAGATGAGATTCTAGCTCAGAGTCTCTGGGTCTAGATCAAATTAACGGAAGCACATGTGGTTTCTAATAAATATTAAGTTCTATGTGAGTTATGTGTTAGATTATTCCCACCTGGTCTAAAAACTGGATTTTTAGAGACCTTCTAGAGTGCCCACCACTCACACACTATCTGGACCTGGCTCTCTCCGGGAACTAGGCTTTTCTTCCTGAGTATCCACAGCCCAGATTTGAATCTCTAGGCCCCTTCTCTCTTGAGTTCCTTTCCTGATCTCTCACCAGCTCCCTCAGGCCTTCTTCTTTTGGCATTTTGCAGAATCTTCGAACTAATTTGTCCAAAGTTAAATACACAGTATCCCCAAACTCACATTTTCTCCTACATCTGCCAGCTTAGGTAAGAACTCCACAGCCACTCAAACTAGACAATTCAAAATCATTTTACACGCTTCTCCCTCAGTCTTCACCCTGCTCCCCCGACGGCCCCCACATCCTCTCATGTGCAGAATCCCCCACCCATTCAGCCATCCCCAAGTCAGGCCCTTGTGAGATCCTCAGCATTCAGCTCTCCTCTGGGCTCCCACAATGGGTTTTTTTTCTAGTTATACAGTAGCTCTTAACTGGCCTTAGTACCTCCAGTGTCCCATTTGTCCCCTCCCCAGCCCCTCCCCTCCATCTGTCCTGCACACGACTATAGGAGCAAACTTTCTAAAATGCAAGTCTAATTTTACAAATATCACTATTTTAAATAATTGTTCTAGTAATTGCTTTTATTTTTATTATCTTATTTAAGCCTTGTAATAATGCTGCATAAGTATTAGCCTCCCCATTTTAACAGATGAAAACTAGATTTGCTAGGTTAAAGGACCCAAGGCCGCATAGCTATTATACATTGCTAAATCAGAATTTGAACTTTATACTGTAAAAGCCATGTTCAGAAATAGGTAAAGTAACTAGCTCAGTCCCTGGTGTACAGCAGGCAGACCAATGTGTTTCTCTTTCATTCCCCCTTTTCACAAATTTCCTTTCTTAAGCAAGGTACGAAGGACTATTCCATCATGGCTAGCTTATGTCCTCAAAAGTGTTTCCTGTCATTCTCTGTGCCAAATTGTTATCACCATCCATCAGGCCCCATCAGATCACTTGCTATTCCCCCAACCCTCCCTGTTCCTTCTTAACTCTGCCTTTTGAAATCCTCTTTCCCACTGCTTGGCAAGCCTTTTCTTTCTTTATCCTTCCTCATCTGCAAGCACCAGGTCAGATAGCACCTACTCTGGGATGTGTTTTCTGATTCCCAGACACAGAATTCATGGCTCCAATATCCCTTTTGCCAACATCACTTGTTATTTATGCCTCTTTGGATGCTGATCATATTGGAATGTGGTTTTTCAGGCAGGCCTTCCTTGTCACGTCCCATCTCTGTATCCTCTGTGCCTGGCATTGTGTATGGGAGAGTGTACTCTCAATGGAAGTTTGTGGAATTTAGTTCAATCCCTCATCCTTCTCTGTGACTAATGCTTAATTTTATCCATTTCATCTAATCTTTGTAAAGATTAGAATGTCTTCAAAGAATTGTTTGGGTCACCTGCGTTCTCTGACTTCTGCGCCAACCTCCTCATTGATCTGTTCTTGTAGAGGTCACCAGATCCCCAAAAACTTTCTCATCCTCATCCTCCCAAGCTCTCAGTAGCATTCGGCACAGTCACTATTTCCTTCTTGAGTCAACAGTTACTGCTTTCCTCTTGCTTCTCCAGGCCTTCCTGGGCCTCCAGCTAACCCCCAGAAACAGAGTGCCTCAGGGCTCTGTCCTCAGCTTTATACCCTTTTCTCTATATATTCCTTTCCTAAATGGGCTTGTCTATTCCCATAGTTTAAAATGCAATCTCTATCTTTAGCTCTCAGCTCCAGATTCAAATATTTAATAACCGAAGTGAGTTAATTTGATCACTTAGCTGATTCTTAGGTATCTCAGGCTTTCAAAGCCAAACAATTGACTCTCAGTTTCATCCCCTAAACCTTTCCTCCTTCAGTCTTACTCCTTTCTGCAAAAGGCACAATCATCATAGATCCCCTTCCTGGGATCATGGGAGCCACTTATCTAGGAAGAAGGTGTCTTTGAAGAGGGGTGCAATTTAGGGATGTCTGAATATCATGGATTCCTACATCCAACTTAGGTTTGGAGAAAGACCAGCTTCTTTAACCTGGTGGTCAATGTCCAGCGTGACCGGGCCCAGCCTGCTTTTCCAGCCCCATCTTCCACTGAGATCAGAAACAGGCCAACTATGGGCTGCAAGCCAAAGCTAGGTCATCACATGCTGTGTACAGCCTATAAGCAAGGAATGATTTTTATATTTTTAAATGGTTGAAAAAATAATAATACTTTGTGACACATGAAAATTATATGAAATTCATATTTCAGCGTTTGTAAATAAATTTGTATTAGAACATAGCCATGCTCATTTGTTTACTTGTTATCTATGGTTGCTTTCCAGCAACAATGGCAGAGTTGAGTAGTTAGTTGTAACAGAGGACTTATGACCTACGAAACCTAAAACATTTACTATCTGGCCGTCTACAGAAAAAAGTTGCTGACCTCTTGGTCTGAATGTTATGTCTCCCCCAAATTCATATGTTTAAAGTCCTAACCTCCAATGCGATGGTATGAGAAGGTGGGGCCTTTGGGAGGTAATTAGGTCATGAAGGCAGAGCCCTCACGAGTGGGATTAGTGCCCTTATAAAAGAGACCCCAGAGAGCTCCCCGGACCCTTCTGCCATATGAGGACACAGCAAAAAGATGCCATCTAAGAACCAGGAAGTGGGCCATGTTCACTAGACACTATGCCAGTGTCTTGATCTTGGACTTCCCAGCCTTCAGAACTGTGAGAAATAAATTTGTTATTTAGAAGCCACTCAATCTCTGACATTTTGTTATAGCAGCCTGAATGGACTAAAACACCTCTGCTCTATATGAATCAAGCCTTTCCCTTAAACATACTCCAGTTTTGCACTCATTGTCCTCTGTTCCTCTCTATTTAAATCTTACCTGCCTTTGGGCTTTCCAATTAAGCAACTCCTAGAATCTTTCATGTCTGCTCCACCCAGTGATTTCTCATCCTTCTCTAAACGCCCCGGGTAAACACATAAAGTCAGTGGTCTTACTACTCAGGGCCTTGTACTGACTGGTAGCTTTTCCAGGGCATCTGTTATGTGTCCTTTACAGATTGAGAGCAAAGTGAGTATTGGACAGCATCTTGTACCTCTTGCACCTTATGGCCCAGCACAATGCCTAGTGACTTTGTAAGCTCATAGAAAGTACAAATCAATATAGTCCTTTCTAACTGGTCTCATCTATCATGACATTCTCCTATTTAAGTCTGAGAGAGAGCTGTTTATTTATTTACTTAAGTATTCTTATTTTAAGGAAGATGCAAATTTTATCCAGTTCTCTCTAGTTTATTTCCATGTGCTATTGAGACAGACATAGATAGATAAGCAGCAAGAACAACTTTAGGAGACTGCCAAGCTTATGTTTGGCAGTGAGGTAGAAAAGGCCCCAGGTTCTTGTCCCAGCTCAACTAGTGACCATCAATTTTGCTATTTTACCTCTCCTTCCTCATCTGTAAAATTTTTGAATGAAAACTGGTTATCTGCTTGAGAAGAATAGACCCTAAAATCCTTTCCAGCTCTAAGACACAAGGATCCTGTTTTTCCTAAAAGCCCTCAGTATGGCAAAATCCCAGGTCACTTCCCAGGAGCTTTGACCTGAGCTTGCCTCTTGGAGCACAGCCTCGCAAGAGCCCTCTTATGCCCACTTCTCATTCCAGCAGCACAGATCTGAGAGAGCAGCATTATTATATCCATCTGGCAGACCAGGAAATGATACCCAAAGATTTGCCCAGATAGGGTAAGCATGTCATACAACTCCAGGGCTGCCATTCATCTGCGGCCTGTGTGCACAGTGCTCCCTGGGATCATTACACATGAGTGATTCTCAGACTTTAACATTTGAATCACCTGGGGATCTTGTTAAAACAGATTTTGATTCAGTCATTCTGAGATGGGGCCCAAAATTCTGAGTTTCTAACAAGCTCCCAAGTGACATGGGTGTTGCTGGTCTCTGGACCCTGTACAACCTGTGTAGCTATCCATGGCAGCCCTGCCAAGCACACAGCTCGAAGGCTGGAGATCTGTCTTACATTTAGGTCTTTTGACTCAAAGTCCAGTGCACTCTATGCTGAGCCAGGACTTTGTAAAAAGCAACTCCACTCTGAGCATGTGGGACTCTCGGGATTAGGGTCTTTGGGGATCTAGAGAAAATTTGACAAGGAAAGACTTACTAAAGAGAAACTAAATCCTGCCTTGCTGCCCAGGAGTCCTCAGCCAGGGCCCTTTTGGAATACCTGTAAGTAGATGTCTGCACAGGTGTGAGAGCCCTGTGGGAACAAGAAGAAGCCAAGGGACTGTAACCCAGCCATCTGGTGCTGGGAATGAGGAAAATCAGCTGGGCTTCCAGTCTGCAGCTTCCCAGGCAGCTAAGAGCAAGGCGTTCTTCTGTGCAGGTGCTGAGAAGTGGGAAGATGCTTTCAAGGAGAGAGGGGTGCTGAGCTGCAGCATTAGAGGCCTTGATTCCCATTCCCAGATCCTCCCTGCTGCAGCTGAGCTGGCTCAGAGCCTGTTTTCTCTTTGCTTGGAACAGTCTGACATTTTGCACGGAACTCTGCACACGAGGTGTTCCTTCTGGCTTCTAAGGGTAATTGAACAAGAGGCACAGGTACTTCCCACTGTGGCTGGAGTCTCAGCTGGGGAAATCAACACGATATAATATAGAGGGGAAAGCTTTGCAAACTATAGACAGCAGTACAAATGCCAGGAGTCATGGGATGGAAGGTGGGCCTGCAGTGAGGTGCAGCGCTGGAAGGGCGTCAGAGAGGCAATGGTGTAAGAAGGGCTCCTGTGGAAGAAGTCTGGGAGGCCTTTGGGAAAACTGGCAGCAGAGACCTTGGTGCACAGGAGGGGGTAGGGAGCAGCAAACTTGCAGGTAGGGACCTGGGGTTAAGTGCTAGCTCTGCCCCTCATCAGCTTCAAGCAAGTATCTGCAGTTCTGTGAGCCTCTGTCATCTCATGTGTACATGGGGGCATGAAACAATAGGGACTTGGACATCTCTGCCAGATTATTGTGGATTTTGAGTGTTCATATGGGTGCCTAACACAGTATATGTGAGTTGACTCTAAGGCTTGGTATTATGTGTGGCAGGGAACTGAGCACTGAGCAGAGGCTGTGAGCCTCTGCTTGGCCATGGAGTCCTGGACCAGCCTTCATAGAACACCTTCCTCTTGCATGGCCCTGGTTTCCCCACATGCATACTGGGGAAGGGTTGGAGTGAATAACCCACAAGTGCCTTTGTAGCCCTGGGACTGTGCTCTAGATGGCCTCAGGTTATGGCCAGCAAGGCCTGAATTGGGATGTTTACTTTGAGACTTTGCCTTCTCTGACAAGGCTGAAGCTGGCAGAGCCTTCCAGGGCCAACATAAAAGGCCTCAGCCTCTGCTGGGGCCAGTTCCTGAAGCCAGTAGCCATGATGAAGCATCCTTCCTCCAGGCAAGGGTTCAGTGCTGCCCAGCTCCAGAAGCACGGCTAGATGGAGCAAAACCCTCGCAAGTCCGTGTCTGGGCAGCATGGTGAGCCCAGTGGGCATGGTCTGAGGACTCTGCCTCACCTTCTCTACTCCCATGAATCCAGGCAGGAGAACCAGGGAGACACACTGGCCTCTGCATCTTCACCAGGCACATACCAGAAACTAAGGGCAGTCACATTGGATTTACCAGCTAGAGAAATGTGATGGGAATAAGGATGCAAACCAGGCTGGTATGGACTTCGGGGCCTGGAGCGTTGGAAGGCATGTACCTGGAGAATTACCCAGATCCGGAGACTGAAGCTCAGAGGCAGAACTTGCTCAGGGTTGCATGAGAGTAGGTGGCAGAGCCAGATATGTGACTGGCACTGGATCTCCTTTCTGCCACTTACTCCCTTCTGAAACAGATCATATATCTGTTACTTCAAAATGCAATTGTTTCTATCTCTGGTTCTAACTCTCTCCCAAGACAGCCCTTCTGAAATTGAAAGCCGATATACCTGTCCCTGGAGTCTGCCAGCTGCCGGGATCAACATCTCCACTTTCTTCAACCATTTTGTCCCGCATGTAGAATTGCCAGATTTAACAGAAAATATTAGCTAATTAATTAATTAATTAATACAGGACAACCAGTTAAATTTGAGTTTCAGATAAACAACAATTTTTTAGGAAAAGTATGTCTTACGCAATATCGGACACAAATATATTAACAAATTATTTGTTGTTTTCTGAGATTCAAATTTAACTGGTTGTCCTGTATTTATCTAGTAGCCCTAACCACACCCCACCCCGCATCCTGGCTAAGCCTTCTCTGGGAGCTGCTGGTGAAGTTTCAAGAATGTCACAGAATCTCCCTTTTGGTTCAGGGTGTCTTTAATGGGCAGCCCCTGACTACTCCATGTCCTGCCTCCACCCTCGCCAGCATACTCCTTTCCCTTCTGGCCAATGGTTGGTTTGTGATGTAGGAGACAGCTTAGCCTCTCTCACCAGGCTCCAGCTCCCATTCCAGCTCCCAGGGTGTAAGTCTGCCCTCTTGACTCCTCATTCATGCTATTCATTACCACCA
The DNA here is from genome assembly GCF_000325575.1 of Pteropus alecto. Taxonomy (NCBI): domain Eukaryota; kingdom Metazoa; phylum Chordata; class Mammalia; order Chiroptera; family Pteropodidae; genus Pteropus; species Pteropus alecto. The sequence goes on from NW_006442512.1 coordinate 618,065, forward strand.
CTCAGCCACTAAGCCTTTGTTGCTGAGCACCTAGAACACAATTTATTCTTCTCTTCCCCTCAAAGTGGGAGTTCTGGGAGGGGAGCCAAAGATCTGAGAAAGGCTGCTGAAAGAGGAAGCTCCACGTGCCTGCCCTGCCTGCAACACTGCGGCTGCTTTGTTCTGGTGCCACACGGGTAGAATGGGTGTGACCTTCTTAATGACGTAGGCAGTGGCTCCCAGACTCTCACAGAAGTGGTCTGCTGAAGGTGAAAGTATTCTAAAATTTCAGCCTTAGCTCCTGTGGGCATTTGTCCAGTGTCCACTTGATGCCAGCAGAAAACTCAGTCAGGACTTCCACTCCAGGGCTGCAGAGGAGGCAAAGGTGAGAGGCCTTGTACTCCTCTTCCCACCCCCAACACCTCAGTAAGGACAGAGGCCAGCCAGGTGCACACACAGCTCCCAGAAGCCAAATGACAGGCCTCTCCCAGAAACCTGTACCTGGTTCTGTGTCCTCCTGAGGCAGACTGAATGAAGGATTGGTGTGAAACTGATTTATCAGGAAAAGAACAGCAGGGGACTAGACAAGTGGCACAGGGAAGCAAAGAAGTGAAAGAAGTCAAGCAAAAATGTGACATCAAGCCAAGTTGCACAGACAGTGACTTTGGCCCAATCCCATGGGGAGTTCCGGGGACACCTCAGAGTTGTCCAGTCAGAGGCAAGAGAGCTGGGGTATTATTGATACCAACACAGCCAGTTCTTCCAGGCACTTCCTGTTCTGGGGGATGCAGGTGGGGTGGTTCCGGCGGCCTGGGGCTGTCCTCCAACAGAGGGAGAGTGTGAAGACACCTGGCTGGGCAGAGGCAGGAGAAATGAGGAGGAAAGGTGGGCTGGTGCTGGGCAAAGGTCAGAAGAGTTGGAGAGGGGCAGATTGAGGAGGGATTACCTTTAAATGGCCCACCCAACATGTACCTCTGTGAGTCTGAGTTTCGCTCAGAAAAAAGTTTCCCTAAAAAGTGAGTAACACACAGCACTCATGCCTCACCCCTGCAGGCCCTAGTTCCCAAGTTATTTTTGTTTTATTCTAATAACAATAAGTCCATTACATATACCTCCTGACTAAGTTACTCAGTGTGGACTGAGGGCCCACTTCAGGTCAAGAATGAAGGCTGAGCCACCTGGCTAGGTCAAGTGTGGGAAAGACCACAACCTGCTCCCAGGCCCCACCCCTGCCACTCCACCTCCAACTCATGACGCAGGGGTTCTGCTTTATCATGGAAGGCTTGCTTCTGGCTAGAGCTGCAGAAAGCTAAGGACCCATCTGGTACTTCTAAACATCCACTAAATGCCAGATCCTGTGCTAGGCTCTTTGCACGCCTTATTTTATGTCCCCTAATGCTCAACCCCACGATGTGGTTACTATGAGCCCATTTATTCAGAGAAGTAAGCAGAGGCTTGGAGACACAGAATGGTGATCCAAATGTATATGTCTGCTAAGTGATGGTGTCATGTTCAAATCTAGGCCCTGCTGGGCCCCACAGCTGGGGATCTCTGTACCTCTGAGGTGCTGTTGCCACACTGGAGTCAATAAGAGGTGGAGGCACCAAGCTAGGGCTGCATGGGCCAGGCTTCTTATGTGCCTTGGCATCAGCAAAGCAAGGCACACTCCAAATGATAAGTTTTAGAGAAATTATCCATTTTGAAAAATAATTGTAGGGTCATAATGGAAAAAGCTCAGACCGTTGTAGGACTTACCTAGCTTTATTTTACTTTGTACAAGTTAAGTTAGAGGCACCTTATTCTTTTCCAGGCTTAGGGCCCCTAAATAAAGGTCTTCATCGATCCTGCCTAGCCCCAACTCACAGGCCCTACAGGGGGTTGCTGCTTTCCTAGCCTCTGTGGCCCCTTTGTTAACTTAGCAAAGGTGAATTGTGCACCTCTATCTGACCCTGCACCAGGGGCTAGCCCAAGAGCTTCCCAGGAGCACTGAAGCAGAGGCAGGAGTCACAACCCTGGGGGCCGTTAAAGGCAAGTCCCTGAGTTTTCAGCCAATTACATAGGGCAGAAAAGCACAGAAATCCATACACTCTTTAAAACCCAGCACTGTCCTTGCTTACTTGCTTCCTTCCTGTCTGAATAATTGAGTAATTCATGCAAAAGCATGAATTAGGACCTCTCATCTTTCCCCACTTCTTATTTAAGGCAGAGGGGTTGGGGGCGTGGAGCAAGGAGATGACCAATGAAGTGGTGGCCAGTGGGGTCAGAATATTGGCTACATACAGAGAGATTGAGCAATAAATAAGTATACTGAGGCTAGTGGGAGCCAGATTTCTCACTGTTGGAGAAAGAAGTTGCAAATATGGAGAGGGGAGAAGCTAGAATAAATCCTGTGGTGGTGGATTGGAAATGGAGGTATAGATGTGACTAACTTGTGATTTTCGAAATATGGATATAGAAATAAATGTAAACACATGTACACACACACATATACTCTAGCTATGACCACTGACAGGCCCTAGGAACAGCAACCCCCCAAGAGCAATAAGCAAACCTCACACCCAGTTCTGTTTCTAAATGCCATTCTCCACTAAAGGAACCAGGGCTCCTTGGAAAAATAGCTGATTCCAGGGCTGTGGCAGGGCAAGTAGAACATATGAAACATCTTATCATTTCAGACAAGTAGAAAATGCTCAAAGCAGGATGTGGGACATATTAAAAGGAAACAAAGATAATATCCAGAATATATAAAGAACTCTACTCTCAACATCAAAAAACAATGCAATTAAAATCCAAAGGACTTGAATAGACATTACTCCAAAGA
>NW_006442512.1:625864-646493 GCF_000325575.1 Pteropus alecto
GGTGAGAGGTGGGCCCTGGTAGTTGACCCTCGTAGTGACCTTTGGACTTTTTTCCTTATAAAGAGTTTAGATTTTTCCCCAAGAGCAATGAGAAGCCATCAGAGTGGTCTAGGCAGGAAGTAACATGATTGTATTGCATTTTTAAGACCTTTCTGGCTGCAGAGAGTTTGGCAGAATAGAGGGGCAACAGTGGAGGCAGGAAGACCAGTCAAGAGGCTGCTGTGATCCCAGTCAGGGAGGAGAGTGGCTTGGCCTAGGATGGGATCTGCAGGATGGAGAGCAATGGGAAGGTTTGCAGAATCATCAGGATTGGTAATAAATTTTAAGTAGGATAAGGTAAAAACAGGAGTCCCAGAGATACCTAGGCCTTTGCCTTAAGTGATTGGGTATGTTGTAATTCATTTCCCAAGCCTGAGAATATGGGAGGGGGGAGGTTTTGGGGATGGAGGAGGAGGATGTGAGTTCAATTATGATGTATTGAGTTTGAGGTACCCATGGAACATCCAGGAGACAGTGGGAAATAAAAGTTTGGAGAATATATAGAGAACTGGCTCAGAAACCTATACTAGGGGCAAGTACACAAATAAGGAAAGTGGTCAGTAAGTAGAATAGAAAGTAGTGGAAACTGTGGTAGAATGGGGAGTACATGTCTTTTATGAAGAAGGCAGCTGCTCACTGAAGCTCATTTAATGCTGCAGGCCTCCCAAATGCTGAAGAGAAGGTGGAAATCTGAATTTTGATGTGAAATCAGTAGATTTTAAAAAATAATTTTTAATCGAAGTAAACAAAAAAATATATATATAAATTCCAAGTATACAACTTAAAAATTATCACAAAGCAAACTCATTCATAGCAATCTGCTGGTTTTCCAATATTAAGCAACTAATTAAAACTCCTTTAAAAACATTGCAGGCCAAACAGTATATCCACATGAACCTGGGGCTACCATTTCAGAAACCTGAGATGGAAGTTTCAGAAGGAACATGTAGCTGGTCTGTGTGGGGTCAGGGTTGTGAGTGAGACTGAGAAAGGGAAAGTGCAGAGTGAGAGGCGAGAGAGCTGGGGTCAAGTTCTGAGGAAATCCAGATCCCATTTAAAGGTGTGGAGACAGAGAGGAACCTCCTGGCCCCTGGGGCTCCAGTGGTCGGTTGGAGATCTGTGGTTGGGCCACACAGGGAGGCTTCAAAGAGGAGATGGCTTCCTATGCCGAAGGACAAAGCCTAAAGGGTCATGGTCTCTTAGGACCCCCTTGGCCTTGGTAGCAGAGTATCAGCACTGCTTGAGGGAAGTAGATTAGAGAAATTGATGGTGCTTGGATTTCGTTTTCTCTCTGGATGAAAAATAGGCAAGTTTTACACTGGTGCAGAACAGAAGCTCAAGTATGGCCACAGTTGCATAGTCCATATTGAGAAGTTTTCCCAGCTCTTCCACATTTCTGACTGTTAAGACATTTTTCCCCCTCAGAGAGTTAAAGGGTTACACACTTCCCCTCTCTCCAATTATCCCTCCATTCATGACTTGCAGTGGGGCCAACACCAAGACCCTTCCCAAAAGCTGTTCACAATCCAGTGAAAGAGAGAGAGTAGCAAATAACACTATGACCAGGAGGCATGGGGAGGGAAGAGTCCTGTTGGACTGTAAGGAGAGCACTGAGCTCAATCTGAGGCTTTACGAGGTGAAGGCCAAGCTAAGCAGCAAGCAGTGTCTGCCGGGCAAGAAGAGATTTGGGGTTGAAGGGTCTCCCGGGAAGAAAAGAGAGCATAAGTAAAGACCTAAAAGTAAGAAACAAGGTGGCTCCATAGTGTAGTGGTTAGCACATCTGCTTTACACACTGAAGGTCCTGTGTTTGCACCCCAGGTGGAGCCACAAACCACACCCCGGGTGCTCCAGGCTCCGGGGCCCAGGGCCGTGTGCACATCTCCAGCGAACGCGTGGGAGGAGACGCCCCGCCTTCAGAGATCTAGTTCTTAAGGGGAAACGGCAACATCCGTAGGTCAGAAGTGGAAGTGGCAGGGACGGGGGAATTAAAGAGAAGGGAAAAAAAGTAAGAAACAGCTTGGTTGTGTGAGAAAGAAAAACAGTCTGACAAAGGTTGTGTGTGAGGGTCAGAAAACTAGGGCTGAGACGCTGGGCGGGGTTACTGCTGTAGGACTAGAAGGATGAGCCTGTCTCTCTCACCTCTCTCCAGAAGGGCAACTTCACTTTCCCCCACTTTCCCCACTTTCCTTTCCTTTGCTCAAGTCAGTATTTGTTCCTGGAACTTCCTTCCCACCATCGTCATCTACTTTGGTCCTAGACAACAAAGAGCTCCTTGAGGGCCTGCCCAGGCCCGCTTGTCTGTCTGAATCTCCCACATGGACATGTATCCCTTCCTACCACCTTGCCCACTCATCATTGCAAAGCTAGCCTCTATAGCAAAGGTTCTAATCTTGGGGAGTGTCTGTCTCTTCCTGTGGCTGCTGTTCATCTTGGAGGGGTCCAGACTGGGTTTCACTTGCCTTGCCCAGCACAGTGCCAGGCCCATAGCAGATATTTAGTGAGTGTTGGTTGAATAAATTGCAAGCAAATCTGCTACTTTGCATGAAATGACATTCAGTGTCCGTGACTTGAAGATGGCAATGAGAATATTGTTTCAAAAACTTGGCAGTTCGAGGAATTATATGGCGGCCTTTTTAAAAGCACAAATGCTACAGAATGAAATTAACACTTGACTGCCCTTAGGGGGAGGACTCCAGAGGCTTCAAGAAAATCGTGTCTACCCTCAGGGTGATCACTTCGAAAGTTATACAAATGTCTAATCACTATGTTGTACACGTGAAACTAATATAATACTGTGTGTCAAGAAATTTTTTAATAAAAAAAGAAAATTGTGTCTAATTTCAACACAATTTTCCTCTTTCTGCTGATGTCTCTGGCATACTTTGAAAAGACTGCAACCTGCACCTTCAGCCGGGAATGCCTAGTTGGGGAGACCTCTGGGACAGCTCTGTGAGGAAGGGCATTTGGAGGCCCGAACTGCAGAGCTGCACCTCAGGGACCACATGGGCACTAGGCCCAGATCCTTCCCCTCTCACTAGACTCCTCAAGATACTTCACACACACTCTACCTGGGGCAGCTGAAAAGGCTCAGGTTTTGTGGACAGGCTCACTTATTAGGCAGATAATTTAGCCTGCCCGAGCCTCAGGTTCTTCATCTATAAAAAGGGGCTGACTTTTCTAATAGGGTTATTACAAGCAGTGAATAAGATATTGACTGTAGAATACTTAGCATAATGTCTGGCACTGGTAGATGTTTAACAGATATTTCCTTCACCCTCATTCCTATACTCACCATCACAAACACAGTCTGTCACTGGCCTCTGGAATCAGATCTTTCTAAGGATCTTGGGCAGAGCAGCTAATCCCATCAAGGTCTGAACTGGCATCCAGAGCTTTCATTTTGGCAGGGCCTCTTGAAACTGGAAAAGTCTCTCAGGAAGGGAGTTCAAATAGTAGAAACCAGTTGAGAAGACTCTCTGAGCCAAGGGGCTGGCACAGGTGATTAGCTTTGATGATTTCACCCCCATCCCAAACCCTGTCAAAACCAGTGGCTCCCCAGCCATTACCCCTAGGATAAAATTTCACCTCATTAGCCAGGCTTTCGACTTTGGTAATCTAGCCCCTATAAGCTTTTATTCATTTATTCCATAAACATGCCCCAGACCTTAGCTCTAGTGTTTGCACCCAGACTGTAATCTGGGCCTGAACACCTTCCCTCACCCTCTAGTTATCCTTATTACCCATCAGCCTTCTAGTTAGAGGCCATCTGAGCCTCTCCTAGAGCACACTTTAGAGGTATTTGGGTCTGTGTTTTAGTATCCCCACAAACTCTGGGCATCTGGAGTGCAGAATCCATACCCAAACCATCTCAAAGACACCCAGAGCAGACCCCCAGCCAGTGACCTGCACAGTACCACAGCTCAAGGTCTCCTTGGAGAGAATGAGCTTCCAAATCCAAGCCTTGCCCAGATCAGAATAGTACAGATGTGCTGTAGGATGGAAAGGTAGGGGTATACCTCTCCAATGGCTCTCTGAGGGAATTTGGGGGTCTTGTTTGGTGATGCTGTGCTTTCTTCATAGGCACATGGCAGCTGTTTACAAGTCTCTTTGGCCATTCTAAGCACACAAAGACAGTTTGTCTATCTCCCATCTGTTAAACTCTGCAGAGCACCTCCTCTAGCACTGCACAAAAGAGCACTAGAACAGCTGTTTGCAAAGTGCCCCAGAGATGCTGCAGGCAATGCCCCTACTCACTTCCTTCTAGGAGCCAGCCTTATCACATAGCAATGGAGCAAGGCAAATGCAAATAGCTACTCTTTGGAGTCCATCCATTACTCGTCCTGGTCTAGGCCCTACCTCGGTGATGTAGAAGGAAAATAGAGGTTATTGAAGAAAGCTTTCTAGTGGAGGAAGACTTAAGATGTTGTCAAAGAGGAAAAAGATCCATGATAGAAGTAGGGAGAAGACTGGCATTTGGATGAGTGTACCCCTGTCTTGTGTACAGACTTTGCCCATAAAGTAGAGATGGACTTGGAAGAAAAAGGCCTAGGAACTCCACCACTCGCAAGGCCAGTGTATGCCTGCTGCAAAAGCAGGACAAGGATCATGATTCCTGTTGTACAGATTAGAGAACTAAAGCTTAGATCAATCGACTTCACAAAAATCAGCCAATCAGTATGAGCAGAGCCAGGTCTGATTCCAAGGCCAAAGCCCCTTCACTATATCAGGCGGCTGCTTCTCACAAGGGGCCAGTTTGGTGGTGATAATGGGAAAAAGTACTATTTGCTCATCAAGGATATACAGATTAAAACTCCAACATCACGTGCACACGCACGCGTGCACACACGCACACACACACATGGTTAAAATGAGTAAAACAGACAAAAAGTCCAGTGTCAGTGAGGACATAAAAAAAATCCAGGGTTGGTGCAACTGGAACTCATACATGGCTGGTGAGAGTGTGAATTGGTATGTTAACACTTTGCAAAAGTGTTTTACAGCATCTACTAAACTTGAACATATGCATACCCTATAACCCAGCAATTCCACCCCTAGGTACCAAATACATAGGTACTAGAATGTTCAAAGTAGCACTCTCCATAAAGAAAAGAAAAACAAAAACTGGAAATACCCAAAATGCCCACCAATAATATGACAGATCAAAATATGGCAACATATTTATACAATGTAATACTATATATGAATGAACAAACTACACACAATCAGGTGGATAGATGTTATAAACAATGCTGAGCAAAAGAAGCAGACACCAAAAAGTAAATATTATGTAATTCCATTTATACATCATTCAAACTAAGCAAAACTAATCAAGTGAATAGCCCCCATGTAAACAGCTTTCCAAAAGTCTCTAACTTCTAACGCCATTTTCTGTGTGTATATTATTCTTCAATTAAAAATGTAAACTTAAAAAAAATGAAGACAATCTCTATGACCTGAGATGTATTGTTAAGAGAAAAAAATCAAAGTGCAAAAATATACCTATAGCATGCCACTTTTTATGTAAGAAAGAAAAGGAAATAAGAAAACATATATGACTGTTTTTACAAGGAGAAACACAGGAAGGATAAACTAATGAGACCAGAGGTTGGGTGGGGATGATGAGGTAGAAGAATGTGAATATTTCTCCAAGTATAACTTTTTTATATAGTATTGACTTTTGGAACTATGATAATGCTTTATATACACAAATAATAACAACAATAATAAAAGATGGCAGCAATCCCTTAAGTGGAATATAAACAGAAACAAACAAACCCAAATTTATTTCAAATGAATAACATAATCACACTGAAAGAGGAAAAGAGCAGAATCCAAGGAAGTTTTGAACACAGTATTTTGACTATATATACTCAGATGAAAGATGAAAAAGGGCTGCAAAAATATCAGACTCCTGTAGGCAGGTTTGCTTTTCACAGTGATATAGGTTAGCAATTCTGAAACTACTTTCTGTGTGTTCTAGGTTTAAGAAAATGAATAAATATAATGAAAATCATGGAACCAGGTTTCTCACTGTTGAAAAAGTGTGTTACAAATAAGACAACAGTAAAGACAAGAATGTACCTTTAGGTACCGGACAAGAATTAGAGCTCATAGGTTTATAAATAGATATGATAAATAGATACAGTGATGGGTATTCTACCTCTCAGATCATTCTCTGCTAAAATAAACAAGGACTCCTGGTGAAATGGCTGATCCCAGGGCAAGTACATGATGAGTCTGAAAGCAAGGAAATGCTCAGAGAATGATGAGGAAATGTCGAAAGGACACAGGGACCAGCTTGAAGGGACTCCCACCAGCCAAATCTGGGACAATTTCAGCATCAAAATAAATAAGGATAGAAATAAATTATATTGAATAAAATAAAAACCATGAATCCATAGAGATATAACATAATGAAATAAATAAATATATGAGGAAAGAAAACCTTTTTCTTATAGAAGAATTTGAACTAATAAATGAAGAGAGTATTAAGGGGTTAGAAAATTACATTTGGCCTCCATTATAATAATAATTGATTCAGGCAAAAATCATCAGTGGATGATAGAATTAGTGGTTGAAAAGTTTGATAAAGAACAAGATATTTGTATAGTCTTTAGGTAACTCCCCCATAATACTTATTACATACAAATGGCAAAACAGTAACTTCACAGTGGTAGACACCACCCTAACCAGTGATCTAAGTTAGTATCATTAGTAATAGGACAAATAGACATCATGTACCTCCTGAGATAGTACACCAAGAAGGACACAATGTCACTTTGGTGATAATCCTGCCAAAAATCAATAACCTGTATCTAATCATGAGGAGACATCACACAAACCCAAATAGTAGAACATTCATTAAAATAACTGGCCAGTATTCTTCAAAATGTCAAGCTCATGAAAAACAAAGTAAGGCTGAGGAAAATATACCAAATTAAATGAGAATAAAAAGACATGACAACTAAATGCAACTCATGATTCTGGGTAAAATCCTGAGACAGAATATAATTTTTTTTAATAAAAGATATTATTGAGACAGTTGACAAAATTTGAATGTGAAGGTCCATAGATTAGATAATAACATTTTATCAATGTTAATATTCCCGTTTTGATAACAGAAGAAAGAAAATATTTTTGTTCTTAGGAAATACATACTGAAACATCTTGAGGTAAAGAGTATAATATCTGCAACTTACTCTCAAATGGCTCAGAAAAAATCCATGTATGTATATAATTATGAGAGAGAGAGAAAGACTGAGAGAGAATGGTAAAGCAAATGTGGTAAAATGTTAATTGTTGGAGAATTTGAGTGAAGGATAAATGGGAGTTCTTTATGCTGGTCTTGCAACTTTTATTTAAGTTTACAATTATTTCAAAATAAAGATTTAACTAACTGACTAAATAAATGCTATTTGCTATACTTGTATTATTATTTACATATTTATCTACTGAGGTAAAATTTACATACAGCCTTAAGTGTTTAGTTCAATGGGCTTTGACAATTGTCTATGTACCCACTATTCAAATCAATGTACAGAACATTTCTGTCAAATCACTCCAGAAAGTTCTCTCATACCTCCTTCCTGTCATCTCCTCTTCCAACCCTGAGGCAACCACTTCTCTGATTTTTATCACCAGGATGAGTTACCTGTTCTGGATTTTCACATACATGGAATCATTCAGTATGTACTCTTTTGTGCCTGGCTTCTTTTGCTCAGCATAATTATTTTGAGATTCATCCATGTAGTTGTATCAGTAACTTGTTTCTTTTTATAGCCGAGTAGTATTTCATTGTATGGATGTACAGTTTTATCCTGTTGATGGACATTGGGGTTGTTTCTAGTTTGGGGTTCTCGTGAATAAGCCTGCTATGGATATTCTTGTACAAATTTTTGTGGGGACCATATTTTCATGGCACCACCTGTCTCTTTCCGGAGATAACAACTCTGCTATTGACTTTGCTCATGTACATGGTTGACACATAACCATGGGTTTCTAAGTATACCAGGAAAGCTTCCTGACTCAAATGATCTCTTCTGTGAGTGCCTAGAGTCCCACCATTTGCTGTTTCTTCGTTTGAAACTACCCTAGTTCTAGCTGGTCTGAAATTTTATTGGAAGTTTGTTTACTAAATCTTTTTCTTCTGGCCTGGAGGGTCCCTGGATAGGGCTAAGGCAAATGGGTGAAGGGAATGCAGAGAAATTTTCCCCATTTTACCATTTGTGGGGCAATGTACACACTCTCTTGCCCTTTCTGTGTCCTCCATAGCATTTCATGTCTGAGGTCAGACACTTCAGGTCAATTTAGGAACCTGGAATCCCAGGACTGTACACCTCCAGACCATCTGCAATTCTCCTAGGAGGAGGAAAGGAGGGAAGCCCATAAGAAGTCTCCATATCCCTTAATCTACAAGGGTCCCTAGAAACCAGGGTATGGGGAAGGGGATCAAGGAGGGTGTGCTGGGAAGCATGAGCTGGTAGCTCTGTGCAGCAGTGGCTTGCCTGGTCTTCAAGGGTGTAAGCCTCTCTGGATCAGTGGAATAAGCCAATTTGTGCTCCTACCATCTTCTCCTCAGGAAAGATTTAGCAGGCTTTGTATAAGGGGATTAAAGTTTTAGCCTGCGTAATAGGGAGGTGGGCTCTCAGCTCCAAGTTCTGTGGCTGTGTGGCCACATTTCCATGTGGCCATGTGAGTTGCTGTAGGCCCTGACTCATGGGCAGCATGGGCTGCAGCTGGAAATAAGAGCTTCTGTCAGCAGCCCCCCTAAGGATGTGGGTACAAGGGCCATATGCTTGTCCTCTGAGGGGCCCAAGAAGCACTTTAGGGGTATGAGGGGGCATTTAGAGGTAGGCAGGAAAAGATGCCCCAGAAGGGTCTGAGCTCAGATAGGAGCAATAGTGGGATCTGGCAGAGATCCTAAAGCCTAACGAGGATCTGTTCACACTCCCATTTCAAGCTCAGAGAGAACAGGTATCTTGCCCACTGTTACACAGCAAATCAGCAGCAGAGCTGAGACTAGAACACAGCCTCCTAGTCCAAGGCTCAGTCACCGACTGCTTTTGCCACTCCCTGCAATGTCTTTTCCTCTTGATTCCCAGCACCAGGAGAGGGTCCTACTGAGGAGGAGGTTGGTGTGAGAACCTTCCTAAGAGCCTTTTGCATTTGGACAGGGATGGGTGGGTAGATGGGGTCTCATCTATGGCCCAAAGGGGGATTCTGACAGGTCTGGGCATGTCTCATGGGTCATCAAGACTGACAACAGGAGTTTCTTTACATGACAGTCTTTTGCTACAGACGTGGGATGGCTTTTACAGCCCCTCAAGAAAGCCACCCAGCACAGGGTGTTGGGGGTGGTGGTCTGAGTCTAAGTAGGGTATGACTGGCCCTTAACCATTCTCAAGGATGTGAGTCCAAGCCCAGTGCAGAGAGGGACCATGGGAAGAAGGGGCAGGAGCCTTCAGGCCCAGCCAATGGCTCTGAGTCCTGGGTGAAAGTGAGTCCAAGTGAGAGAAAGGCATTCACGTGTCTCCTCAGAGAGCAGCTGGCTTTAACATAGTAGAGATGGCAAGGAACCCACTCTGGGAACCTACTCTGTAACTTTAAGAGGTGGAGAATCTTGTCTGACAGTAGGAAACAGGCCCTGGGGCAGAGGACATCATAAGGGGGCTGGAGAAGGAGAAGAATATGGTGACACTGTCTAACAGGCCAATTTGCCAGCTTGTGTGAAACACTAACAGAAAATAGGGAAGATTGTAAGCACTGGAGGTCCTGTGTGTCAGCCTTAGTGCCATCAATGTCACTCTCACAGCCAGGCGAGATCATCTCTATGCCTGCTGGGCCTGCGCTGGGTGCTGAAGCAGACACACCAGCCCTAAGGAATCTAGAGAGGGCAATGCTTAACCCTCGAAAGAAGCTGCTAATAGGGGGTGGTCAGGCCCTGACACAGGCCAAGGGAAGGGGAGACCTTTTCCATAGGTTTATTCCTGAACTTGGAGTCAGAAAGCCAGAATCTGATCCCCAGGCTCCACTCACTAGCTCTGTAAAATGGGCAAGTCTTATTTTCTTCATGGTCATGTGGGAATGAGTATCCTCTGTGACAGGATGGCTGAGAAATAAGAACTGTGAGATAATGTCCACATGAGAGATTCTTGCTGGGACTGTGCCACTCCAAAGGCTGTTTTTAGTGTGTCTCTTGGAGGCCGGAGACCAACCACGGCAGTGTCAGGGTTGGAGACATGACTGGCAGCTCTGCCTCTTCTTGGAAGAAGAAGAGCTGCCCACACACCCTCTGCTCACCTCCATTCCCAGGGGACAAGTTCTTCAGGTCAGCCAGCTCCCTCCTTCACTTCTTCCTCCTTCTGACAGAAGCCCCCAGCGGGAAGCCTGACCAGTCCCCAGGAGAAAAGCTGGTGGAAGGGGGATGAGAGGGTGGGCCAGATTGGCTGCACTGTACTGCACCTCCTCTCACCCCCGTCCCAGCCTGGCTTGTACTTGCAAGGGCCTGCCTGAGTCTCTTCGAGGCCTTGGGCTCAGGACCTTAGAGCCAGGACTTGGAGCCCCAGGTCTATCTCTATGTGGCTAGCCTGGGAAAGGCTTCAGTCTCCTTATCTATAAAACAATATTTGAAGGGTGAGGCCTGGACGAAATGCCCATGTTGGAGCCCTCCTGATAGAGTCCCTCAGGCAGCCCCCTCCATTCTCCCTTCTTAGCTGACCACCTTGTGCCATGTTTGAGGATCAAACTCCCAGCACTTGGGAAGGACATTAAAAAGCAGCTGATGTGCTGCATCCATTGTCCAGCTGGGGACAGTAAAGCCCACAGGAGGATGATGCTTGCCCCATCCAGTTAGTCAACAGCCCGCTAAGACCAGAGCTCCGTCTGCTGGTACCCAGCCTGCTCTCTCCTGCCCCTTGGCACTTATTGCAGGAGGCAGAGCTTTTCAAGTTCTGAGAAGAGTGGGCAGGGAGGAAGCTTCCTTGTCCCTCAGGGCCCCAGGCCAATTCAGACAAGCATGGCCGGAATCTGCTCTGGTCATAGTTACCTTCCATCAGGCTGCCTCAGCCTGGGCCCAGGGCCTTGAGGTCCTGGGATACTGCTTTCTGTTTATTTTCTGCCTGGTTTCTGCACGAATTGTGGTTTCCAGTTGGAAGGGCTACAGTGGGAACTGAGGGGCCTGCTCTGGGGGTTGGGCTACATCTGTGGGAAAGTTTGAGTTTTGCCGATGGCTTACAGCCATTGCCAAGAATTCCCTGATTTCCCATACCATGGGCCATGGGCTCAGCTCGGTCTCCTCTAACCACTGCCTCTACCCAGGACGGTTTAGAGTGAGTAGATGGCCAAATCCTCCAAGGTGTGAGCCAAAGGAGTCTTTTAGTCCAGGCTCCTCACCTATTTCACAGGTGGAGAAACTAAGGGCAGAGATAGGCAGGAACTTGTTCAAGGCCCCTCCTAGCCTATGGCAGAGCTGGAACTGGACTAAGGCCACCTGGTTCTCAGCTCAGGGAGCAGTCCATGCTGCTTAAAGTCCCCTCATCCCTTCGGTCTTCGCTGGGTTGGAGTGGACACCAGGGTCTCTTGAAGCCCTGAGTTTCCCATGACTTCTCTCTGGAAGGTGGCTGGCCCTGCTTCCTCAGGCAGAAGGGAAGTTGGGAGGGGGTCGTCCCTGGTCTTGTTCTCTGTGGAATCCCCTCAGGGGCCTAGGTGCTGGGGGAGCCCAGCCAGTTCCTCAGAACCTGACCTGCTGCTAAGAAGGCGAAAGCACTCTGTGCTATATTCAAGAACCAACCCTCGGATTTGAATTCCAGCTTTCTCTCTCTTGCCTACTGGCTGAGCAATCTTAGGCAAGTTATCCTAGCTCCCTGTGCCTCAGTTTTCTTGTCTGTAAAATGGACCTATAACACCCCACCTTACAGAGGATAATCGAAGTAGAAGGGCTGTGCGATCTATAAAGTACTCAGTGCACACATGGGAGTTAAGGCCCTTGGCCCCGGACTTGTTTAAAGCAGCAGCTGGGAAGAGGTCGAGGTCTCCTCTGGCCTAGACAGGCCGGCTGTGGGGCTGTTGTGGTGTCCCAAGGAGCATGGTGAAGGTGCCAGGCCCTCCCTGGAGAATTCTTGCCCCTTTAGGGAGTGTTGAGGGATTGTGTTAGGGAGAAGGGTGGCCTTGTGGGTGGACCCACCTTGCCAGGCCCACCGTATCTCTGCCACCTGACTGGCCATGTGCTTTATGTGAGAGGAGCTAGTAACTGAGCCATTTCTCAGGGAGGCGACTGTGATTTTTATTAATCTGAAGGACAAAGGAAACAGAGCTGTCTCGCTAAGGAGACTGTGAAAAGAAATGAAGGGGAAGTCATTTATCTTCTCAGTTGCTCCTGCTCGGGGATTTTTGGTCAGTGAGGAAGAAGAGGAAGCCTACACACCCTGGGGTAGAAGGTATCTGTAGCATTTGTCCTTGGTGTGGCTTTGCCTCTCATCCTCCTTCCCTGCCACCTGCCTCTTCAATCCATTAAACTCCTCTTCATCATAGTATTTTAAATACTTTTCTTCAGCTCAGGCCCCAAGGGCCTCCTTGACAAAAAAGAAGTTCCCAGGGTCCCATTCACAACAGCTCCTGGACTTGCTGCTCCTGGCACTGGCTGGGCTATTCCCTGAAGGAGACAGGAGTCAAAGTCAGGCTGATGTTGGCTGACCTTGAAAGCTTCCTCTGCCTCCCCTGACATGCCTCCACTCCCCAAGCTCAGTGAGCTCCATCACATTAAAAAGCTGTTAAAAGTGCTTGTCTGGTTCGCTGCTCCTGAGGCTCCATGATCGATGGCCAGGAGGGCAGCCTCAGTTTAGAGATGGGCTTCTGCAGGGTCTGCCTTGGGGATCCAGGCCCGAAGAGTTGCCTGGCATCTTCCCACCCATCGACTCTCACTCTCGGGAGGGCAGTGGGAGGAGGACAAAGTAGAACGGGGAGGTTGTGCACTGTACTTATACGCTTGTGAAAGGCTCTCCTTGCAGTTGTGCTGCCAACACTTACCTGTACCAGGCATTAGCCTAAGTGTTTTAGGTTGATGAATTCATTTAATCTTCACAGCAACCCTATGAAGTAGAACTATTATTGACCCCATTTCACAGCTGGGAAAATGAGACACAGAAAGGTTAAGTAAGTTACCCAAGGCCACACAGCTGGTAAGTAGCTCCAGAACTCCTTCAGCATCTGGTGCTTGCTGAGCTGCTCCCTGAGAGCGGACAAAGCTATACTTTTCCCTGACATCCTTAGAGCAATCTTCTTAGAACAATGCTCATATTATAAATAAAAGAAAGGGGCTCAGGAACATTCAGACATGTCTCCAGTGTCACATAGCTAGTAAGTAGATGAGCAGACTCTCACCTGCAGAGAGTTTTGACATCTACCTTCCCACTCTGCACAAGACATAATGCCTGGGCTGCAGATGGCAATCTCTTCCGGGCTGTGGCTTGCCCCCATGCATTGGCACAGAAAACTTCTCCTGTCTGGGGACAACCACAGTAGCTCAAATTCTGGGCCTTGGAACTCTGGAGCTTGGGCCTTGAGTTTCTGTGTGGCCACAGACAAGCCCCTTCCCTCCCTGGGCTTGCATTTCCTCAAGTGAGGGGTCTAGGATTTGGTGGGTTAGACAGGTCAGAATGTTGGGCATATGACTGGGCAGAGTAACCATTAAATTTCTTTTTTTAGGGACCATGGAATGGAGCTTCAGAAGACATAAGCTACATCCCAATAATGAACTATTGGAAAGAGAAATTAAGAGAACGATCTCATTTACAACTGCATCAAAAGCAATAAAATACCTAGGAATCAACTTAACCAAGGAGGCAAAAGACCTGTACTCAGAAAATGATAAGTCATTGCAGAAAGAAATTGAAGAAAAAACAAATAAATGGAAGCATATACCATGCTCATGGATAGGAAGAATTAACATCATTAAAATGTCCATTCTACCCAAAGCAATCTATAAATTCAATGCAATCCCTATTAAAATACCAATGACATTTGCCACAGAACTAGAACAAATAATTCTAAAATTTATATGGAACCATAAAAGATCCCAAATAGCCATGGTAATCTTGAGAAAGAATAAAGTTGGAAGTATCATGCTACCTGATATCAAATTATACTACAAGGCTATAGTAATCAAAACAGCATGGTACTGGCATAAAAACAGACACATAGATCACTGGAATAGAATAGAGAGCCCAGAAATAAATCCATGCCTATGTGGTCATTTAATCTATGACAAAGGAGGCAAAAATATATAATAGGGTAAAGATAAATGGCATTGGAAAAACTGGAAAGACACATGCAAAAAAGTGAACTGGACCACCTTCTTACACCATATAAAAAAATAAATTCAAAACAGATTAAAGACTTAAATATAAGACCTGAAACCATAAAACTCCTAGAAGAAAGCATAGGCAGTAAACTCCCTTGCATTGGTCATAGTAATAAATAAATGGAAGGGAATTTCTGGTAAGGGAAGGGAATTAAAAGAAAAACAAACAAATGGGATTATATCAAACTAAAAAGATTTTGTACAGCAAAGGAAATCATCAACAAAACAAAAAGACATTCTACTGAATGGGAGAAGATATTTATCTACGATACATCTTATAAGGGATTAATATACGAAATTTATAAAGAACTCATACAACTTAACACACACACACACACACACACACACACACACACAAACAATTTAATTTTAAAAAAAAGAGGACCTGAATAGACATTTCTCTAAAGAGGACATACAGATAGATGGCCAACAGACATTTGAAAAGATGCTCAACATCACTAATCATCAGAGAATTGCAAATTAAAACTATGATGAGATATCACTTCATTCCTGTCAGAATGGCTATCATCAATAAGTCAAAACACAACAAGTGTTGGTGAGGGTGTGGAGAAAGGGAACCTTCATGCACTATTGGTGAGATTGCAAATTGTTACAGCCAATATGGAAAATAATTTAGAGGTTCCTCAAAAAATTAAAAATAGAACTGCCTTATAACCCATCAATTGCATTTCTGGATATTTATCTAAAGAAAACCAAAACACTAATTCAGAAAAACATGTACCCTTATGTTTACTGCAGCACTATTTCCAATAGTCAAGATATTGAAGCAACCTAAGTGCCCTTCAATAGACAATCGGATAAAAAAAAGTTGTGGTACATATATACAATGGACTATATTACTCAACCATGAAAAAAATGAAATCTTACCATTTGTAATGACATAGATGGACCTATGGAGTATCATGCTAAGTGAAATAAGTCAGATAGAGAAAGATAAATACCATATGGACTGCAGCTTCTGAAGAGATGGCTTCTAGGAAAGGATTTGGCAACTGGCACCCCCATAGGACTAACTTGCCATTCTCTGCCCCATATGGCAACTCGCATCCTAGCTTTGTGACCTAGACACTTGACAGAGTCACCCAGTCTCTCTAAGACTCATTTTCTCCATCTCTAAAATAGAGGATGACACAGATTTAGCCCTCTGAGTATGTGGCATTGCTCCTGGGACTTGGTGAGTGCTCTGCAAAAGTTCACTTAATTCAGGTGTTGCTAGATAACAGGAATGGCCTTCACTATTCAGCTTTGGGCCATCAGACTATTCTTGGTCTTCCCTAATGAAGGAGGGAGGAGCCACCAGAGTAGAGAACAGCAGAACTGGCACGGACCTTGGGGGTCAGCAGGATGGCTATTGGCCCCAGAGAGGGATAGGAGCTTGTCTTTGGCTGTCTCCACCCTGAGTTGGCCCTTTACTGAACACCTACTGTGGGTCTGGCATTATGCTAGAGGTGTTCATCTCACAGTTCTCAAGGTATACCTGGCGGGGCAGGGCAAGGTGGTGCCCTATTAGGCAGGCTTCGCTATCTTGTCTGCGGGTCAGGATACAGGAGCATTCAGGTGTGTGTACACTCTCATCCTACTCTTCTCTCCATCAGGTGAGAGTTTGTAGGTGGGTGGGAGGCAGACCCTTGGTGGAGAACTAAGCTCCTGGTTCTATAGCGACTTGGAGTCTGGAAGTCCTCTGATGAAAGCTATGGACCTTCTCCTCAAAGAGAAGCACCTATCCACATTCAGATGCTAAAGCACCTTCCCTTAGGACCCTATCAATGAGTTAGTTATTCTCCAGGAGTGCTGCCCTTGGTCTGGCCCTGGTTCTGATTCTGTGTGTCTGTGATGTCCAACTGCATTATCAGATCTCTAGCACCAACATCCTGTGTAAAACCAGGATGGTGGTTGCCATGCTTTTATCCATGGGTCCATTTTCAGCAGCAGGGCCCTAGAGGGCGGCACATAGCTCCTTGAACATTCATGATCCGGTTAGAGATGGGGGACCCTTATGGAGCTCAGACCTGTGCTTGGGGCAACAAGACAGGCAGGGGAAGTAAAAAAAAAGTGTCCTTTAAGAGAATATTCTCTCTATCTCAGAGCAGCCACAGAGCATACAGATCAAGGAAGTGAAAACCAGGATTTGAATCTGCTCTGATTGCCTACAGAGTCTTGTCCTAGTGGATAGAACATTGTTCAACTATTTAATTCAGCGTTGAGCAGCTACTATATACAAAATCTAGTCAGACAACCTGGGAGGACACGGATTGATGGGGAGCAGAGAAATCACTGGAAACATCCAGGGCAGTAATAATAATCATAATAACAAAGAAAATAGTAGTTAAGATTTTGGGAGCACTTACTAGGGGGCAGCATTATGCTAAACAATTTTCACGAATTATCTCATTTAAGCTCTCAAATACTTTGGGGATATAAGTAGCGGCATACTTGTTATTTTTGTTTGTTTTTGGTATCCAGAAGTGTATACCCGTTTTTGAGAATAGAGGCTCAGTGAAGTAGGTGGCTTGCCTTCAGAGGTGATGTCCTACTGTGGCTCCATCCCTTACCACCTGGGCCTTGTCTGGGCCTTGTCTGGGCCTGTGGCAACTCAGGCAGGTGTCACCTAGACCCGGACTGGGACAGAGTGAGTAGGCATCACATTGGATTGTCCTAGAAGAATTTCATTCCCTATGCCCTCTCCGGGCTTCATTTTCCCATCTTTGATCCTCTGATCTCTAATGTCCTCGAGTCTGTAATCTGAGCCATTCTCTCATTTCAGATTCTTAAGGCTGAGTTTTTGAAAGGTTAGGGTCTCTGCAGGAGCAACAAATGACTTGATAGAGGAGAGAAAGGCTGCTGGGGTGAGGAGCATGGCACAGGTGAGAGCAAATGAGGAAAATACCCATATGGGAGCATAGCCTTCTGCAGGTGAGCCCTCTTGCCAGGGCGAGTGTGAGGCACAAGGGTCTTCCCACCCTCACTAAGTCTTAGGAAACTGGTTCCTCCTCCTGCAATCACTAGACCAAAGGCCAGCATAATACTGAATCAATCAAGACAGCCCAGAAACTCATGCTAGGAGAAGAGGGGCTGGCCGAATCACCTCTCTTTCTGGGCCTCTTTGTGAACGGAGGGAGCTGGCCCTTCAGTCATTTGGGGAATTTTCATTCCAGGCAGCACCGCATCGGAGCAGGAGAGGTAAGGATAGTTCCTCTGTTTTCTACTTCATCTGTGATGAGTGGCACCTCCTCCCTCCCTGCCCCACCGCCTTCCCTCTTTCACAGCTCCCAGCGTGCATGCTATGCAGTTATTAGTTTAGGTTCATTTAAAATCAGCTTAGCAATCCCACATCCCTGGAACCTGGAAGCTTAAAGCACAAGATGTCTGGCAAATGGAAATTCAATTGCTTTAATATAGAGGCTATTTTGCTGCAGTCAAACTGGAGCCTCTTATTAAGAATCTGATGGAATTTCTAAACAGGAAGAGAGAACTCCAAGAAGGGGGAATAGCCCATCATGCACCAACATTGCTCTTGACATATTTATGGCTCCAATAAAATCTCCCATCTGGTATATTTTAAAATAAAATTGAAAATTTATCACTTTCCCCAAGTCAGTTTGTAGTTCTCCCCAGGAGGAGATAGCCAGCCTGAGATTACAGGCGGCAGGCAGCAGGAAGCAGGCAGCCCAGCAGAGAGGTTAGGCTGGGCTCTGATTTAAATTTCAATACCTTTCCTATTACAGCTGTCTGGGCTGGGAAAATTACTAGGAGGAAGTAGGCTGTCCTATTTCTCTGGACACCCCGTTTGGCTCTCTCCACCGGGGCCCACAGACTTGGTTTGTTCTCTCCACTGGTTTGCAAGGTTTAGATAAACCAAGACATGGGAGACTTGAGAAAAATACTGGTCCTCTGGGATGACAGAGCTCTAGGCCTGAGACTCAGCTTCATCCATACTCACCCTTCAGGAGCCCAGTCGACATCCTTGGGGACCGCCAAGTGGTTCAAGAGTCAAGATCAGGGCTTAGACTCAGGCTGGGATCAAGTTTCAGTTCACTAACAAAGACAGGGCTCAGACTGCATCTATAGAAGTCAGTTTCTATCTCTGAACTTCAGTTTCTTCTTCAGTCAAATGGGGTGATAAATATTGCTTTGCCTGTTTCACATGGCTATGTAGAGGAACAAATAAAAACAAGAACACCTTCATTTCTACAGCATTTCATAGTTTATAAAATGCCTGCACATACTTTATTTCATTTGGTCCTCATAATAACCCCTATTTTAAAAACAAGAATAGAATAAGAGAGGTTAAGAAGCTTATTCAAGATCACGCAGCCAAAAAGTTGGGGTTGGGCCCAGATCCTCCAGACTCCACCAGTTCCTAGAACACAGTAGCACAAAAAAAGCAGTGATGAGAATTCGCAGTACTCATTTCCCCTTTTCTCTATGGTAACAGAATGCTTATTCTATTCCGGAAGGGCAATGTATCCATTTAAAAAAACTGCATGTCCCAGCTTTCCTTGCACTCAGGAGATATGAGCAATGAGAGCTATTGGGTGGGACCACTGGGAAAGCTCTGTAATAGAGAGGCAGAGAGCATGCACATTTTTCCCCTTCCCTCCTCCTTGCTTCCCACTCAAACTGCAGAAGATGGAACCCAGCAGCCATCTTGGACAATGATGTGACACTGAAGATAGCAGTTCTGAGGACCAAGCCAAAAGAGAGAAGGAGCCTGGGATACTGATGACATGGTGGAGCCATCACATCTGGGCTGCTAACCTTCAGACACTAGAGACTAAAAGGCACAAATAATTTGTCTAGGCCATTATGGTTGGGTCTCGGTAGGCAATTAATTTAGAAGTAATACCCTGAAGAAGAATATGGTCAAATAAGTTTAAGAACTATCAAGTTAAACAGAGTGTCTCTTGTAGGACTTACCAGAGCTTTTAAGTATTAGCCAGTTTGGGGAACTATCAAACGAGGGATGTAGTACACCACATTTCTCAAGCTTGCTTGCCATGGAATCCTTTTGTTATGGCACACTGTGTATACATGGGGTGAAAGTGATTTGTGTGTGTGGAGTGTGTGTGATTTGTGAGTATGTGTGGCATGTATGTAAGGTGTGTGGTGTCTGAGTGTGAGCGGTGTGTGTGTGAGAAGTGTGTGAGATGTGTGTAACAGCATGTGCATGAGGGGTGTGTGATGTGTGTCAGAGAGGTGTGTGTGTGTATAAGGGGTTTGTGTGAAGGGAGTGTGAGGGTATGAGGTGTGTTTGTGTGTGAGAGGTGTCTAATAGGGTATGTGAGGAGGTATGTGTCACTATGAGTCTAGGTGCTATGAGACCATTCCTGATGGCTGACGGGCTAGTAGAATGTGCTTTGCCCGATGCTCTCATTAAAACAATTGAGAATGCTGGCCCCTTTTTCTGAGGTGTTTTGAGCCTCAACTAACACTCTGATTTCTGTTCTTCATTCTAAGGATTGTAGGGCCAAGAAGGGGAGAGCTAATTTGGGGACAAAGCTGGAAAGCTATCTGGAGCAAGAGGAGCCTTCATGGACTGGGGCTTATCTCACAGGAATGGGGGCTGTTATAGGAGAAGAGGGCCCTGGGCCCCCTTCACATCTTATACAGGGTACTAGCAGCCTGGCCCTCCCTCTCCCAAGGCAAAGAAGGACATAGAAGCATGGAGAATAGGAAAGACTTGTCCAGGGCCACAGAAAGAGTGACTGACAGGCTAGGAACTGGAGCCAGCTGGCTCTCGGTCCAAGGCTCTGCCCACACTCCTTGCCCTCTCCTCAAACTACCCCTTGCCCTTCAGTTTTCGAACAGGCTCTAGCTGAGTCAAATACTTGTCTGCTGCAGTGGCTGACTCTCACTCCTCTGTGGGGGTCCCATTGCTGGCTGCAAGATCTTGACATGTCCTTTCAATACCTTTCTAAGAGACTCAGAAATAATAGCAGTAACAGAGGTACCTCCTAGCCTGGCTTGGGAAAGATTGCATTTCCTGTTGGGAGAACTGTGTACTGCCTTGCAAAGGGTTGAAATCTCCCACTGCCTCTTAAATAAGTGTCATCCTTGGAGAGCATGGCCATAGCTGAACAGTTAGTCACCAGCCTGTGCCAAGGAGGGAGAGGCAGGGAGCCCCAGTACAGCAGCCCAGGTGGAGAAAATGGTGCGGGGGGCAGCTAGTGGCCAGAATCCTTAGACCGAGGGTAGGGGGCTCGAGGCCACTCT
>NW_006442512.1:647365-667957 GCF_000325575.1 Pteropus alecto
CTTTCCTCTGCTGTGGCTGAGTTCAGTCCATTCCCCAGACTTCAATCTCTATCTGTACAATGGGGAACTGGATCAAACCTCTAAGAACTTGTCCAAAATTTTAAGATTATGTTTTATAAGGAGATTGTCGGGAACTGAGGGCAGAACAGGAAGATAACCAGCTCTCTTTCTCTTGCCAGGGAACTCCTGGGGGCAGTATGAAGCCTGCTTCCTCTCTCTAGCCCCAGAACCTGACCCTGTTGGGGCTGAGTGGAAGAACCCTTCCCAGCCAGAGGGGAGGCGTAGCCATGTTCTAGGGGAAGGAGAGGAGCCAAGTCAGAGGGAGGAAAGGAGAAGAGTAGAGTGGGGAAATTACAGAAGCCTAATGCCCTGTCTGAAAAAACCCAATACCAAAACTTTAACAAGAGCTCCATAAACCAAGAAATGAATCTTAGACTCGGGAGATAAAGGATCATTTAACTGGCAAATTTCCTTGTGCCTGCAAGGGCTTGTTTATAGAATATGGAGTTGAGAGTGCAGGTGGTCCCACACAGAAAACTGGAAGCTTTTCTTTTTTAAACTCCCTGGAGATTCATCTGCAATGCAAATGAAGCATCTTAGAAACAAGAATAAAAACAGTGTTTGATTTTCACATGGCCAAATCAGAGGCGCACTTCCTGTGCAGGCCAGGGCACCAGCATCTGTTTAAGAGACAAATGTCCCCAGCTGAGTGGGAGCCTGCCCAGGTCCTGCCAAGGTCAGGTGGGTCTGCATACACACCTATGTGTGAACTCACTGCACACATGTTCATACACATGCACACACACACATACATTTACTCAGATCTACAGCAGAGTGATTTTGGATTTATCTTTATGTAAGGTCCAGACTGTGCCCAGATATGGATCCAGAAAATTCATTTATTCTGCACAGTTATTGAGCATATACTAACAGCCAGGAGCTGAGGTTAGCATAACAAATAAGGCACAGCCCCTGACGGAACTTACAGGCCAGTCAAGGAGATAGATAAAGTGATAAAAACCTTAGAGAACACAACACTATGGGAGTACAACAGACGGGCATCTAACTTGGAAGGCTTGGAAGATCAGGGAGAGCTTCCTGGAAAAGATGGCAGTTTGTAGCTGCACTATCCAATATGGTAGCCACTAGCTGCATGTGGCTATTCATGTTTAATTAAAGTAAATAAAATGAAAAAGTAATTCCTTGGTAGCATTGGCCACATTTCAAGTGCTACCATATTGAACAATGAAGAGATAGGATGTTTCCATTGTCACAGAAAGTTCTACTGGACATCGCTGTGAAGCTGAATGGACCCTTCCCAGGTGAGGGCCATGGAGAGGTATTCCAATTTCAGGGCTCAGCTTGTGCAAAGGCCCAGAATTGAAATGCAGTGTGTCCAGGGGACTGGCGCTCTGAGCACAGGTGTGAGGAGAAGGGGAACGGTGACAGCTAAAGCTAGAGAGGAGGGAAAACCTCAAATGGTAGCTAAAGACTACATGTGTTGGCAAGGAGCTTGGAAGCCTTGGGAAGGCTTTCAGTTGGGAGAAGCAAGGCCAGTTTTTCATATTGGAAGACCTTGCTTGGGAACGGGCTGAAGGGAAGCAAATCTGGAGATGTGGAACTTGTGGGAAGGGAGCAGATGCCAGCATCCAAGTGAGAGTGAAGGTGGAGAGGAGGGGACTGACCTGGGAGTTAAGCTGAGAGGACCTCTAACTGAGTTGGCTCTGGGCACCAGAAAGAGGAATTTATGGTTCCAGTGACAGGGTGGCTGCGGTTGCCTTTTGTGGAAAAGAGAGGGAATCTGAAGGAGGAACTTAGTCTGTACTGCGCCGAGTATAAGGGCAGGTGGAGACCTCTGTACCTGGCAGGTAGGTGAGGGCACCTGGTCCTTTGGAGGAAAGTTAGAACTGGAAATATTGACTGGGTGGTCACCAGCAAATAGATGTGTATACAAGTACTGCAAGGGGCTGAGATCCCAGGCAAATCCTCAGTAAAGATAATATTGGAGCCCTGAGAAGCACCAGTGAGTTAGTGGCCAAGAGAGGGGAAGAGGCCAGAGTGCCAGAGAAGAGTGAGGAAGGCCAGATGTTCCTTTGGAGGTGCTAGTATGGTTGTGGTCCTAGCCCTTAGAGTGTGTGAGCCATAGCTCTCAATCTGGGTGGGGTTTCTGGAAGAGGCAGGGCAATATCTAGGCACTGGGGAGATAGGTCTTAGAGAGGAAGGGAATTCATGACAACAGTGACAGAGGGGCAAAGGGTGGTTTGTATTTCCTGAAGATGGCCAGAACAATATCCCCTACCCCACAGGCTCTTCTACAGTATGACCTGGCCACCTACTCCTGGAGGCGTGGGTCTGTGCCCTTCATAAACCTGGGCAAGCTTCTGACTGCTTTGACCAATGGAGTACAGCAGAAGTGACACTCTGGGACTTACAAGGTTGGGTCGTAGAATGCAATACAGCTTCCACTGTATCTGGTGGTACACTCACTCTTGGAACTCTGAAATACCATGTCTGAAGTCCTACATGGACCAAGGTCCATGCTCTGAGGAAGCCCAAGCCATGTGAATGGGCCCCATGAAGGTGTTCCAGTCAACAGCTACAGCCTAGCTCCCAGCTCCCAGTCAGCATCATTGCCAGACATGTGAGTGAATGAGCCTGTGCATGATTCTAGACCCCGGACATGAAGTCACTCCCAGCCATTGAGGCCCCAGACATCATAGAGCAGATACAAACCATCCCTTCTGCACCCTGTCCGAATGCCTGACCTACCGAAGCCATGAGCATAATAAAATGGTCATTGTTTTATGCTATTATATGTCAGGGTGGTTTGTTATGCAGTACTAGAGTACTAGTAGAACAAGCAGGAAGCAAACAGGCCAGGTTATGGGTATGTGGCAGGGCCCTGGAGATGAGTGGACTAGACGGTGGGACAGGACCACGAATGCTTGAGGGAGGTTGAGCTTTGCCCTGCAGGCAGTAGGCAGAGGAACTGAGTAGACTGAGCAGGGAATGATGCTATGAAATCAAGATTTAGAGAAGTGGCTGAATGTCAGAGATAGTTCTGGCCTGGGAGGTTACCCCAAGAACAACATCAGGGAGGTCCTGGTGGAAGCAGTATCAAGAGGTGGGGAGGACTTTGGAGTATTACAGTTTTATGTTTAGTTTTCAGTGCTTTCACTAACCATCTCCCTCTGAGCTTCAGTTTGCCAGTCTGGGAAATGGGAATACAAATTCTTCCCTGGCACATAGCACTTGCAAGATGAATATGACTTTCTTTCTTTTTATCAAATACATTCAAAGGCGAGGTCATTCATGCCATTTTATAGACACGGAAAATGAAGACCAGAGAGGCTAGGAGTGTCCCCAGGCTTCAGAGGTCTAGAGCCTTCAGCTTGTACCTTTTTCTGCAAGTGCATGTGATTCCTCTGGAGAGAGACAGAGAGGAGGGGAGGGCAGGCTGGTGCCCCAGCAGGGCTCAGGGGGCCTGGGCAAGGCTGCCAATACTGAATTAATCATTCTTCCCCAGCTCTGCTTGAGCCCCAGTTTCAGCAGCTGCTTGAACTCTGGAGTCCTAGACAAATTGTAGCCTGAGAGTGAGAGCAATTGTGGGGAGCTTACAAATGCGACAGGTTCAGCCCTCCCCAACCTTACTCCCATTTCTGATGCCTGCCTCCGGGTAGGGGTAAGCACAGCCACTGAGGAGCTCCCACCAGGGTCCCCACACACACCATGCTTCCTGGAGTCCTTTGCTGCAGGGGGACTCTTACCCCCAAGCCGTTGAAGCCCTGGATGTGCTGCCTGGACCCCTGCCTCCTGTCACCTTCAACATCTGGTTCCTTCTCAGAATGCATTGTTGTTGCTCCTAGCAACCAAGCTCCAGCCCCATTCTGGTCCTCCTCCCTCCTCTCTCTTCTCCTTTCCTCCTCCTCCTTCATTCCTATCCTTTCTCCCTTTTCCACCTGTGGAGACAATATCAGGGGCTAAAAGGCTCCCTTCCAACGCCCTGCAAGCCGTGTGACCCAGACAAGCTCCTGGCCTTTCTGCGTTGCTAATTGGCTGATGATCACGGTCTGTACTGTACTTGCCTGAGGGACTGGGTACTGCAAGTTCTCGGAGCCAGGGCACATCCTGAGAAGACTCTCAAGCATGGATCTTAGGGTATCCTAGGCACAGAGATAGTAGCTAGTACAGAGAAGAGAGTAGACTCCGGAGCTCAAAACAGCTTCTCTCCATCAGAGCTATCTGAGATGGTGGGCTTCCCAGAGCTGGAGGCGTGCAAGTAGAGAGGCCTTTCCAGGGCATACCTGCAGCCCCAACCTGGCAAGGCTTGAGCAGGAAGTCAGCAAGAGCTCACCTCACGTATCCCCTCACTGTTCTTTTTATCTTCATCTTTTCCCTTATCCTCTGAATTCCCAGAACCCTTTAATAACACTACCACCTCCTGGAAGCTCTGCCTTTCTCAGCTGGGCCCTGGAGAGGGAGGACAATACTAAAGAGGAGTTCTCAGGTATATCATCCATCCACACGGCAAGCCTAGTAGTGCTCAGCACAACTGTTTCCAAGTGGGCACAGAGGCCCAGTGGGGCAGGGCACTATAACCCTGACCACTCTCACCCCCATAGCACTGTAATACTCAGTCTCCCTCCCAGACTCCTCAGATTATACTTATGGCCGACCTCCAGGCCTGGGTCCCTTTATCTTCTCTCTGGTTTCCAGCTATGCCAGACTCACCACCTCCACAGCCTAGTCTTACTCTTCTCTTCCTGCCCGAAATGCTCTTCCTTGCCTCTTCACTCCAATTCTGTGCAGAGGTCACCTCCTTCAGGAAGCCTTCTATGACTGCCCAGGCCGTATGGGATGCCTCTGCTAGGCTCTCCAGCCCCTGTGCCTGCCTGTCTACAGCTCTTTTCTAGCACTCAGTGGTCACCATCTGTTTACACACCTTCTCCTAGGTGCATAGTGAGCACTTCAGGGGCAAGGACTCTGTGCCAAGTGAGATAGTCACTATAGCAACACCTTTGCCTCTCTCTTGGACTCGGTTTTCCCCATCTATATCATGAGGGGGACAGGCCAGTGGTCTTTGAGGACCATTTTGGCCGATGAGGCTGTTAGAGACAGAGGACAGTCTGATTATCTCTGCCCCTCCCCACCACATCCCCTCTGAGTTTCAAGGCCAAGCCTTAGGGACCTGGGTATGAAACTCAAGCACTCGCTGTGTGGCCCTGGGTAGGTCCTGACCCACTCTGAGGCTTCAGTTTCTCATCTGCTAAATGGGGAGATTAATCGCTGTGACCTGCCTCTTCAGGCTGCCTTGAGGCCTCTGAGACGGCAGCCAGACCAGACTTCTCCACCAGGAACAGCCAGAAGAACCCAAGTTGGCTAAGGGAACAACTGGGTTAAGCTGCTGCCCCATGGGCTCAGGGGTCCCTGGGGTTCTGCTGCCCTCCAGTGGCCAGAGGACCTTGGGCACGTAGAACCTGTGAGCTTCTGGTTAATTTAACTGGCATCTGTCCCAGGCTAGAACAGACAGAGAAGCTGAAGCCCAGAAAGCGTAAGAAACTTGTGGGAGTCACGAAGCAAGTCAGGGATAGTGCCTGGACCAAAACCTGAGCCTCCTGTCCCCCAGCACTTCCAAGTTCAGGGCTTGTCCTCTTTCGTCAAGCTACCAGGAGAGGGAGCTGCTCCCTCACCTGCATTACCTGTCTCTATAGCAACACCTTTGCCTTACCTGTCTCACTGGGGTACCCTTTGTGTGGTGGGCCCCACCTTGCCAGCTACTCTCAGCATCAGCCTCCACTGTCCCTCTGAGAAACGTTCCCCCATGCCTGCCCAGGGGCCCTCCTCGATTCTGGGGGCTGGGGACAGTTACAGGATCTGGGAGGGGTGCCTAATCCACTCCCTCCTTGATTAATCAAATACTTAAAATAATGGCTGAGGTCATGATTGATGGACAGAGCAGAGCTAATTACCCTGGAGATTAAAATGACTATTTCTGTTTAAAAAGGCTGCAAATGAGTTAATTATTTCCTTTGCTCACCTCTCTAACCTCGTTACACTTCTAAATGAATAGCAATATTGATCTTGGAACTGATTTTGGTGTTACACTGCCCGAATGAGTTTAATTAGGGTTTGAAAATGCTGCTGTGCCTCCTCCTTCTGACCAAGGAAATTAGCCTTGGGTTTTACTTAACATTTCACAGCCATGTCCTCCACACAGACACAAGAGCTAGAGAACATGGTGCAGCAATGCCCAATGCCTGCTAACTCCAGCCCTGCTCTGGCTCCTGGATGGCTCCCTGCCCAGAGCAGTGCTGACAACTCACATCTCACCTCTCAGGAAGATGTGACAGAAAAGCCATCGAGGTCAGCTAGTTTAGCCTCCTCTGGTCACAATTGGAGGTTCAGGCTCAGATAGGATGGGAAGGGCCCATTACTGCCCGGCAAGTTTGGGGTAGGTCTGGGACTAGAAACTGTCACCATCTTCTAGCTCTATACCTTAATAGCTCTCTGGCTGAATAAATATTTCTTCTCCATGGCCCTAAGGAGCCATCCCCTTCTAGCTCCCTCCTGCCTCTCCTTAGGGCCACATAGAGCAAAGGCTGCCAGCCCAAACGAAGTTACGGAACAAGATGGGAACAGGAGCAGGAGACTAGGATTCCTACTATGGATCTGTTGCCAATATACAGTGACCTTGAACTGGTCTTCCTCTCTCTGGGCCTGGCCTCTCTCCTCTGAACTTGACAATCTATTTTATGTCACTTCTTCCCACCTCCCCCGGTATGAGTCTTCAAGGGCAAGTGGTTATGAGCCAGGCACAGACGGTAGCATGGGCAGGCTGAGCATGGTCCATGGATCCAGAACTGAGAATGGGTCTGCTCCCTCTCATTCAAAACAAAACCTTACCTTGACCTTGGCTCTCCTCTGCCATGATCAGACCTGTTCCCAGTCCACCTTCTTGGAACAGTTGTCTATACTCAGTGCTCACAAATCCCCCACTTTCTCCTCATTCCTCTGTCCTCTATTTGACTTCTCTCCAGTAAAGTGATTTTCACCGAGCTACCAGCAGCCTCTGAATTGCCAAACCCCGTGACCGCTGTTCAGACTGTCACCTGTGTCATTGGACCTGCCTTGACCCCTTCTCCCTCCCTGTGGCCTCCACAATGCACTAGCTCTGGCCTTACTCCTACCGCTCTGACTGCTCGACTTCACTCTCCTTTGCAGGTGTCTCCCGCCTGTCCCTTAAGTGACTCAGGTTTGAGCCTTAAGCCTTCTTTTCTCTCATCTCCTGGTGAGCCCACTCCTTTCTTGGTTTGAAAACGGAATATCTCAAATCACTGTCTTAGCTCAGTCCTCACTCCTGAGCTTCATGTAGATCCAGCCAGAAAGTGATGTGGTCAGATTTACACTCTAGAAAGACTGCCCTGGCTATATAGTTGGGAGAATGGCAGGAGAGGGCCATGGTAGAGGAGAAGAACCTGTTAAGCGAGGTAGCTGTTAAGTCTGAGAAAGTGTAGCAGATGTGATTGGGAGGAGGGGGTAATCCACAGGATAGGAGGCTTTGGGGCTTGACTTTCCTACGAGAATTCCAGGATAATGACCCATTTTCCAGTTAAACCACTGGACGCCTTGGGCTGATACTGGTAATATCAGGGAGAAGCAGGCTTGCAGTGAGAGTTCAGTTTGTAGATTAAATCTGAAGTGGACATTCAGGGACATTCAGAAGGAGAAAGGGAGACTCAAAGAACGTAGGTGACTTGCCCAAATTCCTACAACCAGCTTGTGGCCCTGCCACTCAGAGGATAGGTTATCAGTGCTTCAAAGAGTGTGGCAGTGACTGCGTCCCCAGAAGTAGAGCTTTCTGTCATGATGCACTGCTATAGGCAAGACAGCGAGGAGGTTAGGGGAGGAAGGCAGGCACTGCATTCCAGCCACTGGGGGCATTTAGAACCTGATTTACTAATGACATCTGAGAATCAGGCCATATGACCTGCCTTATCAAACGAAAAAGAAAAGTGGAGACTGAGGATTAGACACTTCAGACTTGACCCGATTCCAGTCATACACTGAGCCCTGACTCTGGTCTCATGCTGTGCCTCAATTCTCCTCACACACTGAGCCCCAACCTAGATCACACACTGAGACCCAATCCTGGTTACACACTGAGTCCTGACCCTGCTTACTCACTGAGACTTGACTCGTCTGTGTGAGAGAGCAGGTGCTGCTGGCTTCTTCTTGTTCTCGTTCTCTGTGCTCTCTGCTGGGGTAGGGGTGAAAGAGAGGGAGCTCAGTAGCACCAATAAGGGCAGGTCTGTAGCAATGAAGGCAAGATAAACTCCCTTCACTGAGCAGGCTCAGAGAATCTCAGCTTTTGGGGGGTTCATGGTTTATGTTTGACTGCTAGAATTTCTGGTGGCACAGTTGAAGATGAAGGACTCAAAGTCACCCTAGAGGAGCCAATGGCAAGGTCCTTGCAGTCACCACTATAGCATTGGGGGCCTCACAGGCTTGTGAACCTCTTCAGTTACCTCAGGCTCCCTGGATCCTCAGGATAAAGTGGCCTTTGAGTGGAGCTGCTTCCAGCCCTGCTGTGCTGCCGTTCCCTGTCTTACTGTGGCCTGTGACCCACTCAGCTCAACTTGGTCTACTGGACACAGATGGAACATTGTGTTATCTTGGTAAGTCCAGTGTGGTGGTTAAGAGTTCCAGACTCTGGAGCCAGTCTGCTTGAAATTCAAATCCTGGGACTGGCCTTTCATCTGTGTGGCCATGGGCAGGTTACCTCACCTCTCTGTATCTCAGTCTCCTCATTTGTAAAATGGAGTAATAATAACACTTACCCCACGGAATTGTTCTAAGGATTAATGTGAATTAATTTCTATTCAGTGCTGGGTACCTGGCACATGGCAAGTGCTATATTCAGGTTAGGTGTTACTATCATTTTGCCAATTGGTACACATTTGGTTGACATTGTGAGAAGATCACAGCATGCTAGGGAGGCCTGAATGTATTCAGACCCTGTGGGACCAGTATAGTTCAGTGACAATTAATGGATGCCACTCTGTGCTGGGCCATTGACACAGGGAGTAGAAAACCACAGCCCTGCTCTCAAGGGCTTACTGTCTGTGCAGAGATCATCCTAACACATGCTGTGTGGGCTGTGCGTGTGGGGGGTGGACATGAGTGAGATTAACTCACCAAGGTGTTGCTAGATGTTTGTAACAAATAACATTTATTGAACACCTACTACGTACCGGATCTGCTCTAGGGACTTTACACTCATTATGTCATTTTATCTTCATGAGAGAATGATATATAACAATATTACAATTATCATCTTATAGATAACTCTGAAACTCAGAAAAGATAGGACTGAAGAAGGCTGAGGCTTTTCTGTGCTGGGGATGGTTTCAGTGGAGGTGTGACTGAGCCCCAGGAGCCCAGGGACCAAAAGTGCTGCCTGGCTGAGGGGCCTGAGAGAGGTATGGGTTTGGGCGAGGACCTTGAAGGCCAGGCTGAAGGACTCTGCTCAGCAATCATTCTGCATTTGAACCAAGCAGGGCTTCACTGTGGCGGAGCAGGTCAGGGACTCCCCACCCCAGGCCCAGCTCTGTACCCCAAGACCAATTATGAGTGTGTCCCATTACCCAGAGAGCTTTGTGGTGGTTGTGTGTGCAGGTATGTAGAGTTACAGTTGTGCCAAGGCCTGTGGGGCAAGGCCTGTTCTCCTCAGGGGCCCCATTCCTTGATCCAGAACCAGGCAGAAGACACTACTGTCTGGGATGGGCAGCTCCAGTTCCGTGGAGGTGGGAGACTTGTGCTGCTGTGGGGATGGCGACAGCTGCCTAGGTAAGGAGAGCACCAGACTAGGTTGTGGGTGGGCGAAGAGGCCCAGGAAGGTGGTAGTCTGTGGGGTTGGGGATCTCCCACTCAGCTCACTGCCCTAGCCTCAAGGATCCTCCTCCCTTACTGTGGTCCAAGGATCTTGACAACCTTCACCCTCAGACTGGGGAAGAGAGGCTGGAAGGCTCCAGGCAGGCGTTGGGGGCATAGGGTGCCTGTACCTCCATGTACCTCCTGCCCTGGACTTGCCTCCCTCACACAATTAGCTCTCTTGTCTCTAATTAATTCCTCTGGTACTCACAGGACAATTAGAATTTAAATTGCTTTTTACAAAGGTCACAAAAACATGATCAAAGAGAAATCCATTAGAGGAGCTGAGGTGGCCCCTCCTTTCCACCTTCCAGAGCCACGGGGTGGAGGCCAGGCCTTGCAGGACCATTGCCACCTGCAGATGGCCCTACTGTTACCCAAAGTCTTTTCCAAGGTTTCCATGTCCTCCCACCAAACCCTGTGTGAAGGGTGGGAGAAGGGCAAATATACACGCCCCAGCCTTGTTTCTGCCCCTCACTCATCCCTATCTCCCATTATACCCCTTCCCCAGTCTGTGCCCCACTGGCCCCAACCTGTCATGTTGCTCTGGCTGTATTTCTGATGGCCTGATCCTGTCTTTCACCAGCCTTATAACCTTAAATAAGCTACTTACCACTCCAAATCTTAATGACCTCATTTGTGAAATGGAGCCAATACATTTTGCTTCCTAAAGGCTGGAGCTCCGCATGAAGAATGCCTGGTTTCCCCTCTAGCCTTGGAATCTTCTCTGAGCACACTTATTCTTCTGCCTTAGCCACAAGGCCAGCTCTGGGTGCTCATGCTCTGGCCCCTCCAGCCCTGACTGTGACCCATGCCTGGCTATGCTCCTCATGCTGCCTGGGAGTGAGGTGATCTGTCCTACCAGGAGTCCAGGACAAAGACTCTGTCCACTCCTTCCTCTGGCTCCCTTAGCAGCCTGCACAGGGCTGGGCACATAGAGAAAAGGGTTCACTGGACAGATGGAGAGGTTGGCTGAAAGAGAGTCCAGGTCCCCACACACAGGGGACTCACCCTCTGGCAGGGCAAACAGGAGGGAGGCCTGTGTAACATGTGTGACCAACCTGCATGTCAGGACTGAAGAGGATTGTCCTGGGCCTCGACGTCCCCACACAAGCAACAGGGGCCTGACTGGAGGGTTTCCAATGGCCTTGCTGACTCATGTTTTTGGTCTTGGATCAACTCAGGATTATTAAGGCTGGAAACGGCTGAAGAGGGTGGTCTCAGCAAGTGACAGGGGGTCTCCTTTGAGCCAGCCCAGTCATCTAAGCCAGCCTGGCTTGAGGGGAAACTGGTTGCCCGGCCTATTCCTGCCTCCCATGCTGGGAGGGCTGTCTCTAGAAAAGAAGCAGCAGTGCCCATTCTGCCAGACTGGCTCCAGGAGGGAAGAAAGAATGAGATGTGGCTGCTTCCCTGCCCTGGTGGCCCTTTGCTGGGAGGCAACCTACCCGGCAGCTCCATCTGCTTCAGAAAGGGAGTGATGTTCACTGAGTACCTCCCATGTGCCAGCCCCATGGTGTCTTACTTCCCGGAATCCTCTTAGCAGTCCTATACGTCACCATTTCATGAATGAGAAAACAGGCTCAGAGAGGTTGAGCATCTTGCCTAAGGTCACACAGTAAGGAACTAACAGAGCTGGGATTCAAATCCGTTTAAACCCTAGTTCCAAAATAGCAGCCCTGCAGGGCTCAGAACAGAGCCTAATATGGGGTGTAAGGGATCCTGTTAATTTGGGACTGAAAATCAATGTTAAGGACACTGCAGGACATCATGTGACTCCACCCAAGGGGGTGGGCAGGGAGCCCAGTAGGGAGTCTGTGTGGCCTTTGGGGAGATGGGTATCAGTATTCTTACTTTCTCTGCAGTGGCCCCCAAGGTGAGGAGACACCATCATTCCTCAGTTAGAATCAGGCACAGAGCCACAGAATATGGAGATTGCCCAGGTAATCCAGCTTGATTGCTGGGCCGCACAGAACTTCATTTGGATGCTGAAGGAGGCAGCTCTGGGTTGCAGGGTTACGGTGCACTCAATGAATGCCTGCCCCAGACCTGGTGTGAGCCAGGCTGCCGCGTCAGAGGAGGTCCCTATTAATGTGGAGATGCATGAAGGGCAGGGGAAGACTTTCTCACTCAGGATCTTCAGAGAGGGTGAGGGAGGACTGTCCCTGCATTCCAGGACGGGAATCTGGGAGAGCCATGCACTGTGCCCCTGTCTTGGAGATCCTCAGTCTTGCCCCACGAGCAGAAGAGACATGTCTAAGAGCAGATGAGACATGTCTAAGAGTAGAGGAGGATGGAGGTTCTGTTCAAACCTGAAGCACCTTCATTGGCAGGGCTTCTTGCTCTGACCCTGGGTCTGGCCACGGCTAGGTGGGGCCAGGCATTTGGCCAGTGCTTGAAGCATGAGAAGGTCTCTCTGAGGGCATAACTCCCACAAGGCCCAGGTGAGCAGGCCCACAAAGCCGTCTTGACAGCAGTAGTTAAATTAAGTGGCCATCAAGGAGCCGGGCAGGGCTGGTTTTCTAAAATGGGATTTATGGCCTCCCTGCCTCATTGACTGCCCAATCAGTCCGGACTTTCCCCAGTACTGATCTGCATCCCCAGGACCCAGGAACTTCTGCCACATGGGAGAGCCCGCTGGTGCAGCCATGCCTGGGCCTCTTGGGCTGTGGTCCTGGAGCAACACCATTGCCTTCCTTGGTCCTCAGAAAAGGAGCCCAAGGTCAAGAAAGGGAGTGAGGTCATGTAGGCCTGCCTAGTCTCTGGTTTTCAGATGATACACCCACACTCCTTCCCTCAGGATTTTGCTCTGCAGCTGCTGGCCTGGGCTTAGCCCAGTGCCTTATTACATCTCCTACCATGTTCCATGACCTTCTTGCAAGCTGCTGCTTTCTAGGCTTTCCTTCTCTCCTGGAGTCTAGTTGGTGGTGATAGAGCAGGATGCAGGGGGCTGGCCCAGTCTCTCCTCATTCTCATATACCCAACACACACACACATTCTCACGTGTGTGTGTGTTGGGTAGTAACATAAATGTACCAACACTTCAGGTCATTTTAGGGTAAGACACTATGCTTGGGCATTTAATCTACAGAATCCAGTGACCTGGGCATTGTCAGTTATTTACTTGGAACAAAAAGAACATCAGCGATAACAATGAAGAAGCAATATACGAAATATTAAACATATGGAACTGGAGTCCCCAAAAGTATCCTCTGACCAACCTGTTTGTTGCAATGATCTGAGCTTGACTCTAGGCCCACGGTATATAGTTCTCAGGCAATGAAAGTCCAGAAGGGCCGACCCTCTCTGGTTCCTTACCCTGAGTCCTCGACAAGTCTATGGCCAAGCCAGAGAACAGAACCACCCTCCTTCCCTGGTGCTCTTTCCTGGGACCCTCCTGAGTAACATTAGCCCATGGAAAAAGTGAATTGTGGGTGGCTAGTGACCAATCTTCAAATAATAAAGTCATACCTAGCTCAATGATATCCCTGAGCAGAAGCATGTGGTGGCTCTGGGGGCTGCTACCTATCTCAGGTGAACTATCTGCATGCCCTCACTTGCAAGGCAACCTGTTGGTCCCAGACAGCACTTGGGCCATCAGGAGCAGCCCAACTGCAAGCCACACTCTGCTCTAGACGGGCTTTGTCTGCCTTGGCTCTCTGAAGCCTCGAGGGTACAGTTTCTCAGTGGATTCTCTTCTAGCATCAAGGCTGTCAGAAAGGTCTCAGCCTGGTCCTGATCCCTTCAGGCTCAAATTCCAGTCAGCTTTCCAAATCCTCTTCTTTCTGCTCCTCCATGTGCACAAGCTCAAGGGTTGCTGGTGTCATGTGTACCTTGCGCATACCCTCCTCCTAGCCTCTGCCCAAGCTGTTACCTCCTCTGGAGGCACCATCCCTTCCATCTCCATGCTTCTCTGATCCCCGCCATCCCCCAAGACCCCATCAGATGTAGCTGCATCCTGTGGTTTCTCCCTAGAGGGGGCATGGTCCATGTGCTGCTAGGTGTGGGGATCCTGGGCTTTCTCTTTAGCTGAAAGAAAGTTGATCTGGGATAAGTATACACAAAAGGCCCATCTACCCTGTTGGATCCTTAGTGCCCTCATCAGTAAAATGAAGAGAACTGCACTGCCCATAGTTCTGTACCCGCCCACCGACCTCTGCTGCTGTCCCTGGTGGTTCTCAGGCTTAGAAAAGAGGAATCAGCATGAGAGGAGGGGGCAGCCCAGAGCAGAGCAGCCTGGTGTGTGAGGATGAAATTGGGGAAAGGGGCTGCTGAGTCAGGACCTGCTGGTGAGTAAACTGGAGGAGTTAGAGTGGAGAAGCTTGGCTCTCTCTGCTCTAGGGCTCGTGAATGGTGAGGGTTTTGTAGGCAAAGGCAAGAAGGAGCAAGACTTGCAGCCCGTGCCTGGGGGAGCACATGGGGGTTTTGTGTGCATGTATGTCTGTGTGTACATGTGTGTATGCATAGTGCACTGTGCTGCTGTTGAACGTGTGACATGTGAATATGAGCATGCATGTGTGCCCATGTGTTTTTGTGTGTATCTGTATGAGCACGTGTGTGTCTATGTCTGTGCATGTGGTGTGTTTGTGTGTCTAATGAGTATGCATTATGTATGATGTGTATATGTGTGCAACAATATGTGACTTGTATGTATAGTGTTCAGGGTGTGTGTAGAGGGTGTGCATATGTATATGTGAGATGCATGTTCTTGTGCTTGTGAGCACTGAGTTTCCTTGGCCAGTGCCTTTGGCCCTGGACCTACCCTCTAGGTCCCCATAGCCCACAGTTGCCTTGGACTTGTGTAGACAGGGACCACTTACTGCCCCCAACACGGGCCACTTTTCTCCTGAGAGAGCAGCTCAGCCCCTCCCAAAGTCCTTTTCAAACATGGTCCTAAATGAGTCTGGAACCTGGGGTCCATCGCATTTCCTCCTCTGGCTGCCCTACTTTTGTTAACAAAACCTGAAATCTTTAGAACGCAGGCCACTGGTGTGGCCCTCCCTTCCCCCACTTCTGTACCCCATCCCAAACTCTGCACAACCCTTCCACTTTAACCTGCTTGCTGGAGGAGGCCCTGGTCCCATTGTTCAGAGAGAGAGACAGAGAGATAGGGGAAAGAAGTATAGGATCAGCAGCTGAAAGGGTCTCCAGAGAGGTCTCCTACAC
This sequence comes from Pteropus alecto, assembly GCF_000325575.1. Classification (NCBI taxonomy): domain Eukaryota; kingdom Metazoa; phylum Chordata; class Mammalia; order Chiroptera; family Pteropodidae; genus Pteropus; species Pteropus alecto. The sequence continues at coordinate 662,459 of NW_006442512.1, forward strand.
TCTGATTCAGAGTAGAACTCATCCCAGGTCCATCTTGGGGAGCTTGGGTCTGTCGCCCTAGGGCCCACTGCCCTTTAAGTGACTGCCTGTTCCCTCCAGCTCTTCTATTAGCTCCATAGGAAACATGGTGAATGGATGACAGAGAGAAAGTCAGCTTGCTCCCCAACCTGGTGGGCCAGCTGCCTCCACTTCCAGGGGTGTGCTCAGGTTTGGACCAAGAAGCAGGGTGGTTGTGGCCCTCTTGTTATTCTGCCCCATTCTTGAGTCTCATCCTGAGCATCCAAGAATTCCTCTAGGTTATAATATCTCCTTTCCTTCTCCAGATTCAGATTTGTGAGGTTCCTCACCCATTATTCGTTCACTGGTTCCTGGCTCTCTCCACCCTGCCTAGGGAGCAGTGAGAAAGGATATGAGGCTTTACATTGTGGGCACCTGTCTGATGGGCAGAAGAGGGAAAGTTCAGGCCTTGACATTGGGAGTCTTCCTCTCCTGGGTATGGGAGGCCAGCAGACACTACACACACACACACACACACACACACACACACACGAGCACAGAACGGTGAGGTGATGGAGAAAGGGGCCTGGCGAGTGTCTGGGGTAAGGGCAGATTCAGCCTATGGGAAGTGAGAGCACTAGGACAGAGCATGCTGGGGACCCCTGCTAGGATCAAGGGGCTGGGCAGAGGTGGAGCTCTGGCCTATACTGAGTCAGAGTTGATCCCAGGGGCTAGGGCTGAGGAGGGAGCAGAGCTGGGCAAATGCTGAGAGAAGGGAGATGGAGAAGACTCAGAAGAGAGAGCCAGAAGAACAGCATGTGCAGGAGAGAGGCAGAAAGGGCATCGGCCTTGGGGCAGTGGGGACAGGAAGGAGGAATTACTGCCAGCCTAGCCAATTTAGCTAAACTGGACATCAAAGCCCTTGAGTGTGCTCTGAGGATGCTGGCCTTCCCTCCCATGGAGAAACAGATGTCCCTTTGAGGCTAAGAAAGAATGCTGTATGTCAGTGGCAAGAAAAACAGGTGTCTCCTCCTTGTGGCCCCCAGGGACTAGGAGAGATCACCACCAGTATCACAGCTTTCATTTCCAACAGATTGTGAATCCAGACATACCACTGGAGTCTTCATCCGCCAGGGGAATGGGTAGCTGCCCTGGAATCAGGGGTCCAATCAGGAGTCGACCTTGGGCTACTTCCTGGCACTCAAAGTTCAACAAGGCCACCGTTCGGCTAACTGAGTCCCACAGTAGTGGAACACCCATGTGCTGAGTAGGCTCAATGCCCATTGGCTACTTCACACCTTCCTGCAGCCACCTCAGTTAGGTGTGTCACCTGTGCCAAAGCGTGCACACACATATTTGTTAGCCGTGGGCATGTATGCGCTGTATGTGGGACCTGCCGCTCCAGCCCTCTCACTCCAACAGGAACTAGGTATACTCCCCATATATTCCCTGGTTTCTCTGCTCCTACCTCTGCTCTTGACTTTGGGGGTCTTACAGTTTCCCTGCCTGGCATGTCTTCCAAACCACAACTAGGCCACAAGATGCCTTTGTAAGAATTAGCAAAAGGTGCCCCTTCCTCCAGACATTTTTCTGCTGTTGGAAAATTGTTATACGAAATATATACATCTATGATAAACTGGAGCTGTGGAGTAAGGACCTTGAACACTCTCCCTGCCCCTCATCTGGGTGATCTGAATCTAGCATGTTCCTCCACAAAGCCCTCTCTAATCACCCAGCCCCAGGGCCACCACAGGCCCTGGTGTGAAGTAACCAGCTCATGGTGAGAGTAGTGGTGGCCTTGGGTGTCCTGTCTAAAAGCCAGGTTGGAGAGTCAGGGAGCTCCTCCTAGTGGAGAGCTCAGCTTCTTCCAAGGCCAGGCTGCTGCACTCCACCACACCCACACAGGGCACACTCTGGGGGACCCATCCCCAATCCACCAGTGCCTGAGGGGCCCTGGGGGACAAGCAGTAGCTGGGTCCCAGTGGATTCAAGGCAGATATCAGTCCCTGTGTAAAGAACCCTCTTCTGACCAGCTGTCTAGGTGAAGAAGAAAGATTGGCTCCAAAGTCAGACCACCGAAAAATCAAGCAGTAACTCGGGTTTATTATGTGCAGTTCCAGAGGAGCTAGCGCTTTGAAGAATCTGGGCCCAGAGCACAGTTGCAACATTCCTTATACACAGGGATTTTACACAAGCTGATTGGTTAGTTTGAACTCAGACCATTACAAAGGGCAGGAGTTGCTATGGTTTGCAAGTGGTAACATTGGTAGAAGGGAGGGAGTTGTTATGGGTTACTGGAGGGTACAAAGTGATACAAATTGTTACAGGAAGCAAAAGCTGCCAGGGGTACAAAGTGCTACAAGAGTCCGAAGCTGCTAGGGGTAAAAACAGTTACATTTACAAGTCTAGCAAAGTGCAAATGAGCTCTTGCAAGAGCTCCTGCATACAGCGAGCATATTTACAGAAGCAGAACAGAGAGCTGGTTAGCATTTTGAATTATATTTTCCTCTTCAGTTCCAGCCCCAGGACCAGGAGGAAATGTCTTTAAAAGGTCCCTGGTGTAGTTCAACTAGATCTGAAAGCCGTGAGGCCCCTGTGACCGTCTTAATCCAGGTTCTTGGGAAAAGCCCCTTTCCTACAGAAAACAAGCTTCCCCAGCTGTACCCTGCCAGCATGTGGGTGATAGTGAATCATCAACAAGAGAATAACATTCTTCCCAGGCAGGACCACGAGCTCTTCTGATAACTTCTGAGAGTTCCTGGGGTGTCTCACCTGCGCTCTGGTCCTCTTACATTCTTTTGAGACCACAGATTGCAGAACCCCTGAGGGAGTGCCTCATGGCACCTTTTTGTCCACACCTTCTCTGGGAAAGCAGATCCTGTGCCCAGGCCCTGGTCTCCTCTTGTCCCCACAGCTGTCCTTACTTCCCCTTCCTGGTGCCAAGGTGCTGCTGGTTGGTCTATGGGGATCTACAAGCCTCTGGCTCCAGCTCCTGGGGCATCAGCCTCTTCCCCAGGTGTCCATGAGTCCAGGTTATTCCAAAGACCCCTGGCTGCCTTCCCACCTCCCCCTAAAAACAGATGCTTGTAGACTGCAGCATCTATACCAGCTTACCAGATATCCCTGGTCCCCCTGGGGCAGAAACTCAGCAGAGCCCCCTTGCATGTCTTGGGAAAGTCTGCATCACCTTCTACTTGGGCCAAAGCTCCATCACTAACCTGGTAGAAAAACCCAGCCAGCCCCAGTGGACTTGGCTCTGACCCCTTGTGAAGGAAAATGGGAGATAAAACAGGTGGAAGAGATACGGAAAAATAAATTTCCAAACCCTGATTGTGATGGTGACATCCCAACTGCCACTGCTGATGCAGAAAAATAAAAGTTTCCAGCTTGTTTTTCTCCCTCTTCTTTCTAAATGAACTGACGTTTTATCCCCACCAACACCCCCATCAAACTCTCTATTCTCTGCTAATGGCAGAATAATGAAAAATTATCCCTCATAGTGTGTGAGTGAAAGGCCAATGCAGAAGCCCAGGAAAGGGAGGAAGTTGAGGAAGAAAAGGTTATTATAAATGTGTCAGCCTTGTTTATGGTCCTTTATCAGAGAGGGAGAGACGGGGAGGGAGACACACCATCAGCACACACTCTAAAGTGGCCTGCCAGCTTGGTTGAGGAGTGTAAATAATTTTTATTTTCAGCTGCATTTAGATATTTTAAAATATACACCCGTCAGCCATTATTGGGAGCCCACCATGCCTGCTGGGAAGAAGCAGAGTGGGGGCGGCCTGCCTTTCAGCCCCTTTGATGGGACTGTGTTTGACAACTAGGGCTTTCAAAAGCAGTGTTTGCTGATAAAGACTCCCTTTCCAAGGAGCAGAGATAGTGAAGCCAGTCTTGGTGACTGCCAAACCCCCCAGGCTGGCTTGGCAATAATCTAATAGGCAGGATTTGGGAAGGTGGCTCAGGCACCCAGTGTCCTTTCCAATAAGTCCAGCAAGCCACAGGCCGCTCTGGGTCAGTGCTCCACCCTCTCTGCACCACTGGACACCACATCCACGTCCAGGTTTGAGATTGTGTTGCCTCAGACCCTCAGGTTTCATTCATGCCGTCTGTCATTCACTGGTCAATATTTACTAAGCACCTGCTGTGTGCCAGGATCATAAGGGTTCAAGGGCAAAGGAACTTAGAGATTCATCTCATCTAACTGGTCCTTTGATCCTTCCTCTTTGGGCGCCTCTCGAGAGTAGTCTTTCATGACCTCTAGCAGTGGTCCGTTGTATTTGGGGCTTGAAATAAACTGTCCTAAGTCAGTGTGGTACAGCAGTTAGGAGCACGCACTCCACAGCTGAGCCATGGCTGTGAGACTGTGGGCAAATGACTCCCAAGGGCTGAGCCTCTATTTCTTCTTCTGGGAAATGGAGATAAGAGTGGTACTAATTTTGTATGGTCCTGGAGATTAAAATGAGATAATGAACATACAGGCTTTGCTGCCTGACACACAGGGAGAACACACTAAACAGGGTTACTCATAATTTGCTATGTACAGAGAAGGGCATATTAAATCCCACCGGTCACCCCTAAATGTTCCAATGAGCCCAACACAGAGGCTAGGATTAAGGGAGACTGCAAGAAGCCAAGCTCTGTTTTCTGGGAGTCCATGGGACTGGCTGGACAGAAGGACCGTGCGTGGTGCAGACTCATCAGACAGCTCTGGAAGTGGTCTCTGAAGGACTAGTAGGTTGGAGAGGGAGAGAGAAAAGCCTGGCCTGGCTGGAGAAGAAGTGGCCAAATGGCCTGAGGCCCTCCCCAAACCAGCTCAGAAAGGGGATTTGGCACTAATATCCCATGAGAGGTGATGAGCATATTACCTGTCCCCTATGTCTTGGGGCTACCAGCTCTGGTGCCCAATGAATGCCACTTCTGTCTGGAAGATGTGGAGGACACCCTTCATGCCCTATGCGCCCCTCTGGACTCTTGTGGTTGGGCAAAGCTGATACTGTCAGACAGTGGGCACAGGAAGGCTCTAAGAAGCAAAGGAGCACAGAACCAAATTCCCAGGTCTGAGACCACCACTCACAGGAGAGCAAACCCTTTGAGCCCTACCAACAAGTTTCTTCTTCTGGCTGGAAGGGCAGATAACATGAGGTCAAAGGGCATCTGAATGCTTGCCTCTGGGTACAGCTTTGAATGAGGGCACTGAGCTGGGCAGGGCTGTACTTAACCTTGCATGGGGTCTGTGGGCAAAGAGCAAGTCACAAAACAAGAAGGAGAGGCAGAGAGACAGAAGAGAGGAGTAGACAAGAACTCTGCACCTGCCTCCCACCTCTTGGTATCCCTTCAGTCAACCTCTATGTCTCAAACGAACTGCTGCCTGTTCTGAGCTTGGCCCTCAAGTTACTCACAGCCCAAGAGGGGAGACACATGTGTAACCAAACAAGGACAAGCCAGCATTTGAAGTGATGGTCTACAGTGGTCTAAAGGTGGGGAGGGAGGTGGGCATCAGGG
>NW_006442512.1:667981-672151 GCF_000325575.1 Pteropus alecto
AAGTAGACACAGGAATTTTCTAAGCCGACTACGTGGGGAGGACACTCCTTGGAGAGGGTACAGCATAAACAAAGGCCTGAAAGCACATGGCCACAAGGATCGTGGAGGAAAGTACAAGGTCATTGTATAAGTCTGGATTCGTGTTTTCCAACAGTGTACTGAGGAACATTAGTCCGGGGGGATGTTGATCAGTGTTACTTGACATAAGAGTTCACCTGGTCAGATATAATTGGGAAATATTGGACTAAACAATAAAGAACACAGGGTATAAGATCAATATACAAAAATCAATTATATTTCTATACATAGTAATGAAGAATAAAATTTAAAAACAATTCTAGTTACAATAGTATCAAAAAGAATAATACACTTAGGAATAAATTTAACCAAGTAGGTACAAGATCTGTACACTGGAAACTACAACATATTTCTGAAAGAAATTTAAAAAGACAGAAATTAATGGAAAGACATCCCATGTCCATGAATTAATATTGTTAAGGTAGCAATCCTCTTTAAATTAATGTACAGATTCAATGCAATTCCTGTCAAAATCCCAGATGGCTTTTTGCGGAAATCGACAACCTGATCCTAAAATTTATATGAAAATACAAGGGACCGCTGGTAAGAATGCAAAATGGTACAGCCACTTTAAAAGACCATTCGGTCTTTTAAAACTAAACATATTCTTACCATATGATCCAGCAATCATGCTCCTTGGTATTTACCCAAAGGAGTTGAAACCTACGTCTACACAAAAACTTGCACACAGATATTCATAGCAGCTTTATTTGTAATTGCCTAAACTTGGAAGCAACCAAGAGTCCTTTAGTAGGTAATGGATAAATGAACTATTGTACTTCCAGGTAATGAAATATTATTCAGTCCTAAAAATAAATGAGCTATCAAGCCATGAAAAGGCATGGAAAGAATTTAAATGCATATTACTAAGTGAAAGAAGCCAATCTGAAAGGCTTCATGTTGTAGGATTTCAACTATATGACATTCTGCAAAAGGCAAAACTATAGAGACAATAAAAAGACCAGTGGATGCCAGGGGTTTTAAGGAAGGGGAAGGGAAGAATGAATAGACAGAGAGCACAGGGCTGTGAAACTACTCTGTATGATACTCTAATGATGGATACATGTCATTATACATTTGTCCAAACCCACAGAATGTACAACACCAAGAGTGAACCCTCATGTAAATTACGGACTCTGAGAGAAAATGATGAGCCAATATAAGTTCATCAATTGTAGCAAATATACCACTTCGATGTGAGATATTGATCATAGGAGGGGCTATGCATGTGTGAAGGGAAGTGTTATTTGGGAAATCTCTATACCATATGCTTAATTTTGCTGTGAACTTAAAACTGCTTTAAAACCATAAAGTCTATTTAGAAATTTCTATTAAGAACAGTAAGGGACTCATTTGACTTTTCAGCCAAAATAATCTTGAAAAAAGACAAAGTAAACAAACTTATCCTTCCCTATTTCAAAATTCACAACAAAGCTACAATAATCAAGACAATATGGTACTGGCATAAAGACAGACATATAGATCAATGGAAGAAAAATGAGAGTTGAGAAATAAATCCTCACATTTATGATTAGTTGATTTTCAACAAGGGATCCAAGACAAGTCAATGCAGAAAAGAATAGTCTTTTCAACAAATGACCTGAAACAACTGAATATCCACATACAAAAGAATAAAGTTTAATCTTTTCCTCACGCCATACATAAAAATTCACTCAACATGGATTAAAGACCTAAATGTAAGGGCTGGAGACTAGGAAAGGCCGGGCTGTTGAGGCTAGAGGCAGGAGAGTTGGATTAACACCTATTCAAGTCCTCTCGATCTTTTACGATATGATGATTATTATTATTGTCCAGAAACTTAGAAGTTGACAAGAGTCAGTCACAGATCCTGAGATAAATCAATAGAGACAAGAAGGATCTGTAAAGGTTTTTCATCTCCCCTCCAATTTAACTGTTTTAAAAGTTGGTAAGAATAGACATTGGTACAACCTTTTGGAGGACAACTTTGCAGTTAATAACACTCTCCCCCAAGAATGTGAGAGCCTTGCAACCCAATAATCCCCGCTTTGGCATCTGCAGAAATACCAGCTTGGTGGAGTAGAGAGTAAAGCACAAAGATGTCCATCATGGAATTATTTATAACAGCCTCTTTGGTATATCAATTACAAAAATGGTCCCAATCCCCCTTATTTTCCTGTATCCCTTTTCAGTGTCACTTAAAAGCTTTCTGCATCAAGATGTGGAGTTGATTTCTCCACCTCTTGAATTTGGACTGGTCTCTGAGTAGCTTTGGCTAATGGAATATGGCGAAAGTAATCATGTGCCAGTTTTAGTGCTGGCCTCAAAAGCCCTTGCTCTTGCTCTTTTAGAAACCTGCTACCAACATGAGGATGAGCCCAAGCTAGTTTGCTGCAGGATGAAGACCATGTGGAAAAGAACAGAACCATCTCATGTGAGGCCATCTTAGACCAGCCAGTCCTTGGCTGATCCTCCAGCTGACTGGACCCACCTAACCTGGCCCAGACTAGCTGACTTCCAGACTTGTGAACATAATAATTTTTTTAAACCACTAAGCTTTGAAGTTGCCAGTTAGCCATTATTTATAGTACTGAAAAACTGATACAGCCCCAAATTGGAAGCAACCCAAGATGTCCATCAACGTAGGTTGGAGATATAAACTGTGATGTGGTGTAACAATGGAGCACCCTGCAGCCAGTGAGAAATGAGGTCGATCTACACGTACTGACTTGGAAGATATCCACAATATACTGGTGAGGGGGAAAAAAAACAAATGACTGATCAATATGTGTGCCATGACCCCATTTTTGTTTTTAAAAATGTCTACGTATAAAAATATATAGAATAGATACACCTAGGAAAAAGTTAGCAATGATACACAGCAAACTATTTATAAGGACTGCCTGTAGAGGAGACAGAAAGGAATTTTTCTTTCTTGTAGTTTTTTTAAAGTGAAGATTACTTGAGGCGGGGGGCAGGGGGGGTGGGCAGAGAGAAAGTTGGTGTTTTCAGTGACTGTATTTATTGAAATTGAAGTCCAGCTCTCTTATATGGATTCTCCAGCTTTTTCTCTTCTGCCTAGCTTTCCTATTCTTCCTCTGCTCCTGGCCTGAGCAAAAACCCCTCCTGCACAAAACTCCACATTTCAAACTCCCCCGCACCTCCATATACCCCTTAATCACTCAGGCATTCACTATACATCCCTCACCCCTTTAGGTATTTACCTCCAAATATTAGAGCAGGAAGATCTTTTGGGATCAAATTCTACCTTCATGGTACAGATATAGGGAAAACTGAGGCACAGAGAAGGTAGGGACATGATGGAGGCCTTTTTGAGAGGCTACAGCTGAGCTGAGGCAAAACGCAAGAGTCCTGACGACCCATCCACCTCAATGAGCCCAGAGCAACCCCCATCCCCAGCCCTGACCTCTACTGGGTCCCGCTTCCTACAGAGAGGACCTCAAACATTAGGGACATGCTTCTCCCTCTTGAGAAATGAAGGAGGGGCCGCGTGGTAGAGGAAAAGCAACAGAGCCAAAGACGGGGAGGGAGAGTGTGGCGGTGGGCATCAGTGCCAGCCTAAGCCCAGAGCCTCCAGCAGCAGCCAGATAATAAGCAAGAATAATAGAGGAAAGAGAGCGAAATGTCACACACGCTCTGGTGCCATTAGCCACCAGAGGAGGAAAATATCACATAATTAGGCTGGCTTTTGTTTGCCTTTGTGGAGGGGTGTATGAGGAGGTTCTGGTTATGGGGGGAACTGTGCCTTGGGAATGGGCTTGTTTACCCGGGCAGGGGGAGGGGGCAATGACGTGAGGACTCAGGGCTGGGGCTCCAGGACCCTTGGGCCTCTCATACCCTAGTCCCTGGGCCTGATGTGACTCGTGGTTGTGGTGGGAATGGGGCCAGGGAAGGGATGGGACTGAGCTCAGAAGCCTCCTTGCTAAACTGCCTTTGCTGCTGTTTGTTTATAGTTCCCTTGTTACTACCCAAGTCACAGAAACAACCGAGTAATAGCTGTAAAATTACACACTTGCAGCTAATTCGGATATGACTCTTGGCATAGCAGCCGCGTTTTAAGGGGGAAATAAACAAGGCCTGAAATAAAAGTCA
>NW_006442512.1:672242-689642 GCF_000325575.1 Pteropus alecto
TACAAATCTGCAGCAATGAGGCTGACACTCCCTTCCCGTGCAACAACAGGTACACACACACCGCTCTCTACATGCATGCACAAACTCACATGGACCCACAGGCCAGCCTCTCCCATTCCCTCCAGGGCCACTTGAGGGGGTTCTTACCCCAACTCTAATCCAGGGCTGGGCCAGGTCCTCCTTTTTGCAAACTCAGACTACCCTTCTGTCTTGCCTCCTTTCCTCTGTGGGGTGCCCCCTGCCTTTCTCATCTAGCTAAGGAGGTTCTAACCACTGGCTCACCATTCATTCATTCATACATTCATGAGTTTCTTTGGCACATACTTCTTGCCAGGTACTGTGCTCCAGCGGCAAGAAAATACAGACATGGGTTCTCCCTTGTCTGATGTAAGAGGCAGATATTAGACAATGAAATGCATGTATAATAACAAGCTAGGATAAGTGCTCTAAAGGCAAAGAACAGTATGGAATGGGAGAGGAAAAGGGAGGAACTGCTTCAGATTGGGAGTTCAGGAAAGACTTCTGTTAGGGGAAAGGAAAAGCCTGTTTGAGAGGCCTGGAAGTGGGAGTTTTCTGGGTGCTGAGAGGAGAGTAAAATAGTGGAGAGAATAGCACAAGCAAAGGCCCTGAGGCAGGAAAGCCAGTGCGCTGGTGAGCAGGGAGCTAGGGGAGTGTGATGCGAACCAGCCTAGAGAGGCTGTAGGTACAGTAGGCCACCCTAGCGAGCTGAGAAAGGTTATAAGTTCCTATAGAAGTGAGGAAAGAGGTCTGAGTTACAGTTTTGAAAGATCTCCCTGCTTAGCTGGGAGAAGCTTGCAGAAGAGTGAGAGGGGATATGAGCAGCCAGAGGAAGCTGTTATAGTCATCCTAGTAGAGATGACAGGGAAAGGAATGTGGCAATATGGACAGGGAGAAAGGGAGGGGTGAGAGATCCCAAAGGCGGTCTTGACTTGCATTTCCAGGGTGAAGTAAAAAGAGTCAAGAGGTGCTGCTAAATGGGTGTCCATTTCCTGAGATGGGGAGGCTGCACGAAGGGTAGATTTGGGACATGTGTCTAAGGTGTGTAGAGATGGCTCTTAAGGCCACAGGGATAGAGAAGCTTGCCTGGGGAGAGAGTGAGAAGTGAGAACAGAAGACATTTGAACATGTGTGACTCTCAGATTGGGCTTTGTGACCAAATGCCCTTCCCTCTATGGCTAAGAAAATAAGAATGAAAGTCCCAACCATAATATGTTGAGAGGATTAAACAAGTAGGAGCATTAAGCATCAGCCCAGTTGCATCAGAGGCTTGGGATCTACTTGGGATCTACTCAAAACCAAGTGTCTGTGGCCTGGGAAGTTTGTAGAGGAGTGAATAGGACCCATGGTTTTCACCCCAGAGATGGGGGACAGAAGAGACAGAAGACAGGTAATGTGTTGTACCAGGGCAGCAAGGGAGTCTCGTATCTCCACCAGGCAGGCCTGGGCTGCAGGGACTAATTGACACAGAACAATGTCCTTAAGGAAGCCCTCTGGCTCCAGCTCAGCCCACACCTCACACCATGAAGTATAAGGAAGTGTGAGCATGTGAGCTGTGCTGGAGGCAAGGATGCCAGTCCTCTCCCTCAGGGGTCTGAGCTGAGAAGCAGGATGCCTTCTTTTTCCAGAGTCTCAGACTTTGCCTGGTCTCCAGAGGGTCCCTTTCTGAGGTCTCAAGAATACTGTGAGGTGTTGATGGAGGTCCTGCATGGCCTTTTGGACCTTAGGTCACCCTTGACCTAACCCAAGCCTCCTCTAGCTTTTAGCTCCATTATTCTCCACTGCTTGTCCACCTATGTGTGGGGGGACATGTTTTCTCACGTGCACTTGTTTTCCACATTCCTGTGTGTACACGAGTGCATACAAAATATACACAAACCTGCATGCATGTGCTCATTGTGTTACATGGCCTTGAATATGTGTGTGCAAGTACATGTGCGTGTACAAGAGCATAAGGGGAGGAGTTGGACCCACAGCTGCAGTGTGAGTAGCACCCTCTCAAGGCCCAGTTCAGTCTCCTTCGCCAGGAAATTCCTATCTTTCTTCCCCTCCCCTTATTGCAGAGCTCCTTCGTTGTCTTGCTCCTGCTGCTGGAATTGCACCTACTGTCCTAGGGTTGGACCACAGGCCTTTTCTGGGGACCTCAGACTGACCACTAGTGCCTTGGAAGAGGTGGGGACTCCCCCTTGTCTTTATCAGGCTGGTGAGGGCAGAGGCCCAAAGGTGCCAGGACTGAAGAGAGGAGGCTGCTTGTACTCAGGGACAAGTACCCAACTGGCCTGGGACTGCTGAGGGAGCTGTGCGCTTCAGCAACACCTAACTGGACCCTGGGGATCCTGGACAGGGTCTGGCTCCAGCCTCCTTACCTCTCGGCAGAACTCTAGGAAGAAGAGGCTGCATGCAGGCCAGGTGTCCTTCTCATTACCAAGGACACCTGGAAAAAGGAGGCCTTGCCATGCATTGTTGAATGAAGCTTGGCGTGTATACCATAACTTCTCTAGGTTCCAGGTCCTGCCCTGCCACTGACCTGCCTTTTGATGCTAGACAGCTCCCTCCTCTCAGGGCCTCAGTTTGCTCACCCACAAAATTGGATAGGAGGAGACTGGATGACCCTTGAGGGCCTGTTCAGCTCTAATACTTTGTCGAATAATTGAGGCTGAGGCAAGCAGCCCTTGGCCACTGAAGACCAGCCCAGTGGCATGAGTGGGAGCAGGAAATCCAGAAGCAGTCCTAGGACCCTACTACCTACCATGAACTCTCCTGCACGACCCTGCATTGCTCCATGCCAGCAGCATGGAAAGCCTCTCCCAAAAACATTCAGGATCACTTAACAACTACATACTCACTGAGCTCCGTGCCTTCCCAAGCTCGCAGGCCCCCATGGGGAAACAGGCACTAAGCAATCTTAAGCCTTAAGCCTTAAGAGCTGTTAGAGAAGCTGTCGTGGACGACCCGCTCTACCCTGCCTTGGCTGGTCGTCCTCAGGCAGGCCCCACATTTACACCTTCCTAGCCTCTCTAATAGGACTAGGGAGACAGTGGCCTCAGAAGCAGCTTTAAATTTTTATTTTATTATTTTGAAAAGGGAGTACCTTCACATGCTTCAAATATCAAAAACATATATTATAGATTAAAAATCTCCTCTCCCACTCCCCACTCTGTACAGCCTGCTTTTAGTTTTTTGTGTGTTCTTTCAGGTTTTCATCTGCAAATACAAACATGAGCAGCTTCTGAATAGATGACTAAATGACTTGGGGGCTTTCGTGATGTGGCAAGGGCGGGCTGTCTGTCTCTGCCTCTCCCTCAAGTCCAGGGCTGCAACCATCACACGATGATAATCAATTGGGCACTTTCAAATATTTATAACACACTGATGGATTTTCTCAGTCTGAAGTTGTAACTTTCATGGAATTTGGCTTTATTAGCCAGAAAGTCAATATTTTCCCTGGGCCACTGTCAAGATGCATGCATTCCTGTCCTATCCTGGTCCTGTGAGCCTGGCTGCTCCTGCCGTGTCAGCTTCTTGCTGGCGGCTTCCAACTTCTCTGCCTTGGAAACTGGTGGAGGACACAGAGGGCGACCCTCAGGGCTGGGCAGAAGTTCTGTGAATACTCACTCGGAGGTGTGCACAAGCCAATTTCCCTCCCTGAGTCTCAGTTACCCTATCTGGAAAATTAGAAGTTTGTCTAATCGCTGAGTTCCACTGCCGCTTGATGTTCAAGGGTACCCTCCAAGGCTTCCCAGACTGGGGGACTCTAAGTTCAGGGCCAGGTCTTCTCTTCCTCCTTTATCTTCCCTCCCCCCAAGTACCCCCAGACACAGGAAAAAGCTTGAGTTTGGACTCTTACTTATATTACAGCAAAATCAAGGCTCCATTATTCTAGGAATGGCTGTTTTCATGAGACTGGGGGAGGGGGTCAGGATCCCTGGGCTTCATCCAAACTTGCCCCTGCTTCATGGCTTTTTCAAGCAAGGGTGGGGGCGGGGAGGGGAGCAGCTGTTACAAAGCTGCTGGGGTCCAAGTCTGATCAGCAGTGAGAGCATGGCTGATGGGAAGTTGTGAAAATAGAGCTGACGTTTCTACACCTCTGAGGTCAGAACCAAGGGCAGCACAGAGAGCTAATGAGCTTGGCTGTGATGGGGTGGGGTGAGGGGAGCTGGGACTGCCAGGGTTGGAGGGTGTGTGTGTGTGTGTGTGTGTGTGTGTGTGTGTGTGTGTGTGTGTGTGTGTGTGTGTGTGTGTGTGTGTGTGTGTGTGTGTGTGTGTGTGTGTGTGTGTGTGTGTGTGTGTGTGTGTGTGTGTGTGTGTGTGTGTGTGTGTGTGTGTGTGTGTGTGTGTGTGTGTGTGTGTGTGTGTGTGTGTGTGTGTGTGTGTGTGTGTGTGTGTGTGTGTGTGTGTGTGTGTGTGCACGTGCACAGCCAAAGTGGAGCCAGGTAGGGGCCACCTGGCTCCAGGGGAGCTGGGGCGGGGCCTCCTGACCCCTGTCCAGCCTTTTGAAATATATATGTGTATGTGTATATTAAATTTTATGGTGTTATAATCTTAAAAATATTTAAAATATGATCAAATAATATGAATACATTTTCATCACGAAAACTCGAACAATACACAAACATATCACACAGGTTTCCTCTCCCTACTTAGCATCCTCCACTGTTTACCATCCTTAAGTTTGATATGCAACCTGTAGACTTTTCTCCACATATTTTATTTACAAAAGTGTCTACAAAGTGCACAGATAATAACATAAATAGGATCCTACTAGATATATCTTATTTTGGAACTTACTTTTTCCACATAGTTTAGGGGCTCTTTTCATGTTATTATATGTAGCTCTTCCTTACTCTTTTTTAACTGTATCCACATATTTTTTACAAAGGTCGGGCCCTTAACAATCCCTCTATCAATGAGCATTCCAGTTGTCTCCAGTTTTTTGCTTCTACAATGATGTTAGGAACATTCCTGATGAGCCTGCTTTCTTGGCCTAGCTCAGACCTCCCTTTCCCCAGGTGCACAGGGCCCACCTGTCCAAAGGAAAGTGCCTGATCCACAATGGCCCCCAAGAAGGAAGGGCCAAAAGTGTGCTTCCTCCTATGGGAGAAGCAGAATGTTGAGCCCAAAGGCAGATGCACATGCGGTGGCACTTCAGGCAGTGAGAGGGCTTGGTGGGGTTAATAATGCTGCCCCTCATATGGCGCCATGTCTCTCACTACCACCTCTCTCCAGAAGGGAAACTTCGGAGGCTCTGTGGGTAGAAGCTGGTAGTAAAGATGTCACTGGTGGCTGCAAACCAGAATGGTCAGAGAGGAGCTGGAGCCTGACTGAGACTTGATTAGTTCTCCATTCAAAGTCACAAGCCAAGGTAAGGAGCTGGGCATCCACTTTTTCAGAGTGCTTACTGTGTGTCAGGTACTGTGCTGGGGGATTTGGACACTATTTTGCTTCAATCCTGTGTGGTAACAATGATTCTATTTACAGATACTGAAGTTCAGGTGAGGTGGCTTGCCCCAGGTCACGCAGCCCCTCATCCTGACTGCATAGCCCCAGTTCTTCCATTTTCCCTGGCAGCTTCCCTTTGACCTTTCGGGCCCCAGCCTGATGATGTCAGGTCTGGAGCCCCACAGTCTCCTGCTGCCCTGGAGCTTTCGGATAAGGGATCAGTGGTGACAGACTAGAGGCCTCTTTCAGGAGAGTAGTGTCACCATGGGGCTAACTCAGGCTGCCCGAGCTCATCCTATCTTGGGATAACCTGGTTGGATAAGAGCAGGCTCTGGGATTTGGGCAGGCATTGCATGCCCAGGCCAGTTGGTCTGAGGCCAGATTTAGGGTCAAAGGATGAGCAGAATGGCCAGTGCCCTGTTGGCTAGGCGTGCAGAGCCAAGGCCTTCCTTGCTTATCCTTTCATCTCCTGTGTTAAGGCTTTCTTCAGATTCTCAAAAGCATCTGCGATCCAAAGAGGTTCCATCTCTGTGGACTAAAGCACACTCTCCAGAGGGTTCCTGGTGCGGAGCCCTAGTTAAAACCACATATGCATTATTGGGACTGGACCTGAGCAGACCTAAGCCTTGCCAGCACCTCCAGCTAGACTCCATTTTCAGTCCCAGGGGAGAGCAAGGCATTTTGGGAGGCCCACTAGGGGTTCTCCCTGAGGGTCACTGGGCTCCAGGGGATAAAGAACAGGAGAGCTAGCCCCTATCTTGGAGAACAGGAGGCGCTGAGAAAAGCGGACGGTGGTACAAGGATAAGTCTCTCTCTCTTTTTTGCCTCCAGTGGAACCTGTCAGGGAGGGAGCATCCACCGTGGAGAGCCAGAGCTCCTTAATCGGGTGCTGGATGCCTCTGCTGCCCTGGTGATATGAGGGCCCAGCTCTGTGCTGGCCCGCACTGGGGAAATATTATGACAAGAGACAGATAAGGAAGCCCTGCCCTGCCCTCAGAGAGCTCTTGCCAGGCTTGGTGGACAAATTCCAGGCCAAGCCACAGTGTTTGGGCTCTGAGGCTACAGAAGTTCAGGGAATGAAGTAGCCCTGAGGCCTGGATCCATCAATGAATAAGACCCTGATATTGGCAGACAGCTTTAGCATCACAGGACAGGCTTCCTGGAGTGGGTGGAGGGAAATTGCACTGAGCAGGTCTCCTAAGCATATGCTCTGGCACCAGACACTCTTGGGTAACCCTCCCAGATGATCATTTATTAGATGTTTGATCACGAACAGCTGACTTTGCTTCTCTGTGCCACAGTCTTCTTGTCTATGAAATGAGAATAATAACAGACTCTAACCCAGAGGACTATTGTGAGGATCCCAATTGTTTAGTTGGCCCAAAGCAACTATTCAACAATGATTAGAAAATGAAAAGAATATGAGCAGATGGAGGAGCTGTAGCCGTCCAGGTGGTGGTCATGGAGGAGGCTACACTTCTCTGGGAACAGGGGTCCAGCACAAATTTACAAACTGCTGGATTATTTAATCCCTGTCTCTAGCACCCTATCAAACTTTGACCAAACTTTTAGCCCCAAATCCTGCGATAACTGACCCCATCCCAGGGACCCAGTGTATGAATGGTGGAATCTAGGTATAGCAATGGTCAAGAACAATATTTAGGACTTGAGGGTAGATAGGAAATAAGCAGATGGCTGCCTACTTTGACCATGCAGAAGGTCAACTCTTCTGGGTGGGTGGGTCAGACTGAGTCAATCAACAGCTTTTCCAGGGACAGGGCAGGTCTCTTTCCTGGTCTGGGCCTCTATTTCTTCTTCTGTACAATGGAAAGGGGGTGGCTGGACCAGGTGACCAGAAAGGTCCAGCTATCAGTGGCTGTCTCTGAGCTGGCAGTCCAGGGCAGAAGCCAGATGTAGAGGGTTAATCTGAGGGTTTGACCTTGGGGAGGGCCACCCAGAGTGAAGAGTGGCAGGAAGCTAAGATAGAGCAGACCTCATCCTTCCCTTGTTACCTTGCAGGCAACAGTTCCTCCAGTCCCTGAAGGAGGCTGAGGCTGACAAAAAGAAGGCTCCAGAACCAGTCTGTCAGCAAGTGCCCCCTGCCACCTTTGTATGGCTGATTTGCATAAAATTTGCACAAATATGCATAATTTAGCAAACAGCCAGTGTTCATCTTGGGCAGCTCAATTTGCCGTGATTTTATGAGCTTTAAAGTAGTGCTTTCTTCTCCTGCACACTCCCCCGCCTTCTTCCCTTTTCCCTGAGTCTGACCTGTTAGATCCCGCTGTTTCCGCCCACCTTTCCAGAGCTAGAGGATGGGCCTCCCAGTCTTGCTTAGGTCCCCAGAGAGAGCTCCTCTACAGCTGCTGAGTGTAGTTGCCTGTGAGCTTGACATTGGTCCTGGCCCATCCATCCAAGGGGCCTTCATAAAAGAAGTTTGAAGATCCTGAGAAAGCTCTAGGTAGTTCACTAAGAATGAGTCAGGCCGAAGTGACCAAATCCTTTTTCCTTACAAGGCACTAGTGCGCAATGTTTGCCTGGGTTCCTTTGAGGCTTTACACCCGATGTTGATGAGGCCTGGATGGGGCCCCCAAAATAGGGGATGAACTATGACTGACTAATCAAACAGCTGTCCCCAAGGAAGCTGACTCAAATTACTGGCAGCCCAGATGGATATCCCCATAGGTGTGCCAACCACAGTGCTCTGTCCCTGCCCTTTCAACATTTTTATTCTTGGATTAGCAATTTCTTTGGGGGTAAAAAATGGCACTAACTCAACTCCAATTGGCTTAAGCAAAGAGAGGATTTATTAGCTAATGTAACTGAGAAATCCAAAGGTACATGGACTTCAGGCACAGTTGGATCTAGAGGCTCAAATGTTATAATGAAGACACTGTCTCTCTGCTCTGCTTTCCTTGGTTTTGGGCTTAAACTGGCTCCCTTATTGCCAAGGCCCCTGGTCACTTCAGTGTTATATCCTACCAGCTCCAAGTCCAGGAGAATCAGAGCTTCTTCCCATTAGTTCCAGACTTTACAATGTGGTTTTATTGGTTTAGCTTGGGTCACGTGCCAAAGCTGAACTAATCACGGTGATCAGAAGCATGTGGCCCTCTCATTGCCCATGTGCAAATCACATGGCCACCTGGGACTTGGGAAGAGTCAGCCCCACTACAATGGGGGTGTTCCTGTGGGGAAAATTAGGGACCCTTCCCAGAAGGCAGGAAGGCAGGGGTACTGGGCAGGCTGACTCCAGCTGGGCACATAGTGTTTTCTATGGGCAAATATGTGGTTGCCAACCTGAAGGCAGGGAGCCGGAGGTTGAGAAGGGGGAAGTTTGTGAAGACTAGCTGAAACTAGGGGTAGAGAGAGCATGGTGCGTGGCTGGTAATGTAAATTTACTTCCCTTCATGAGCTAAGGCAGGACTTGGGCAGGATTTGAACCCAGCCCTACTGATACTTGGGCACTTGGTAGGGAAACCATGACACCCAGTTACTGCAGAGCCCTGAGCCACCTGCGCTCTGAAAAACAAAGACAATGAGCATTGTGGAACAGAAGCGACTGCAATGGCCATCTGGGTAAGAAACAGGAGACACTGTCATTTGGCTCTGATGGAGAGTAGGCAGGGAAGAGTCTGGATTTCCTTTCAACACATACTGAGTGAGTGCTGGCCCTTTAAAACTAGGGAGGCTTAGAGGAGTAATTACAGACAGGGAAACCTCCATTTTAACATGATCCCTCGTCAACTGCAGCCCTCCATCCCAACCTTAGGCCAGAACTGCTGAGTCTGCCATCCCACCTCAGACAAACTCAGCACTTTCTCTGCTCACTCAGGTCCCTTTGCTACCTGGGCCAGGATGGAGGCTGTACTTCAGGCCTGCTGTAGCCCTGCCCATACCCTGTGCTTCCTGGGCCAGCACAGTGGGGCAGATCCTGCCTGCTTTGTCGGGGGTCTGGCAGAGCCCATGCTCCTCCTTATGGGGCTCTGTCCCAGAGAAAGACCAACACATGCCAAGCACTCAGGATGAGCCAGGCAATGGGCTAAGTGTTTTTTTTAATTAAATCTTCAACAACCCATGAAAAGATATGATTATCATCAGCTTCCACCTCATTTTACAAATGAGGACCCAGAGAAGTTAAACTACTTCCTCAAGGTGGTACAACCAACAATAGCAGTAGGATTTGAAGCTTGAAGACCTGGGTTCTTTGTATTGTGTCCTTTCCCCTCTCTGTACCTCAGTCCCACCATTTGTACAATGGGCAGAATATCACCCATGCTGCTGGAGATATGGAGAGGATAAAATAAGATTTCAGAAAACAGGGCTTGAAAACATCCTCTAAGCCAGAGTCCTGTCCTTGATGCCAGGGAGGAGTGGGTAAGTGGGAAGCTGCAGCCCGAGAAGACCTGGGAGGACCATATATGTGAGGGAAGAAGTCAGCTGTATCTCCCACTGCAGGGGAGGAGGAAGAAGAAGAGGATGGGTCTCCAGGGATGGAGGGTGGGTCTTAGCTGAACAATGAAGGTGGTGGAGGGTGGCTGACCAATCCTGAGGGAGCTGGTTCATGCCCGCCACCTGTGGAGGATTTTAGCTGGAAGGGGTGGAAGGAGGAAGAAAGGTGGGATGGGGCAAAACTAGGAGAGGGCTTTCTGCTGCACGGGAAACAGCATACTTGGGTTAGAGCAGGGGTCATCTGGAGAAAGAAAGGGGACAACTACGTCACCTCTTAGTTGCAGAGCTCCTATCAAGGTCTCCATTAACCATTGTCTCCTCACCACAGTCCCTGCCGCACTCTTTACAGACTAGGAAATAAAGCCCTGATGGGTCTCTCAGCTTGGAATGCTGAATCTGTACTTCACACAAGACAGAGCTGGCCTCTGCTCCCTATGATTTGGGACACACACAGATGAAGGCCTAAGTTTTGCACATTGTCATGCTGTTTTCCCAGAGCTTGGGCACTTGCTCTAGGCAGCTGCTCTGGGCACCCACAGGGAGTACTGGCACATTGTTATATTATTTTCCCAGAGCTCCCAGGACAGGAGAGAAGCCCATTTGGGATCATCGCAGCCTAACACAGCCCATGCCTTTCCCAGAGGAAAAGCCAGCTCAAGTTTAGGAATTTTCTACCAGTCATTGTGGTCTCCCAGGTAACAAACTGCTTCTTGAGGCGATGAGATCCCCATTCCTCAGGGTCTGTGAACAGAGACTGGATGTTGTTTGTATCTGGACTATGCAACTGGGATTGCTGCTCTGTCTTAAGGTGTCCTGTCCCACCTCCAGTGTTCTTACCAACTCTTAGGGAAGTCCCATATTCCTAATGATGGAAATGCAGGCAAGCCATCTGACAAGTGTGTATGTGTGTGTTTGTGTGTGTGTGTGTGTGTGTGTGTGTGTGTGTGTGTGTGTGTGTGTTGATTGGGAATGTCCTCCCAGAGCCTTTCCAACTTCACTGCATTTGGATTGCCTCCTCTTTTTCTATGTATGCCTGCCCTAAGTTTTCCCTGGGCATAGCATGGGCAAGTCCTCATAGAAACAGCCAGTACTCCCTGTGGGTGCCCGGATCAGCTGCCCAGAGCAAGAGAGGAAGAAAGACGCCAGGGCCTACAGGTTCACCTGGCCTCCCCAGCTGCATAGGTCTCCCCAGCTGCGTAGGTCTGCCCTTCTCTGATCTGGAGAGCAGCTTTGGGAGGATCTGCACTCCCCACGTAGGGAACATTTGGGTGCGTCTCAGCCTCACTGATAGTTTCTGATTCCAGGCCATGAGTGGCTGTGTGAATTTCTTCCCAAGTCCTCAGTTCCACAGATGCCAGCTTGCAGGGCCAACTGGTGGTTACCTTGGCAATGCAGCAAATATTTGGGCCAACCAGGCTGGTCTCTGCCCTTCATCTTGGTTTTAGTGAGACCCTTGGAGTCATGTAGTCCCATGGGCTTTGCCTATTTTTTAAAGTATCTGGGCATTTAGTAAAAATAACTCTACTTGGCAAAGCTTTTCTCCTGACTCCTTCTCTAGAGCTTTCTATTTGGGGGCCTGGGTGGGTAAGTGGAGAGACTGGCAGAGATATGGAGGAATGGTTGAGAAAGCAGCATGTAGCAGTGGAAAAAGGAAGCTAGGGCTTTGGGATGAGAAGGCCAAGGTATAAACCTGGCTCCTGGACCTTTGGTGGGTGGGAATGAACATGCCTCTCTCCCTCAGATCTGCTTCCCAACCAGTCCTTGGCCTGCAGCATCTCTACCTGATCTGCCCAGCTAAACCTGGCTCTCCCCAGTGGTTCTCATACTACGTGCCAACTCTCACCCAAATCGGGCACCCCATCTCTCTTCTGGTCCTCTTGATCTCTCCAATTCAACCTCTGCACTGGAGCCAGAGACCTTGCCCTAAAATGCAAACCTAATTCTCTTATAAGATCCAGCTTAGAAACCTGCTCAGCAAACATGCTAGCTATGTACCTGTGCCCTACCCAGCTCCCCTGCCTCCTCTCCCCAGTCCCCTGTAAGCCCCTCTGCTCATACAATTTGCTATTGTCTAAACCACGCTTCCTCCTGCCTCCAGGCTCTTGTCAGGACTGCTCCCTGAGTACCACCCCACCCATCCTTCCCTACCCTGCCATTGTCCACCTGACTACTCCCAGTGCCTTCTTGGGGATGTTGAGATTAGGCTCCTCTAGCATTCCTGGCCTGATGCCTGTCAGTAAAGTCTGAGCAGTGATTTCTTTCTTTACTGGTCTGTCTTACGCCATTCTCATGCCCCTCCTGTCCTACCCTAGTCCTTCCCACACTGCACAAGGAACACCTTGGTGCAGGGACTGAGGCAGGGCCACTCCTAGCCCATACAGTGCATTTGTGAGAATTAGAGACGTCTTTCCTTGGGGGGGAAACAGCCCCATGCCAGGGTGCAGGGCTTGTCAAATAAAGCCAGGGCTGGATGTGAGCCCCTCTTCCTCCCCAGATGGTCGTGCCTGCGTCCCCAGGGCTGGTGCTGTACCTGGCCCAGTGTGGGTGCTCAGAGGAAGCAGGTGGAGTTGAGCTGGAAGGGGCCATGTACCTCACAGGGACCTCATGTCTCCAGCCTTCTGCCCTGAGCTGGTTCTGGATCCCAGGGGGTTATGTTTGCCTCCTGGTCTTGGGTGCTTCCTATTGCATGTGCTGTACTGGGTATGTCGAGAGTATGTCCAGCCCTCTGTCTATCTTTGTAGATGCTCATTCTCATAGATTGAATTCATTTCATTCCTGTTCTTGTTGAGATTATCCAAACAGAAACCACGGTTGGGGTTGGCAGTCTGGGTGTTCAGGACATGGAAAACACTGGGAATGTGAGGCAGGTGGGGCCTGGAACCCAGGGAAGAGAGAGGCAGTCCCTGGGACCGGCCCCAGTTGCTGGTCTGAGACAGATGGCCTGCAGAAGGGTCAGGGTCTGGGGACCAATTCAGCCCCCTCCCCCAGCCCCTTTCTTCTCTGTCTCTTGAGAAGTCAATGACTGGCCCATCTATTCTATCTTGTGAGGGGAGCGTGTACCCAGGGCACTGAGGCAGGGAAAGGGACCACAACCTCCCACTCACTCCTCGAGCATTTAACAGGAAGGATGATCCTGCAATGGCTCTGGTCATACTCAGAGAAAAAGCCAAAACCCTCACAGAGGCCACACATGATCCTTGTGTGGCTCCCGCCTCTCTATGACCTCACGTTTTTTCACTCTCCCCTCCACCTCCTCCCTGACTCACTCTGCTTCCGATATGCTGGCCTCTTTGATGTCCCTCTTACATGCCAGACATGCCTTCCTCAGGGCCTTAGCACTTGTTTCTCAGATTCTCCTAGCTCAAGACCCATAAGACTCACTCCCTTACCCCCTTTGTATCTATACTCAGGTACCACCTTCTCAGAGAAACCTTCCCTGACCACTTATTTAAATTGCAATCCCTCACCAGAACCCCCAAGTTCCTGCTTAATTTTTTCCATAACACCTATCACTATCTAAAATATAATTTATTTTACTTTCTTTTTCTGTTTCGTATTGGTCTCCTCTCTAGAATGTAAGCTCCATGAGGTCAGGTACTTTTCACTGCTCTATCCCCAGCGCCTGGCAAAGGGTAGGTAGAATGAATAAAAGTTTACAGAAGGAACAAAAGAATGAATAAATTGAGTGATAAAAGTAGCAGCAGCCATGTGCGGGAATCCACCTGTGCCAGCCCTTTGTGTCTGTCTTTGAATTCTCCAAACATGCTTCCATCTCATATAGTAAGAAAACTGAGGCTCAAGAGATTTAATGACTTCCCTAAGGTCACTCAGCCAGTGGGTGACTGAGCCAGGCTACATGGATCCCAGATTCCTCATGTATCCTTAGGGTAGTCACTACAACAGGGAGGGGCTGCCTCAGGCCTATCCTGGCCTATTCCATCTAGGAGCTCACTTGTCTTTGGCCTTGGGGTACCAGCGCACCTGCAGACCCTGACATTCCAGGCCCAGCAAGAGGCCAGAGCCTCAAGCTGGGGAGGGAGTGCAGAGAGGATATGTGAGCACCCAACCTCTATTCTAACAGCCTGTGGACCCCTCCTCTCTGTCCCCTACAAGATCTCTTCATGGTCCCAGGCCATCTGACGTCTTCCCATGGCTGGCCCACATCAATGTCCCACTTGCAGCTTCCCAAGAGACTACTTCAAAGCCCCAGCTTTGACTCGCCCCTCAGCCTGCCTGCTCCCGCTCACCCGCCATTGCCACAGCACATAAAATACTTTCTGATTCAATCTCCTTCTAAGTCTACTTGGCGCTCTCTCCATTCATATTTGCACCCCTGCCCCTAACTCTCCACTATCCTTTGCCATTATCTCCTCCAGCAGGACCCCCAGAGAATGTTGTATATGACATTATTTTGTGAAATCCAATAAAAATTTTAATCGGGGCAACATCGTTATAGGCAAAGGAAATGATGAATTTTCCCTTGTGCAGAAAAAAAGGAGAAGAAAAATAAAACACTGATCTACCAGTGCCTGTGCTTGTGCACACCGGCATCTGTGTGTGCACTCCCACTGATGCACACAGAGCCCTGCACTCGCACACATCTCTGTTGCTCATGGACCTTGTGTACATCATTAGCAAGTCCCAGGCTCCCTCTGGGCTTCAGTTTTGCCATCTGTACAATGGGGCCTTGACTGCTGAACTCAAATTCCTACCAGCTGGGAGACTCCTTAGTTTGGTGCCCACTCACAGCTGTCAGTATTGAGTCTAACGCCCCAGGCCCCTCTGAGGCCCACCCCTAACATTTGTGGGGCCTGAGGCAATGATATAAGGGGAAGCCCATATACCATACGTCTAGTTAAATTATAAATCAAGCTAACAAACTGTTAAATAAAACGTTCTAGGTTCCTACCTTGAAAAATATACCTTCACAGCAACCTGAAAGGCTGGGTTCAAATCTAGAAGTCTTGGGAAGAGCTGGCCCCCAGACTCCAGTCCAGGGCCCTGGCCTGACCCTCTGCTCTCCTGCCCCTGGCTCCATCACACCCTGAGAAGGCCCTTGTTCACATATGTGGAGACAGATACCCTGCCTGCAAGGCCAAACTCTGTCCGCACCCCAGCCCTTGTACACTCCTCAGGCCTTGAGTGTGGACATTGGTAGCATAAGGTCCCCTTAGAAGGGTTGGCCCGGGGAAGAAGGCCTTTGTGGCAGAGAGTCCAGGGCTGAGCAGGGCCTCTAAAGTGTAGGATTCAGGTCAGGAGCCCCTCTTACCTAGGTTTAGGGAAACGCTGACTGCTCTCCCCACCATGGGTGAGAGTAGAAGGAGAAGAAGGGGTCATTCCCCAGGCCCTGACGAGGCCTGTGGCTTTAGCCCAGCAGTCTGCCCTTAGGTTCCTCTTTCCCCACACTGCCCTCCAGAGGCTCCCTCCGTGGCTGGGCACAGCATTTAAAGGGTCCATGCCAGGGAGACCCTGAGCACACAGACATGTCCCAAAGTGAGTAGGAAAGTTCTCTACACCTCCCCAGTGTGAGTCCTCATTCAGAGATGTGGGTGAAAACTGGCCATGAGGACACAAATAGAGAGGGACACCCGATGGGCACTCATGGTGGGGAGAGGAGTAAGAAGGTCAGAGCAACTGTCCGTGTAGGAGGAGCTGTCATGGCCCTGAAGGGTGTTTTGTGGGTTCTTTCAGAGTTGTACTCCAAAGATGCCCCATGCTGCCAGAAACCCTCGGTGTCAATGATTCTGCAAGACAAATTCATTAACACACTGGTGCCCACTGCCCTACTGCAAGGAAGAGAATCCTGAATGCAGACAAGGGAAGACACAGCCTCGCTCTGATTCATTTTCCCATCTACAAGATGGAGCAGTGACACTGGCCATTCCGGGGTTCCTCGGACAGTTACAGGGGGCTGCATCTCTGGTGTGAATAGGGCAGGGACAGAAAAGAACCCCTCTCCCTCCTTTCCAGCCCTGCCTCCACTTCTCCTCACCACAATCCGGAAGCTCTTTACCCCTCTGACATTTACAGAAGTCTACCCTCCTCTCCTTCCAGATGACATTTGAGCCTCCCCTGGGGCCAGCAGGGCAGTCTTGAGAGCAGGGCTTGGAAGGAATCTAGAGCAAGGAGCCTAGAACCCTTGCCTTCCCCCAGCCTGATGGGGAGAGGCAAGGTGGAGAGGGAAAGTAAAATAGAGCCACAAGGACTGGAGGGAGGCTCTTACTCCATGGAGTCAGGGCAAGGAGGCACTGACCACACACAATCCAATCCCCTCAGCTTCCTGCGGAGTGTCTATTCCGTAGTCAGGGCTCAGGATTGCTCAATGTCCTGCACACCCATGTCCCCCTCTCCTTGACCTTCCAGACACTGACTCTGTGGCCTCTCTGACAATCAGAGTCCGGGATGGGAAGGGGGCAGGGTCTGCTCTCTGTGGTCCCCAGGCCCCTGGGCAGTGCCCTGCAGACCTGTCTGCCCATATGTCCAGTGGTGCCAGACTAATGGCACTACTGGTGCAGAGAGGCACAGAAGGGGCTGATCTCCCATGTCCTCCCATGGCTGTTAGCCCTGGTAATATCCTTGGCTGTGGCCAGATGGCAATTAGAGTGGCTTTGGCTTCCTGAGGAATAATCACTCTTGCCTCAGTTATGAGCCTATCGCCCTAGGCAGACATAAAGGACCCTACAGCTCAGAAACTGCCTTTGGATAGTCAACAATGTTGCCAAAGAAGGAAGCAAATCTTTATTGATTGCCTATTATGTGATAGGCACTGAGCTACTATTATCTCATTTAAAGTTCAAAATAACCCTGTAGGAGAGTTGGTGTTGTGAGCTTTTTGTTGGTGAGGAAACTGAGGCTCAGAAGTCATTTTGAGTTTCCAAAATGCACTGTGTTGCAAGTGCTGTGAAGCCCTGCCCATACTGCTTCACCATGTCTACTCCACAGCTTCCCATACAAGCATTTGCAATCTTTGCTGAGAGCTTTCTCTGGCCCAGAGCTAGCTCAGCCCATGGGTGGGGTACCCAAGCAATGTCAAGAGCTATTACTCTTGGGAGCACCTCAACCAAGGGATGTGGGGGAGGGGAGGTAAGTACTCCAGCTCCTCATCCCACCATAGGCCAAATCTGAGGTGTGCTCTGTGTGGTCCCTCAGAGGTCCCCAGGAGGACTACACTCTGGTTGCCCATGGCAGTCATCTGTACTGGTTTCCTTCCCTCCTTCATCTCACTTTCTCTCTCCCTTCCCAGTACTTCCTGGGATCATTTTCCAAATAAACTATTCACACTCAAATCTTTGTCTCAGTGTCTGCTTCTGGTAGAACCTAGCCTGAGGTAGTCATGCATGCAGTGAATGCCAGCTAGGACTGGATCCCTGGGGAAGAGAGGACATTTTCTGTCCCATAAAATAAAAGCTTATGTTCTGATCTCCCTCTTTCCGGCAGGGCTACGCATGTCCCTCAGGACTCGGTCTGCCACCTGGGTGGGACTCTTTGGCTTCC
>NW_006442512.1:689951-702622 GCF_000325575.1 Pteropus alecto
TCTTTCCTGCGGCTACGCATGTCCCTCAGGACTCGGTCTGTCACCTG
The DNA here is from genome assembly GCF_000325575.1 of Pteropus alecto. Classification (NCBI taxonomy): domain Eukaryota; kingdom Metazoa; phylum Chordata; class Mammalia; order Chiroptera; family Pteropodidae; genus Pteropus; species Pteropus alecto. The sequence goes on from NW_006442512.1 coordinate 689,999, forward strand.
GGTGGGTCTCTTTGGCTTCCATATCAGAGCATTCCCTAGGCTGCCGGTTCCTTTCTCTGTCCTCTACTAGGCTGTTTGTCTGGGGTGGGGGAGAGGACTGGGACAAGTGTGGCACTCAGAAGGTGCTCAGGAATGGCTCCTTGAGTGAATGAGGCTGCTGGCTATGCTTTGGGGGCTCAGGACAAGAGCTTGGTCACTTCCAGGAGGATCTGGCTGGGATGGGAGGGCACGCCTTCCCATTATCAGCCTAATGACACTGCTTTCTGCAAGCTGCAGTGAGGGCAGAGAGGACAGTAAGAAGATGTAAATCACAGAAGCAATGATTACTTGAGCATTTTATGCCACTCTCCTTCGCAATTTCAGTGAAGACAGCTTTCTGCCAGAAGAAAGCCTCCTAGCCCTGTTACAAGGTGATCTTGGGGTCTGCTGGGGTCATTATTCTCCAAAGGCCAGGAGACTTAAGGAGGTATATCCAGGTATGCAGGATGTGAAGTGCAGGCTGGGAGAGAGTGCTCAGGGCATGTAGGAAGGAGCTGCTGAAGTGGCAGGGAGAGCATTAAGATGGGCAAGGAGATGGGAAACTGGAGGCTCAAGTTGTCCCTCCAGGGCTGTCTTGCCTTCAGGTCTGGTGACTCCAGGTAGAGACGTTAGTCACTCCAAGTATAACATGAGGGGCCTGAACTAATTGCCATTTTGGAAGGAGCACAGGGTTTGAAGTCTGTTTCAAATCCTGACTCTGCCACTTATTGGCCTGTGATGTTGGCCTTAGTTTTCTCATCTGCAAATGGGCATAATGATAGTGACATTTGCTTTTCATGGCTGATGGGGGATAAAATTCCGTGTTTCATTCGACAAAAATTTAGCACTTTCTAGGAACTAAGGACGTAACAGTGAACAAAACAGACACAAATCCCTGCCCTCATGAAGTCTGGGATTTAGTGGGGTCACAGTCAATAAATCAGATAAACAAGTAAAATATATGGCCTGTTAGATAGTGATAAATGCTAAGGAGCAAAATAAATCAGGGAAGGAGAAGAGAAAGAATCGGCTGTGGTGGTGGTGGGCCTGCAAATTTGGGTGGCCAGGGAGGGCTGCACTGAGAAGTAAGATCTGGCGAGGGTGAGGGAGGAGGTCATGGAGGTCCTGGGAAAAGCGTATCAGGCAGAGGGAACAGCAAGTGCCCTCAAGTGGTGGTGCAGCTGGAGTGCAAGGGGCTGAGGTGGGAAAGGAAGAGGTTGGCGGTGTACATGGGCTCACAGGTAATAGTAAGAACTAGCTTATACTCTGAGTGAGGGGAAACCTCACAAATTCTGGGGAGAGGAGAGACAGGACCTGACTTGGGTTTTAAAAAATCGGTCTGGCCGTTGTAGGGGAAAGAAGCCAGGGTGGAAGCAGGCAGCCCGCCACGGTCTAGGCAAGTAAGGGCTGACAGCACTTTGGACAGCATGAACTAGTGAGGAGGTGCCGGTGAAGACTGGTGATAAGAGATGATTTCATGTCACGCATGGACACACCATCATGTCATTAAATTGTCACTTGGTAAGAAAGTTATTCTACTTCCAATTAGTTTCAAGGGCTTTAGAAACATTGAGGAAGTCTCCAGTGTTTGCAAACCTCCTCCCCTTAGCCTCAAATGACAGCCCTCAGACTCAAGGACTCCTGGTTTCCATGTCTAGTTAATATTTTAGAATGTGGTGGTTTTTTTTTTTTTTCATTGTATTTTGTTTTACACTTACCTTCTATTTGTGAAAATTGAGACTGGATTTTCTCTTAAGTTTCTTTTAACGGTTCCTTTTAAAATAAACTTATCAAAGCAAAAAAGTAAGTTGGCTTAGAGAGTATTAGGAGAATAATACAGAAAGTATAAAGGTTCAGCTAAAGTTGTAGAGTGGAATCCAAATGATTGCAGTTTGGGAATCTCTGAGCTAAGGGGAGAGCTTGTTTTCAGCTGTGTGTACTATCCCACAACTCCCTGGACGCTGACGTGCTAAGGTCCTGTGTCTCTGAGGGATGCCTCTGCTGACCAACCCTGCTCTCTTAACCCTCCTCCCATCCTGCTCTGGTTAGGGAGGGTGGACGGAGGCCGTGGGCTGAGAACTAGGAGACGTTGTGCCATGTAGGGCAGGGCTGAGTCAGGAAGCAGGGACTGAATCCTCCTGTTACCCCTTTACAACGGAGGGACAATAACCTTTGCCACCTCTTCCAAGGGAGGGTCCTGAGAGTGGGGGGAAAGCTTTGGTGTGAGGTTCGAGGGATCTGAGGGAGGAGGCTGGGGAGGACTTTAATGGCCACGAAGGTCATGCCCCCAAGCTAGCCTCTTGTCACATTTTCTTAGACTTCTCTTTAATCTCAACTTGCCTTCTAGCCAGGACATTCTAGCTTGGCTCTGCCATCAACACATTACCACATTAATCGGGGAGTGTAAAGTGTGGGAATGGGCATCAGAGTGATGTGTCAGCTCAGAAGCTCCAGGATCAGCTAACCTGCTCTCACCCAACTTGTTCCATTTTCTAGACTCTCCCTTGGCCTCAGAAGCCTCAGCTTTTCCAAACCCTCATGGGGTCCTCACCACCTGTTACTCAGGGGCTGTGGCCATCTCAGCTGGTTACTGAGGTCCCGGATGGCTCCCCAGAGGGCTTCCTATCCAGATTTTGTCAGATAGGTTGGGAGGAGGGCACTGTTCTTTCACAAACCCAGAATTTGACCTAGGAGGCTGGGTTGGTGGGACCAGAGGGTCAGAGAGGTTCTATCAGCTGTGCCTCTTTCTCTTTTGCAGAGCTGGGTGACTGGGTTGCCAGTTTCTTCTGGGGACTGATTAAAGGGCCTCAATGCTCTCAAGACTTCTCTCTGTGGGAAGATTGGAAACAGGATGTAAAATTTCTGGGGTGTTCTGGAACAGCCCTGCCCCAATATCAGAAATGATAAGAATTCCCAGGAGCCTTCCTGCACTAAGGAATTGGAGCACACCAAGATTCAAGATCAAAGGCCAAGAGGATGGGCAGTGGGGTTGTGGGTTGGAAGAAGGGAGACAACATAGCAAGCCCAGGAAGGAAGCATGGCAGCTGGGGTATGAGCAGCAGCAAAGTTTTACCAGAACATTCTAGATCACCAGGATCAAGGGTTTAGACATCTACAAAAGTGTGTCGAGGACTTGTAAAGGAAATAGGTCCCAACTATGTCCCATCTGGGTGGAATATCCTGGTATGGCCCTGAGTCAGGTTCAGTCAGTTCAGACAAAGTTCTTCCCACAGAGGGGACAGTGGGGAGAAAGGGATTCCAGGCAGCATCTTGGTCCAACTCAGTTAAGAGCTCTTCAAATGAGACAATTCTAAGGAACTGATGTTCTACACTTTATTTCCAAGCATCTTTGCAACTGGAAGAATCTAAGGTGTGACGATAACCTTAAGGATTGAAAGATTCCAAGAATAGATTCCAAGAGTCCAAGGTATGAGAGTCCCCACCTTGTTGATACATGTCTGGGGAACCACCCTTCTCAGACTTGAGTCAGGGCATGGGGAGTCACCATAAGGTGTTTATGGTGTGGCTTTGGGCTACCAATATTTTGTAGGCCAAGCATGAGATTTGTTTGGACAACACAGCCTCTGCTTTCTCAAGGAACAAGGGCATTCTCCTCCTGGAGAACCATTTGCAGGGTCGTTCTCTCTAAGGAAGTTGATAACAGCAGCATGCTTGCCACTAGAAATGAGGACCAGCCCCACCTGCTGAGGGGGAAGGAGCAGGAAGTGAGATGGGCCTGGTTCTGAGGGCCACCTACTCTCTGCTCACCTGGGTCTGGAGCTATTTCTTGTTTGGCTCTCTCTTTTTCATCCCCAGGAGACCCCCAAGTCTCAGAGTGGCAGCTGTTAGGGTTGGGGGTGGGGAGAGAGGAAAGGATGGGGTTGGGGCCGAATCTGGCTTTTCTCATCTGGTTCTGCTTCCTCGCTCCCCTTACCTGCCTAGACTCCCAGGTCCAATTTTCCAGAGTGGTTCCTCTCCCCTCCTCCCCAGATAACCCCTAAGGTGGGGAATGCACCTGTTCCTCCCCGAGGTTTTCCTCCCACAGATTCCCTTGTTTGAATTTGTTCAGAGTATCCTCAAAGCAGAAATCCCATCTTCTCCTTTCTCATAGCATTTTAACTGAACTCAGGGCGTAACTGTCCAAAATGGGAGCCACCGGCCGCATGTGGCCACTGAGCACTGGAGATGTGGCTTGTATAAACTGAGATGTGCTGTATGTGAGAACTACACATCGAATTTCAGAGACTTGGAACAATAAAAGAATGTAAACTAGCCCAGTAATTTTTAATGCTGATTACACATTGAAATAATATTTCAGATGTATAGGGTTAAATTCATTTCACCTTTTTCTTTTTTTACTGTGGTTACTAGAAATTTTAAATTCCATATGTGCCTTGCATTTCTGGCTCAGGTTTTATTTCTGTTGGCCAGTGTTGGCGTAAAGGCAGGGCCTCAGATATCCCTGTGTCATCTGCGCAGGAAGACTGGGGACTCGAGGTGCTGATCGTCTGAACCCCGGCAGGTGTTTCGGCCTCTGGCCTGAAAGCAGGTTCTGGGTTTGTGAGGAGCTGTTGTGGCAGGTGTGTCTGTCCAGGATGGAGGCTGAGGGCTCTGCTGGCTCCTGGTTAATGGGGATCCCTGAGTCCATGCCCTCCAATGAGGCCCCTAGCAGTAAGGTCCAACCCCAGGGTCTTGAGTGCTTAAGGAGTTTGGAGCAAGCACTGCCGAGTACAAATCCCAACTCCACCATCGACTCGTTGGTGACACTGGATGCTCTGTGCTCCAGTTTACTCATCTGAAATTAGTATTAGTATCTTTCTCTTGGGGTTGTTTTAAGGGTTAAATGGGTTAATGTGTGTAAAGGAGTCAGAGTAACATATGCAAATAGTAAGCACTCAGCACCCAGCAGTCAGTGGTGGTGTTGTCTGGTCTGGGCCACTTAGAGGAGGGAGGAGACAGGAGGTGGGTGGATGGGGGCAGACCAAGCTTAAGATCCAGTTCTTCCGTGGTCTCACTCTCTCCAGTTTCTCCCATCACATGAGGTTAAACAGAACCCAGATGGGCCAGGGTGGTGTTAGAGGAACAGTGAGCATGCTCCTTCCTCCTGATCTTCTTGCTCCTCTGATTCCCTGCCTTCTCCCCCAGTAAGCTATGTGGAAGACAGTAGTCCCACTCTGGCCTGTCCAGCAGGGGAAGGCGACCTTGAGGTCAGGTGGGGTGGGGCAGGCCAGGCTGGTGAGGACTAACAGCTGTAGGACCCAGGAGCCTCCACTCTGCCAGCCCCTCAGAAAGCCTAGTCTCAACACCACTGGAAATTTTTAAGCTAAGATTTCAGTTTAATTACATATCGATTAAGTGGAACAAAGGCACGGGGGCTCCAGGGAGCAGGCTCTGTGTGCACCTGATGGAATTTCAATCCTGCTTTTTTCCCTGCCTCCCACTCTCTTAGAGGCTCAGAGCTCTCTCTGCTAAGGAGGCCAAGCTCCACGTGAGTTCTACAGTCATCACAGACTCTGCCTTGAACAGAAGGGCAGCAGGTTACCTTTGAACACACGATGCTGGGCTCACTTCCCTACTCTAGCTGCCAATAGTCCCATCTACCCACCACCCCAAATCCTGGTTAGGCCCAGAGAACTCCCTGGGTCTTCTGACCTGCTCAGGGTTACATCCAAGATCAGAGGCAGATCTAGAACTCGAACCTAGGTCTCCTGCACAGGGCACTACTCTCTAGAAGGCCTTGGGTGGCATGGGGATCTGCTCTGTCTTCTAGGCTCACCAGAACTCCATATCGAGAAATGCCCCAAAATAGTACTATTCAACAGGCATTTATTGTGCACCTTTTCCCATGTACCTCACTACGCAGCTAAACATGGGGCCCATGGGTTGGGGATGGGGACAGATATGACACACTCAAGCACTGTGCTGCTTCCTGTCACCCTTTTAGAGGTCAAAGCCGTCACTGTCTGTTCTTGCTGCCAAGAGCCTTGGGAGCAGGGGAGGTGGACAGAACTCGCCCACCCCTTAATTCAGAGAAATCCAGAGAGGTGGGCTTGTTCGTGTGGGAGGCAGTATGTTTTCATGGAAAGTACAGACTTTGAAATCAGATCCACTTACTAGCAGAGAAACACTTCACATTTCTGGGCCTCAGTTTCCCTTCTGTAGAGTAAGGGTCACTGTGAGGATAGGAGTTGTGGCTGAGCAGAGTGCCTGGCGTACAGAAGTCCCCCCATAAAGGGCAGTTGTAATTGATCATTCAGGAGACAGTCCCCTCAACCAGAGGCCAGAGAGGGGAGAGGTCCAGATAGTCCTTACTTGTTTGGTGCGTCCAAGAAGGTTTCTGGCCTGGAGAGGCCCTGTTGCAGCACATCTAAGAGCCAAGGAGATGAGGGTTCACTGAATACCAATGTGAGAGCCATTGTCCAGTCTGAAACCTCTTTCACTCCCTCTGTCTCCCTGACCTTGACTCATTGCCTTTGTTCTGGCTCAGAGTTCCTAGAATGTGGCAGCAAGAGACTGGCAGCTTCCAAGGCCTCTCTCTCTCCCTTCCTTGCTCCCTCCCTCTCTCCTTCCCTCATTTATTTTTTATTTCTTACATGGGCTACAATTAAGGAGAAAAAAATCCATAAAAATTAGGTGATTCTGAAGGTGCTGAGCAGAAACTGAGGAGGGGTTGGGGAAGGGACTGAAGGGAGGCTGTGCCCTTGCTGCTTGTTGAAGCCTCTGGAGGGAACACCTGGAACTACCCCCACACTGCCTTGTCCGGAAACTCAACTGGAGAAAGCACCTGCTGTGTGCCAAACCTTGAGGGAGATAGACACCTAAATAGACAACTACCATGCTGATGACAGTGGGACGCTGGACCCCTGAGCCAGACCTCTGCTGTCTTCTTGACTTGCTGAGGAACAAGCCCTCCTGGGCAGTTTCTCATGAGGAAAGTGGGGCTTCTTTTAAACTCGTCCAAAACATAACTTTCCTTATAGGTAGTTCCTTTATGGATCATTCCCTTAGGTAGCTCCAGAGAGAGAGACCACCTCATCCAGCTGGGGTGGGGGGTGGACAGGGAGCCTTCCTGGAGAAAGTAACATTGGCACAGGGTTTTGAAGGCTGCTCAGGAGTTTAGCAATCTGGGGCAGGACTAGGGAGAGAGCAAAGATGGATTTCTATTCAGAGGGAATTGCACGTTTCAAAGGCTGGAGACAGGTTGGTGACTGGTGTGTAAGAGAATAGGGCATTCTGCTGTGTGAGTACATGAATCTGCATGTATGTGTGTGTTTTTTGGTGAGGACTAGAGAGGTGGAATGAGCCAGGTCAGGCAGCCTTAAATGCTAGCTTCAGAAGCTTGGGCATCTTGGTCTGTAGGTGATAGAAGCTGTGTGAGAGGAGGGGCATTTTATAGGTGAAGGCTCTGAGACTCAGAGATGTGAAGGCCTTGCCCAAGATCCCCATCCTGTGGGCTAGGCCTGAAGGGTGGGCGCCGACCTCTGCCTGCCTCTGATAACAGTGTTAATCACTCTAATTCATTTAACTCCATCAACAAGTCATTATTGAAGAGAAGCAGGCACCAAGAGTGTGTGGGTGTGAGTTGCCATGTGGGTGCTCCAGAGCCTTGCTGCCAGAGAAGATGGCCATTTGAGTCTCCCTAGACAGCAACCTGGGAGGCCAAGATATCTCCCCTTGCCCCCCTGTCACCACCCCCGGGCTGCAATGCCTGCCAGATGTCCTTCCTGGCTACCAAAGCCTTCAATCACAGAATAGATGGCAGATAAGGAGGTAGGCCATCACTGCAGTCGCTTGTGACCTAGCCTCAGCCTGGTCCCTCTTGGGGTCCAACCTAGATCTTGGGGATGTGATGGGGGTATGCATGGTAGGACCAGCCCAGCTGATGTGTTTCTTCTCGCCTGGAGGAAGGGTGCCAAAGCGGTGACAGCAGCAGCCAGAGGAAGAAGGGATTCTGCCCAGCAGCCAGAAGGAACTCCTTCTTCAGGTCCCAGCATGGGCTGGTATTGGGTAAGGTGGAGCCATTGATGGGCTGCCCATAAGAGGCCTAGGAACATAGGGTGACAGGGAGGGTCTTAGAACACAGAAATACCCTAGCTGGCTTAGCCTGTGATAGGAATGATTATGCATACGCATGAGACCTCATGACTATGCACATCAGGAAGAAGCCTAAATGCTCCAAGGGGCTGGGCTTGAGAAAAGACAGGAGTCTCTGGCCCCACCATTCTTGTGGTCCTAGGATTCTAGCTTATGCGACTGACAGCTATCAAAGCAGTCAGAGGAGGAATCCCAGTTCCTACCTTGGTTCTGCTCCTGTCTGCCACAGTAACACTGAGCACGTCACTGCCCTGCATTAAGCCTCAGCTTCAACATCTGCACAATGGGCATAAGTCTCCGCTTGAATGCCTCTGGGAGCTGTGCTGAAGTTCAAAGCCAGGCAACAGCCATCACTTAGACTGGATTTCCCTGGATTGTCCCAGACTCTCAATGTAGGTCCCCAAGAAACAGTGCTAAATAGTAACTCCATTTCACAAATGTGAAAACTGTGGCCCAGAACAACAGTTCAGACTTGACGAAGCTTACACAGGTGGATGCTAAGCCCTGTGGCTGATCCTTGCCCTAGGTGACTTTAGGACCCTGGACAGGGCTGCTTCTCCCCAACCTAGGCATCCAAGCTGTTCCCTGTCACTTTAGCAGAGCTTTCTGAGCCATTTGTTTTTATGTCTGTAGTCAGGAGGCCTGTGAGTATAAAACTGACAAGAGGCACTGGCAGAGTGTGGGAACTGTCAGCAGAGCAGCCGCCTGTGAAATTAACATGATATCGAAAGTGTCAATGTTTATTTACTGGAAATATCTGGACAGGATGCAAAGGAGGCCTGCAGCTGCTGCCTCAGGGGGCAAGGGCGAGGGCCACCCTGCCTTTCTCTCCTCGTTAGCTACTAAGCTGTGCTAGCAGAATCAGCCATCTCTCTGGTTAAGGCTCCCACTGTCTCTTCTTGACTGGCTGAGGAACAAGACCTCATGGAGTACGTGTAGCTTCATTTGTATTTATCCAAAGGCAATCTCCCTCCCATCCCTGAGTTCTAATGATGGTGTCCAGGATCTGGTGAACGAGGTTAGGTCCCTCAGCCCCAGCTGATTGGGTCAGGTTGAGGTCACCTAACTAAAACTTGGCCAATCAATGTGTCTCACGGGAACTGAAATCAGGGCACAGAGATTAAGTTAGCAGAAAACTGAGGTTCAAGATTGTGCTGGCCCCTAGGCAGGGGCTGCCATCTTGAGGTGATCAAGCTCAGCTAAGTGCATGTGAGGAAGAACCTTGGAGATAAGGAGAATATAGCAGATATGCAGAGGGGAGCAAAGATGAGAGACATTCTAGTTCCTGGTAGAGTCAGACACAGACAGATGGTTTTCAGTGTGGCACAGGGAAGCCTGGCAGTTCATTTTGCAAGTGTGTTTCTTCAAATTTCTCTGTAACCTTACATTCAAAGGTCACTTTTTTTGGAAAAATCCATTGAAACTGGCCCTAAGACATAAAGTGACCGTAGGACTGAAATAGCAAGAAACAGATCCTCAGGTATAATGTGGAATTAGCTGGGAAGGAGAGAAGGGGGTCAGTGGCTCACGGCATATGGTGGCAAAGCTGCTAATTATGCTGTGCCCATAGTTGTTGGGACCCAGACCTTGGGCCTGCTGAAAGCCAGGCTCAGGGACCACAGAGAAAAGCGGAATCAGGGACATTCCCCACAGCTTGTCTCTGCCCCTCCCTGCGTCCTCTGTGAATTAGAAATGTGGCTCCTGGTAGCTCCTAGGCTGATCTTTCCCAGACCCAACTCCGGGGAAAAACTAATATTGGTATTCTCTGATTTCAAGTTCAAACATCCTATGGAAGGGTGCCAATTTCTCATCCACTTACAGAGTGAGATGGGAGTACGGATTGGCCCAACTTGGTTTAGGCACCATGTTCAAGGAAGTGGGTTCCATAAGAAGACGGTGTCCCTAATAATACCAAATGGCTGTAGGGGGCTCAGCACCTCACACAAAGCAGGAGAACAATTTATATCTACTCTATTCTTCGAGCATGGCGATCTTGGGTATGGGGCCTGTTCTCATTACCTACTTTTCTCCAGAGGGGATTGCTTGGCCTCTACTAATGACAGCTGTGCTGGACTGAAAGCTTATTTCTACTTCCCCGTTTGCTACATGGAAGTGTCCATTGCACTTGAGCTGATTTCCCCCATGATTGTATATCAGAGGCAGCTACCAGCAGCAACTCACTCAGCCTCAGAGTTCAATTCCAAATTCCCAAGAGAAACTGATGGACTGTGATTAGGTCAGATGTCCACACTGAGGCAGGGCCAGAAGATAGGGAAGGCTGCCTTTTCCAGGCTATGGGAGGTTTGGAGTTATCATTTAGTTATCATAAAGTTATCATTTAGCCCATTCTCCTCAACTTACTTGGCAATAAGGATCAGGAGAGCCCCTCCCCAGATATTCAGATTCAGTAAAGCTGGACTAGGCCTAGGAGTCAGGATTCTGACTTTATGTTATCTTGAAGCTGGCTAGAGAATGACTGATTTAAGCCTTGAAGAGTGAACCTCTCACCTGGCCTGAAACAAGACCAAACTAGAGGGATGGATGATACCAGCAGTGTGGACTCAGCCACCAGGAAGTCTTTGAAGTGGTGGTCTGTATCTTGGCTGCACATTAGAATCACCTGGAGGAACTCCTGAAAATCTCATTACCCAGGCGACACCCCAGACCATTGAAATCAGAATCTCTGGGGGTGGTAGCAGTATTTTTTAAAGCTCCCCTTGTGATTCTAATGTGGAGCCTGGATTGAGAACCACTGGTCTAGAGAAAGTCATCATTTTCACTCAGCTCACACACACTCCTACTCAGAGACTCCAACCCTCCCATAGCCTGGAAAAGGCAGCCTTCCTTATCTTCTGGCTCTGCCTCAATGTGAACACCTGATTTAACTGCAGTCCATCAGTTTCTCTTGGGAATTTAGAATTGAACTCCGAGGCTGAGTGAGTTGCTGCTGGTAGATGAAGCTGCCCTCTTAGGGTAGCTGTGCTCTTCAGGCACCACCTTTTTGGGCAGCAGAAGAAGCCACTCCCTCTGCAGAAAGGAACAGGTCACCTGAGCCTCTGTGCAGCCAGAAGCTGAGCCAAGAGGAAGAAGAAGCTTATGTGACGGGCTCTCTTTAAAGAAACTCTTTGTTAGAGAATATCTTTAAATGGGATTCTGTTCCTTGCTGTCAGTTCATTTTGGATACGGAGAACTGTGGTTACTCTCATCTTCACCATCACTGTTGTTACACAGGCTACAGAGTGCTTTATGAACCACAGAGCCCACTCTACCCCAACTCGTGTGATTTCTCAAAACATCTGATCACAATTTTAAATGTGTACTATTTGAGCGATTGCTTGGAGTCTGTCTCCCCTGCCAGACTCTAAGCTCCAAGAGGGCGAAAACTTTGCTAGTCTTGTTCCTAGTAATATCCCTGGTGCCTGGGCCAGTGCCTGTTGAGGATAGGGAGCCAGGAAGGGAAGGAGTGCTCCAAAGCAAAAATTATTATTCCATTTTAAATATGGGGAAAGTAAACTCTGGGAGGGGAAGCCAGTTGGCCAGGGTCAGACAGGGAGTGACAGCTGAGGTGGGTTAGTCCCTGAACCAGAAGACAAAGCAGAAGTGATGGCTGTAGGCATAAGTAATCCTGAAGAAATATATAACTACAAATTGAGTGTGAAGACTGGCAAGAAGACCCTGAGCAAAGCACCTTCCTGTGATGGAGATTCCTCTCTCTGGTGGAGAACAACCTCCCCTTCCAGCGGGAGTAGGTGAAATGAATGGTGATGGCTCTCTCCAAGGCTGAGAAGCAGAGACCCTTCCTAGAGTGAACAGTAGGTATGCCATGAACTGGATAATGGGAAAGACCTGAAAAACCTCACTACAGGGCCTGTTAGAAATCATGCTTGCTTTCAATGTTCCTACAGAGAGAGACAGTTGAGCTTGTCCACTCAATAGAAGAAAAGACAATAGTTATTGTCACCATAGACTCTTAATTTATACCCTGGTGGGTATCTCTTGGACAGGGTACCTGGTATCAGAATGGGTCTGACTGTGTGTCAAAGACAAATCCTTCATTGCTCACCATCTGTGAGTCACCTGGTCCAAGGCCCCATGATTGTTCTGAATTAAGGCTGGGGGATGTAAGCTGTGTGGGGAAGGTGGCATTCTATATAATGAGGAATCCATGAAAATAATAATAGTAGAAGCAAACATTAATTGGTCACCTGCTCCATACCAAACCTGTTCCAAGTGCTTTGCCTGTATGTTCCAATTTAAACCTCACAAGTTACATGGGTGACTTGCCTAAAGTCATACAGCTGGCACATGGCAGAGCCAGGATTTAGACCCTAGTCATTGGCTCCATATCCCATGCTCTTAAACCCTTACACTTGGCCCCTTTGACCAACCTTACCTCTTTGCATGCTTTGTGTTTCGATGTGATTAAAAAACCTTAAGGTATGGTCTTGCAGAGTCCCAGTGTTGGCAGGCCCTAAACCGGGGGATTGATTCAGAACCCGGCGGTGGGGGTGG
>NW_006442512.1:703571-707125 GCF_000325575.1 Pteropus alecto
CTATTTGAAGAATGACCTACACTATAAAATGAAGGTTGCCAGAAAGAAAGAAATGAGAACATGTGTGTGAGTGGGGGGAGAGGAGGGTAGGGGACGTCCGAAGCAGAGGGAAGAACATGTAAAGAGGACTGGAGGGGAAGGACCTCTAGCATTTGAGCCAGGTTCCCTCACAGACCTCGTGCGTTCAGCCACACAAGGCATCTTTGGCTGGGATGCTCACCCGTCCTCAGCTCATCAACGAGACCAGAGTCACTGGGATCCATTTCGGGCTCAATATCTGTGTGCTTCTGAGGCACCCTTACCACTCCTGCCTTCAGCCTAGCCCTGCTTTCTAAACCTTTCTGTAAGGACGAAGGCCCAGTGGGGCACAAGGGTAGTGAGGCGGGGTTGGTTCCCGTGGCCACGCCCCCATTGGCCTCTCCCAGCCGATTGGCAGCTCGGCTGGTCGCCTAGGAGACAGCGCCCGGCGAGCACTCATTGGCCAGCCGCGGCTCGGGGTAAGAGCGAGGCTCCCGGCGGCTGTCTGCGTGTGCGCGCGTGCGCACGGGCTCACGTGTGTATGCAGGGTGTGTGAGCACTGCGGAGAGGGCCGATGTGGCCACAGCCGGTGTGGCCACCCTGTGAACCCAGGAAGAAGGGAGGCCGCAGGATGGGAGGCGGGCATGGATTTCTGGGAGGACTCACGTGGCGGGAGCTTGGTTGAGACCGTACTGGTGTCCTTACCTCTGTGTGCTTTGGGGCGCTGTTCTGTGGATCTGTGCTTTAGTGTGCATACACGGTGAGAGCGTAGTGTACCAATGTGAACATCTGGTACCTGGGTGTACACTGATGGTGTTTGTTTGCATGGGCGCGTGAAAGCATTGTTTGTGGACACATGAACTGCTGCATGTCTGCGTGGGGGAATGTGTGAGGCTATACAAATGTGAGCTTTTCCACGTGCACATGTGTGCTTGCTGGCATAGATGTGTGTGTGAGCAGAGAGGTAGGCATACTCATGTGTGCATATTCTGCTTCTGCCTTCTCTGCTCCCACATCTCAAATATTTCTTTCTTAAACTCGGATATGGGTCCTCCTCATGCTCAAGCGTCCACCATAGCTCCCCATTGCCTGGATAGTGCTCTACAGAAACACCTGCCTCAGTTTCCCCCAGCACCCCACATACACATCCACCCTCCCTCCCACAGGAGCACCAAGAGGCAACAGGAGGGGGGATTCTGTCCCTGGCACAGGCAAGACTTCAAAGGCAAGGATTCAAAATAGATTTTCTTCATCCTAAGATAGGGAACTGGAGCTGAGGGCCTGGGGACTTTTGGAAAGTTGCTATCTTCCTTTGATCTCCCCTATCTGTTCTCTCTACATGAATGGTAACCTTCCCTTAGCCTCCCACTGCCTGTGGGACATTGGGCTCCACAGCTTACATGTCATTCCTTCATGTACATCTCTACCCCATGCTCTACTTCCTACAGTGTATTTGGAAAACTCTTTTTCATGGGGGGAGGACTGGAGGTCAACTGGAGAGCCCAGCTGGGACCTGGGAACCTTGGCCTCTCTAGTTCTCTGTGTCACCATAGAACAATCCTTCCATCTACTCCACAACTCTAGCAGCCCCTTCTGCCTCTGGGGCAACTGCAGGGGCCCATCAACTTTGCAGTGTCCCTGTCCCTTCCAGCTACCCTGCAGAAGAAAGGGAACAGCTATTCTCCTGGCTCCTAGCCAACCAGGTGCCATCTTATGGTCAGGCAGTCCTTCTCAGTGCCTCTGGCTACAGGGCCTTCCACCAGTCCTCCCTCTCTGCCGATGGCTCCCCCCTAACTCACTATGGGGCAGAGGATCTTGACCCACTCCTCATGGGCCGTCTTGCCTAGCTGAGCTCCTGGAGCCAGTGTGGTCCAACCTCAGATGCACAGAGAGGGAAAATGAGGCAGAGGGGCAGGGACTCACCCCAAGTGGTAGAAGACTGGCAGGCTCCCTGAGGACTCCAGAAAGGTGAACTCCATGGGTGTGTGTGGGGAGTGGGCTGCTCTAATGGCTGGGCCTCTGGGCGCTTTGACTGTCCTGGCTCCAGACTGAGCAGCACCTGGGGAAGGTTGTGGAGAATGGGCAAGAGGTTGCCTGAGGGGCCAGGGCCAGGGCAGGCAGATAGGCCTCTGTTCCAGGTAACTGCACAGTCAGTACCAAGCAGGGAGATTTATGGTCCCAGGCACAGGACCACGCAGTAAATGTCATCTATGGGAGAGGCTGTAACTCTGCTTTACTTCAGCAGCAGTATGGGGGCAGAGAAGTGAGACACAGGGCACCACTGAGGTCTGGGTGAACCCTAAAGCTGAGATTGGAGAGACCACATCAGTATAGCCTTTTCTCAGGTCCTTGAGTAAGGTCAGCCCAGAAATGTTCAGGGACTCGTGCAAGGTCACACAATGAAGTGTCCCCACCTCCTGGGGCTGGGTGCTGGACAGAGCCCAGGAGAGACGGACACTTGAAAAGCTTCACCCCACCCAAGCTCTGGGTTCTTCCAAGGGACTGCCATAACCCCCTTTTCACCCAGGTCTCCTCCCTGTGCCCGTGGAGTGTCCTGAAAGAGGCTAAGCAGGCAATGGAGGGGATGAAGCTTTATTGTGTCTGTGTCTCTCCTCTTTACAATGCCATGTTTTTTAATGAGCTATGTCAATATCTGCTAGTCAGAGAGGAAAGTCAGGGCCTCCGGTGGGCCCCTCCTCCAGGGCTGGGACCCTGGGGTATCCTTCAGTCTCCATGGCCCCCAAAGGCCCTAGCCTAGCCTTCCAGACACCAGCAGTCACCTGGCATAATGACAGGGCTTGGGATGGGAGTGTAGGATGAACCATAATATGTTTATGGGAAAACTGTAAATCCCTATACAGGCTGAGTGGTCAGCTTTCTCAGGCAGTCAGACCAGCACTGTGCTATGTGGCCACTCTTCTCACACTCCTGCCCAGTAGTCCCCAATTGCCCAGCAGGTCACAGTGCCAGATTACCAGGTCCTCAGAAACAAGCATCTGGGCCTTCTGTATCATACTCTGATTTCAGGGCCCCACAGAGATGACAGGTGTCCTGGGAACTGGGAGAACGGAATTGACTAGCAGAAGCTTTGATCATGACCCCAACCCAAATGCTCACCCACCCCTGCCAGAGCACACTCTCCACCACTGACTCATTCCATCCCACAAAGGAAGGAGGCCAAAGGAGGTGATGGAACTGTGCCCATCACAGATGAGAAGCCTGAGTCTAGAGTGGTTCAGAGTGAGGCGACTAGTCTGGTGCTTTTTCTGCCATGAAATGCTGGTGACTTGAGTATGAATCCTGGCTTCATCGCCTACCTGGTGGTGAGCCCCTGGCAGTCACTTCTTCCTAAACCTTGGTGTTCTCAGCCAAAAGAGAGACCCTCCTTATCACAGGATTAAATAAGAGAACATAGGTAAAGTGTCTGGCCTAGTGCCTGGAACAGCCCTTGATAGTCAGTAGCTGCTATTATTATTATTATTATTATTATTATTATTATTATTATTATTATTATTATTATCTGAGTTTTCTCCTGC
>NW_006442512.1:707499-717326 GCF_000325575.1 Pteropus alecto
AATTATTTTATTATATTTTTATTTTTATTACTATATTATCCCTGGTTCCCTGCCTCAACCCCTCACCCCGCTTCTGCTTGAAAGGACACTGTACCAAGAGCAGCAAACTTAGGTTCAAGTCCTGGCTCTTTACTTACCACCTATAGATCCATCCGTAGACCAGTCACTGTCACTTTGTAAGTTTCCTACTCCTAGATAAACCGTGGAGGCCTGTGTACCAATGAATAGTTTCTGAAAGGAACGGGCACCACATGGGTCCCTGTGGAGGGTGGCTGCAACAGCTCTCACATCCTGCATGCCCTTTTGCCTGTGTGACTTTGCAGCTCCTCCCACCAGGAGCTAGGATCTGTCCCCTCTCCTCTTGAATCTAGGAGGGCCTGTGACTTGCCTTGACACATAGAAGGCAATGAAAGTGATGCTGTGGGACTTCCTGGCCTAGGCCTCACAAAACCTGGCAGCTTCCGTTTCTCTACCTTGGAGTGCTGAGCCACCATAAAGTCCAACTAGCCTGCTGGAGAGACCATGTGGACATAGAGAAGCCAGTTGGCCTCCAGCCCTTCCAGCCTCCCCAGCTGAGGTGACAGATGTGGCCAAAAGCCACTTTAGATCTTTAGCTCCAGTCAAGTCTCCCTAGTCAACACCATACAAAGCAGAGATGAGCCCTGCTCAGGTTTTAAAATTGGGAATAAATGGTTCTTGTTGCTTTAAACCACTAAAATTTGGGGTAGTTGTCATGCAGCAATAGATAACTGATACAGTCCCTTAGCATTTTCTGCCCCATCATCACTCAAACTTGGCTTGGATAAGATCAAGCTCCTTGGCCTCAGCTAATTGGACAAGAGGGTGAGCACCTGACTCTGAGGCAGCCAATAGTCATTGGCTGGCAGGTGGCCAATCAGATGTTTTTTCTCTAGAGAATAGGAATGAAGAGATCAGAGATTCTAGCATGCCCAACTGTGAAAGAGGCTGGAGCTGGGCTTTTGGAATGGAAGCTGGGTGTGAAGGCTGTCATGTTATCAGAGAACACTAAATTGGGGAGAGAAGCAAGAAAGGCAATAGACCATGGAACCGGGTTCTGTGGGAGCCCCAAAAAGTGACTTAATTTCAGCTGGTCTGTGCTGCCCTGCTCTTTGTACCTCATGAACCCTGACTTCAGACCCCCAAAGACTCAAGGTCCCCAGGACTCCTAACAACAGCCAGTGGTCTGCACTTCCCTCACCCTTTCTCCCTTGCTCCCTGAGACCTCCATCTCCCCAAACACACAGGTTGTGGCCTGTCCTCCAGGGCTCCAAGCCTGGCTCTGAGAAGCCCTAGATAGGCTTTTAAGTCTGTGGCTCTGGGAGTTTAGAACTCCCACACCCTGGTCCTGTCACTTAGTAGGGCATGGATGTCTCTCTATCCTGGGCAAACAGGAGTGATGGCTCAGTCAGCTCCCATGCTCTCCACAGCCCTGAGGCCTTCAGTGGAAAAACAGAGAGCATGACCTGGTTTGGTGTCTACCCCAACCCCACTGGAGTTTCAGGTCTTTGGAATCCCCATTGTGTCCTTTGGCTTCTCCATATAGTCCCTTACCCTGCCAATTCCTGAGGTCAAACACCACTCCCCTGTTTGTCCATAATGACGGCATGCTAATAACTGTGGGCATTACTGCACACCAAACAGATGTCACGCCTAAGGTAAGATTTAAATCAAGGTCTTCCTGACTCCAAAGTCCAGGCCCTATCCACCAATCTGCTGTGCAGCTCTAGGCAGATTACTTCCTCTCTCTGAGCCTCAGATTCTCACTTCCGAGGGAGTAAACTAGAGAGGATCCTGGTGCTTGCTGCTCCCTCTAATACTCACCCTTAGTGCCATTTTTGATCAGCTCCACTTGCATGTCCAGGGTAGGATCCAAGTCTTATCACCCTCTCTTTAAGGCATGCTGTCTCATGGAAGAATAGGACTGGAGGCTGCCTCTGGTCTTGGTCTCCTGGAAAGCAGGCTAAACTCTCAAGATTCAGTATCTTGCCTTTTCTCTAGTAGCTTGGACCCAGACTGAAAAGTGAGCAGAACTAGCTCCCTGTAGAGGTTAAGGTAGCAAGACATCCGGACTCCACAACCCCATTGGGTTTGAGGCAGACTGGGGCCACTGGACTGTGTGGAATGTGAGTGACCCAGGAAGGTTTTGCCCCTGCCCCTAGACCACTTTTAGGTTCAGACTCCCAGCTGTGTGTGTGCCAAGGCAGGGGGCAGGGGTGGGGATGGTATCTGCTCTTCCCCTTTCTCCCTCAGAGGCTGTCAGGCCATGGAGAAAATAGCCTCTTGACTTTTCAGGCTATTCCCCCTTATATCTGGTACTTAGCATTTAAGTTCAGTACCCTCTTCTACAGATGACGGTCCCACAGCTAGGAAAGAACAGTACTGAAACCCAGGCCACCTAGCTCCCAGCCTGAGCTCTGTCCAGTACCCTGGCTCCTTTGCTTGGGCTAACCCAGCCTCCTGGCCCTGGGTACTCATGTCCCCTTAGACTGACTCTCTCCCATCTGCAAATAGCCTCACAATTCTTGTGCCCCAGAGTATCCTCAGGGGTCCAGTTCCCTCCCAGTAGGCAGGAATAAATTGGTCCCATAAATCCCCTGCTCTTACCTGAACCCTGTGAAGCCCCAGGGACCTAGGCATCCCAGAGGATTAAGGAACATGATGGCCTCCTGTGGGAGGACAGTGTTGATGAGGGTGTCCAGGGCTGGGTGATGGAGAGATTGTGCTCTGGTCTCTCTCTGGAGATTGGAAAGCCTGTCAGGCTCTTGAAGCCTCACATACCACTGGCTTCTTCTGCATACAGATCACCCTATGTCCAAGGAGTCCTCCCCAAAGTGGTCTCCCACCAGGTTGGGTTCTCCAAGCCTGGCTCTTAGAAGTCATAGATAGGCTTTTAAGTCTGTGGCTCTGGGAGTTTGGAACTCCCACACCTTGGTCCTGTCACTTAGTAGCTGTTTGACTGTGGATAAGCTACCAGCCTCTCTGGTTCTCAGTCTCTGCATCTGCGCCAGATAGCAATCATCATCACCATTGGTAGAGGGCTTCCTGAGTGCCAGGCATTCCACCAATCAACAAATGTACTCCCTCATTTAACCTCACGACCAAAAGTAGTAAGACCATCTTTCTGTTATAGATGGGAAGATCAAGGCTCCGAGAGGTTAAGTAATAATTCCAAACAGCTAGTAAGTGTTAGAACAGTAACTCACTCAGACCTGACCTAGAACCTCAGACACTTATAATCATATCTCATCTGTTCCCCCAAGGACCATCATGCTTTTCCACGCCAACATTCCAGGATATTGTGGGGAAGATCCTGTTTCTTCCTGGGGCTAAAACCACTGTTCAAAGGGCTTGAGGCTCCCCCAGAACCAGGGACAGTCCAGGGATGCTGGCTGGGGGATGAAGGTGAGAAAGGCTGGCTACAAACTGCTTAGCCAGGAGTCAGGAGCCAGGAGCAGAGCCTGCTCTTGAGTACATCTGTAGATTGATTGAGTGAATGAATGAATGAATGAATGAGTGACTGAGCCAATGCCATGAAGACTGCTTACCATGCTAGCCCCCATAGGCTTGGTCTAGAAGGTGCTAGGCATGCAGCCACCTAGTTCGAGCCTGCTTGGGGGAGAGGGTGAGCCCTGATTGGAGGAGCCACATTTTGGAAGTTTCTTATTGCTGAGGGGTGACTTTCCTATTGCTCCCCCTCCAACTTCAGCTACGTCGGCAACCTATGGGTTCCTGCATCACCTAGCCTGAGGTTAACGGGCAGCAGGTCACCCTGGACCCACTGTGGGGCTGAGTCCAAGGAGTCCCCGAGGAGAAAGGGGACACTTGAAGTGAAGAAGCCAGGCCGCCTTGACCCTGGTGCCCCTCTTTGCCTGACAGAGGTTGGGGTGAGCACGTGATCTCTGGCTGAGCTACTGCCCCAGCTTCTTGAGCTAGGGCCCATGGATCTAGGGAAAGTGACAAGGTGACCTGTTCGGCTCTTCGCACTTCTGTCATTTGGGGCACCCCTCTCCAGGGTTGAGTTGGGATTGCCTAGGTTTGGTATGAATGGGTGGGGCCACTTCTGACTTTCCTGGTCAGCTCTGTGCAGGTAGACCCCAATCCAGAACTTTTCACAGCCCAGAGTAGGCTCAGAGTATGGCATGATAGAAGATGTGGCAAAGGTGGGGTGGTGACCTGAGTTTGGGCAGTCCCAAGGGCAGACCCTGAACTTCCCACCCTCAGCCCCAAAGACTGGGCCCTCTACATGGGAAGTGGCATAGAGCTGGCATTCAATAAATGCTTATGGAAAGAAGGCTTAGAAAGAGCTGGTGTTCTCAATCCCTGGACAGGCCAAAACTGCAGGAGTATTCTGTCTGGGGAGACCCCAGAACAGAGGTGGTCAAAGCCATGATGCTCACAGGCTTTGGGCTGCCCCTGTGGGTCTAATGCCCAGTTCATCCAGCCAATGCTTCTGACCACCGCCCAGGCTGCTGTTCTGGAAGGAGTTTTCGGAAGTCTCTGAGCCTGCCCTCCCCTGACACACCCCCAACCTGACCCCATGGAGATCCCTTCAGGACACCCACCCCTCCACTTTGAGATAGATAATAATGACCATAATGAGAACAGTCACCCACATGTGTGCACAGCGCTTTACAGGTTACAAAGTGTTTCACATACATCATCTCATCAATTCCTCACAACAGCCCTGTGAGGTAGGCAGGGCAGGGAGTAACACTTCCATCTGTACAGATGTGGAGACTGAGGCCTAGAGAGGGTCAATGACCTGTTTGACCCCCGCAGCAATTCAGTAGCACAGCTGGGACCAGAGGTTAGGCCTCATCCCTGCCTCTGGTCCCTGGCTCTCTCTGCTGACTGTGCTGTCCTCCATGAAGACCCCAGCCCCTGTCCAGAGTCTCAGCCATACCAGACCAGGCCCCAACCCCTGGCGGCAGCTTGGCAGACAGCACCGCCCCCATCTGGCAGCCCTGTCCTCTCCATCTGCTCCTAGCAAACAGCCAGCTGGGAGTGAGCCCATACCCACCACTCTGCCTGGCAGGGTGGGCGGGTGGGTGGGGCTGGAACCCCCTTTCCTGTTTTCCTGAGTGATCCCTCCCCACAGGGGAAGAGAAGGGAAAGGAGGAGTGGGGGAGGAGGAGAAAACAAGAAACTGAGCTGGAAGAGGGCCCTGGAGCAATCAGGACGTCAAAAGTTTGCATTCCAACTAGCTATAGGAAATCGTTTTTTTTCTTTTTATTATTTCAAGTTTTCATAAAAATCCATAATTATTGAAACCCAAGTTACAGAGGAAGTTCGTAACTTTTTAAATTGAATTATTGACTGCTGTGTGTCAGTCCGTCAGCTGCCAACTCATCTGTCCACATGTGTCCCTGTGCAGTGGGGTCCCCAGGCCCGAACTTCTGAGGTCCTGGCAGAGAGAGGGCAGGTGGTGAGGGCCAGTGAGGCAGCCGGGAACAGGGGTCGGGGGCTGGAAGAGGTGGGCAGAACCAGGGAGGGAGCCCCACCCTGTGCTCATATCATCTTCATGTTGAATTTGCGGGGCGCATCGGCGGAGCTGATGCCCGCATCCGACTTGCGTGGTACATACTCAATCTCAATGTTGTGCTTTGTGTTGCCCTTGCCCCGGCTCCAGAGGAACAGCAGCACCAGGCAGAAGAGCACAACACCCAGGAAGGAGATGAAGCCCATGGTGGTGGCGATAATAAGGGTCTTGATGTCAAAGGGGAAAGGCACGGTGGCGCGGGTGCTGTTGGCCTCTCCCTCGCCTGGCTGGTTGGAGATGAAGGCGAAGGTCTTGTTGGGCTGATGTGGCCAGTCGGGTGAGTAGCTGCGCACATGCAGATGGGCAGGCATGGAGTCGTTGCCACCTGCATTGGCTGCGATGCACAGGTACGTGCCGTTGTCTTGCACCTGGGCGTAGCGCACCTCCAGTGTGCCATCAGGGAAGACCGTGAGCCTCCCATTGCTTTTGGCGGAAACAAGATGCTTGCGAGGCGAGAGCCAGAGGATGGAGGGCGGTGGGTCGCCATCTGCCCGGCACACAAACTGAACCGTGTGGCCCTCATCCACAAACACCTGCTGAGCTTTGCGGTCCCGGATGCGGGCACGGCGGCAGGTGAAATAGTTGGGCAGTAGCACATCAGGGAAGTCTTTGAACTCCTTGCCCTGGACGAACTCAGGCGTGGCACATGTGGGCTGCTGTCGGTTGAAGTTGAGCCGCCAGCGGCGCCGGAATACCCACAGGAGACGGCAGTCACAGGCCAGCGGGTTGGAGTCCAAGATGAGCGTCTCCAGGTTGCCCACTGAGTGAAAGGCAGACTCCTCCAGTGTGGTCAGCTGGTTGCCAGAGACATTGAGCACACGCAGGTAGTTGAGGCCTCGGAAAGCATAGGGTTCCACAACAGCCAGCTGCCCCCCCACCAGCTGGATCTCCTGCAGCCGTAGCAGCTCATGCAACATGGAGCCCTCGATGGTGCTGATGGGGTTGTAGGAGAGGTTGAGGAAGCGGAGATAGACCAGATGCCGCACAGCTAGGTAGGGTACAGCAGTCAGATTGCAATGTGTGATGGACAGGGACGTCAGATTGAGGCCATAGAGGCAGTTGGGTGTCATGGTGTCCAAGTAGGGCCAGTGGGAGATCTCTAAGACCTTGAGCCGGTACAATCTCTTGAAGGAATAGTCCCGGATAGCGTTGATGTTGAGGTGCCGGAGTCTCAGGACAATGAGACCATGCAGGTGGGACAGCGCCTCGGTGGGGATGGAGGTCAGGTTGCATTTCTCCAGCGTCAGCTGCTCCAGGCTGTTGAGGCCGCTGAAGGCTCGGTGGGAGATGTAGACGAGGTCGTTGTCGCCAACCTCCAGTGACTTGAGGTTGTACAGGTCCTGAAACATGTAGTCCAGCAGGATGACAATCTTGTTCTCGCTGATGTCCAGTTTGGTCAGGTTACTGAGGCCAGTGAAGACGCCCAGGGGGATGAGCTTCAGGCGGTTGCTGCGGAGCCCCAGCGTCCGGAGGTTGAAGAGGTTGTTGAAGGCGCCAGGCTCCACGGCGCTCACAATATTCTCGTTGAGCTCCAGCTCCTCCAGGTGCGGGAAGCTGGCGAACTCGTCCTGGTTGAGCGTTTTGATGCGGTTCTTGCCCAGGTCCAGCAGGCGGGTCTCGGTGGGGATGCCCTCAGGCACGGCCACAAAGCGCTTTCGGTGGCAGAGCACGGCACGGTCCTGGGCGGAGCACTCACAGCGGGGTGGGCAGCCCGTGGCTGAGCCTGACAGCACCGAGCCCAGCACCAGCAGGAGGATGGGCTGCCAGCAGGCCAGGAGAGGGCTGGGCATGCTCCTCACGCCCCCAGTCAGCATCCTCTTGCTTACCTACAGCCAAGAGTAAGCGCAGGACAGAGCGAGAAGTTAGAGGACAGTATTTGGCTGGACTCCACCCAAACCCTCTGTGCTCCCATGCCCTCCTGCCCCAACAGATGTCTCTGACAGAGAGGCTGGGGTCCAGAGTGGCATATGACACCTGCCTGGGACCCCACAGTGAGGTCCAGATGCCTGGTGAGGGGCCTCCTGCCACCCTAGCCTGCTTCCTCTTTGCTCCTTGTCCTGCCCAGAGCACTGCTGAAGGACCTTTCCAGCATCTCTGGGATTGATGGGGTTCATAGAAGGGGTGGGGCCACCACAGAGGAGGTTAGTATTGGCCCTGAAGGCTGCATCTACCTCTAAGTTTTATGTTTCACAGGCAGTGCAACTAACTCCAGGCATGCATCCTGCCCCAACCCCCATCCCTGCACCCTGAGCCTCAGCTTCCCCCAATGCCCATCAGGGATAAGGCCAGACCCACTGAGTTGTCCTTGGGGCTCACAGAGGCATCAAAGGGGCTCAAGGCTGAGGGTACCAGGAACAGCCTGCAGAGGAGCATGTCTGGTTCGCAGCCTGTAGACCTATAGGCAAGGGCTTCTGAGGCTGCTTGGGGGCCCACCTCACAACCTTTAGCCTAAGCTATCTCAGGTGTAGACACCAAGGTCTCCTCCTCATAGTATTGCAGCTGAGCTCACAGCCATTCCTGGGCAATCAGCAAAATCAGTGGCACCTGTCAGTGTTCACGAATCTGCTCCCTGACGGGGTTTTTAGATCAGTGGAGGGCACTCCCATCCAGAAAGCCAGGACCCAGGCCTGATGCCTCCCCATAGAATCTCTTCAACTCTCCCTGTCCTTGGGTCCTCTCACAGTGACCCACTGGGGCTCCTGAGTGCAGGGCCCAGGGCCATTGCAGTTCTGTCTTCCTGGAACGCCAAGCCCTTGCCTGTTGAAACCCCATTTTCTGGGCCTAATTTCATGTCCACTGCTCTGAGAAGCCTTTTCTGTTCCCCAGTAAGAAGTATGCTCCCCTCCAAAGACCTTCCCAGTGTTCATTGTTCTCTCTCTCTCAGGGGTCCAATCACTCTCATCCTAGTGCTAGGTTCTGTGCAACTGCCAGTCTGAGAGAGGCAGCCAGACCCCCAAAGCCCAGGATGGCACAGGTAGCCTGGAGGGGCCAGTTCACACTGCAGCACTGAAAATGTGAGGCTTGTTGCAGCTGAGCCCTGAGGAACATGCAGGACTTGGGTTGAATAGCAGTGACAAGGGTGAGAGTGTCAGAAAGGGGACTCGGCTTGAGCACAGGCTGCAGGTGAAGTGAGCAAGGAGTGTGCAGAGCTAGCCTCCCATATTCTCTCCCAGATCATGGTCAGAGGCCACTTGCTCACACTTGTACCCAAACAGTCCCTCCATCTCCTTTCCTCCCCTGTTCTACTCCATGAAAAACTGGCCCAGCAGGGTAAGAAGGGGGCTGGGAGGGCTAGTCTGGACTTCAAACTCCAGGAAGTAGACCAAATGGCCTCTGGAGGCCAAGCATTAGCTCTCCCACTGCTGATGGGGTGAAGATCCATCCCACTCCTGCCTGGCATCCTTCAGGCTTTGTTGCCTATCCACACACACCACATCATGGCTCCAAGGGGGAGGGCTAACTGCAGGAAAGGGAAGCCTTAACTAAGACAGCCCACCTCTCTGCCCCAGCTCACGCCCCTTCTAGACCCTCCCCACACCTGCACACAGCCTCCGCTTTTAAGATCACAAGTCTTTGTCATCTACACTTCAACCCTTAAGGCAACTGGTGTTAGGGGGTGCTTGTGGCTGCCCAAGGACACCCACCCCCAAAAGTGGGTGGACTTTAGACCAGAGCTCTGGTCTGTCAGAGCCACACACTTTCCAGTGCTCCAGCTATTGCCCAGGACTGACAAGTGCTCTCTGGTTGTTGATTGACTAAATGACTGATTGACCAGAAAGGGCTCTGGCTGACATTGGCATGTTATGGAATTGCAAGGTTTTGTTATCCTCAACAGTTTTGTCTAGCCCCCACCCCTCAGCCCCTCTCAACCTCTCTCCAAGCTCTTCTGTGGTTCATCCTCCCCCACCCCACCTCCACCAGGCCATTCTCCATAGTCACACATGCTCCAGTGACCCACCAGAAAAGCAAACATCTTAACAGGAGATCAATAAGTAATTGGGCTGGCAGCTGGGGCCAGTGCGGGTGTGAGGCTGAAGGTGTGGGAGAGGTAAATAGGACTCTTAGCACCCTTCCTTGGCAGGAAGGGTGGGGGCTGAGAAATGAGAGGGGGGTTAGCAAGAGCACAGGCCACCTCAGATATTGGTAAGCCCCTCACACAGACAAGAATCTGGCATTCAAAGCCTCCACCACCTTGCCTCAACCTACCCAACTGCCTCCTCTCCCATCACTTCTCCCAGTGTATTCCCGTCTTGTCCTCGCATTCCTG
>NW_006442512.1:717429-749484 GCF_000325575.1 Pteropus alecto
GCCTTGAAGCCATCTCTTTTTGGAGAACTCACCCAGCTTCCTGCCCCAAAAGCCTTTGTAACCTTCAACCCCAAAGGCCACATCCTCCGTGAAGCCATTTTAGTGACCTACTCAGTCAGGAATCATCTCTACCCCACAACACTGAAGCACCTTACATTTATTAGTAGTGAAATCTTTTAACATGTATAGCACACATCATATTTTAAATGACTTGAGCTAATTAACAGAAAAGTTATGGTACAAGATGATAAAAAGATGAAACTAAAGAAGCCAGTCAGGAAAGAGCGCCACAAAATCCTGAATAATGACTAAAGGTAAGAGCTTCCTGGTGACCTAAACAAAGAGGGCAATATGCTCCAAAACCTCAGCACTTGGCCCTTCACCTGTTCTGTATATTTAATCATAGGTCAAAGGTCAAACAGTCATGGGTACATCTCGCCTGCAAGAGAGTGAGGTGCCTAAGGGCTGACAGTGTGGTGCAGCCTCAGACCAAAGAGTGGTACATACAGACCCCAGTGAACATTCTTTGAAAGAAAGAATGTGTGCCTAAGTGTTTGCAGGGTTGAAGACTCTCTGATGGAGCAGGCAGCTGAGCAATAAGAGACCTGAGGAATTCAAATATATCGATGGAAAAGCTGGTTGGCATTGCCCTGTGTGGCTGCCACCCTCATGCCTGGCAGTTAGACCCACAAAGCAATAGGCCATGCTCCACAGGACCAGGATAGCCCCAGAAGGGCACATCCTCTGAACTGCCTCATCCTCACCTTTTACATGTGGCTGTCCTAAAAGGTGGGGAAACTGAGGCCTGAAGAGGCTAAGGTGCCTGCCTCAGCACGCACAGCATGCTGGACCTAGTCTCCTGACACACCCATGGGGTCCCTGTCACCTAGGGATGCTGGCAGGGTTGTGTCTGAAGGGCCACCAAAACTGCTGAGTGGGCAATGAGCTGCTCCTGCCGTCTTGGCACCGTTAATCCCACAGATTGCTACTGCAGTTGCCAAGAAGAAGTGTTTTATGCATTTTAATCAGTGTTTTATTTTGGATCCTTGTCCCCTGAAGGTCTTCCTACAAGGGCAAGAGTTTAAGAACTGAACCAATACAAAGGAAATAAACACTGAAGGCAGGCAGGTGGGCAGGTAAAGGAAAGCTGTGTCTGGGGTACAATGCTCAGACCCCACAGGGGCCTGAATCATCCCAATTCCAGAGCTCTGGAGCTGCCTGCCACCCCCATTAGACCTGCACTGCCAGCATCATACCCTCACTCATGTCCCATGCCATCTACTCTACTGTGTAACCTCAGGCAATGCCTGTTCTCTCTGGTCTGTTTCCCCCACTGTGCAGCGAGGGGCTGGATTCCAGGGTCCCTGAGGGAGCCCACAACAGAAACTGGACTTTCTCCAGCTGGGAAATGAACCTCCTCAAATGTGGTTAGATCAGGTCCCAAACTGCAGTCCCACTGCAGCTGGAAGACTATTTGAGGGGCTCATATTGGGACTGTCTCCTCTGGGGCTCGGGGTGGGAAAGGACAACGGGTGGAGACAGAAGGGTCATGGGATCACCTGTGGGAAGACTTGGAGAACCACTGGGGTAGGTCAAAGGTCAGTCTAAGGCAGTATCTGGAGGCTCTTAAGGGTGTGTCTCCTCCACATGCCCAGTCCAGCCCACACAAGCCAGTCAGACCTGCTCCTATAAAATAAGTTAGACTAACATTAACAGAGCACATGCTACAGGCCAGGTTTTGGACTTTATGCACACTGCCTCAGAAACATTCACACCAGCATTCAAAAGAGGTATTTCTTACCCATTTTATAGATGAGAACAACTGAGGCTTCCAAAAGACAATTCATTTGCCTTAGGCCTAGGCCACAAAGTTAGGAGGCAGCAGAGCTCTGCTCCTCCTGGTCAGTGCCTGCCCCAAGAGCTGCCTGGGGTGAAGTGAGAATTCTTTCAGACACACAGATCTGACTGGGGCGGGGCGGGCAGGGCAGGGCAGTGCTAGGGTAAGGCCCCCAGGGCTGAAGGAAGGCACTGGTCCTTAGGTAGCTGCAGGTAGGCACTGTGCCTTCCAAACCCAACAAAAGTTCTTTCCCCAACTGTCAAAATGGTATGCTGAACACACTGATTTTTTTCAGTGTTTTTCCACCACACCCTTCTGTGCCTGCTGTGCCGTCTATACTAGAATCTCACCTAATTTGGGGTCGGCTGCAGTGCAGGGTGCAAGGTTTAGTTATTTTAAGTTTCCAGTATCATTATTTCATGGTGTTCCCACTCATCATTCCTCAAGAACTACAGGGATCCCCAGCACACACGAGCATGAGATCCCTGGCATGGAGGTGCTGCTGCCATTGCTGGGGCCCTCGGGATGCCAGGGCCTCTGGGTTCTCAGCCTGGGACATAAGGTGGGTATGTGCAACCTCATCTTGCCTCGACACCCTACGTTCTCATGACTGGGTTTGCAGCAGGAGGGAGTGAGGATTGATGAGGAGAGATGACAGACTTGAGAAGGTGGGCCAAGGGCTTCCAAAAGTCAGCCTAGTGCCCTGCCCAGCTCTGTCAACCAAGAAATGACCAGAAGAGCAGGGGAGGGGAAAGGTGATGGAAACAGAAAGAGACACACGGAGGGCAAATAGAAGAGGCAGGGCGAGGAAGAGAAAGGCAGAGAAAGCAGAGGAGAGAGATGCATAGCTGGAGCTAGGGGCAGGTGAGGGTGGCAGGAGTCAGAGGAAGATAAAGTGAGAACTTGCTCTGCAGACTCAACTACCATTTCCTGAACTCCTGTGCCTGTCACCTATCAAAGTCTTGGCCTGTTAACACACCCTGTCCTCACCACCACCCCACAGGTGGGTTTGATTGCTCAGAAAGGTGAAGAGGCTTGTGCTGGGGGTCACCAATAAACAGAAGCAGAGTCCTTGGGACTTGCCTCATCTCCAAGTTCCTGCCTGTCTGAGGTCATTTCTTTGCCTTCAGCTCCAGGGCATGGAGGAGCTGGATCCATTTCATGAAATGATAAAGTATGTTAGTGGAAAGTGTACCTGCTCACAGGCAGCCATGGCCACAGGGCCAGAAGCAGGGTGGAGGTAGGATGCAGTGAGGCCTGTCTCAAGGGCCCTCAATGGGCCTTTCTCCCCCCCCCCACCCCCCACCCCCCGCAATGGTCACACCCATGCCTGGAGATCTCCCATTTGGCCTTCAGAATCCAGCTCAAAGGTCTTTTCCCCACACACAGCTCTTCTCAAGCCCTAGGGAAGAAGGGATCACCTTCCTGGGCCTCCCCTCTGGATCTCTGGTAGCCCTCTGCGGAACACTGCTGATGTGTTTACCTCCCTTTCTCCCTTGGCTGGAGCTTCCGCAGAGCCCCCATTCTGTGTCGCCCAGATTGAGAGACCACAGGGCAGGGCTGGAGCTGATACAGCTCAGTGCCTTAGGCACGAACAACTGCTGGGACAGCTCCCCAGAACATCTCTGATGCTGAGCCTAGGCTCTTTATAGAGTCTTCATGGAGGAGGTGTCACATGAGGTCAGGCTGAAATTTAAATATATTTCTCCAGGCCAAGTAAGGGGCAGTGACGGAGGGAACAATGAAAGCAAAGGTGTGCGGGGTAGATGTGACTGGCCTGGTCTATGTGATAGCATCCGGGGACTCCTAACGGATCCCTCCCACCCAAATCCTGACCCAGGTGCCTGGACAGCTTTTCAGGGCAGTCCATTCTGGCTTTCTAGGGCTAATCCCTGCAGTGGTGTAAATGGCTGATAATGGTTTTAAGTGTGAGCTGCTAATGGGGGAGCTCAGTCCCAGGGAGGGGTTGTGTGACCAGGAGGCCCTGAAAGGAGAGTTCCAGTGCCCAGGCTGAGTTCCAGCAGGAGGACAGCTGAGCAGGGCCTACTGTCTTCTCCTGGGCTGGTCTGCCCACCCTGGCCTGCCCTCTCCTTCTCCCTTCTCCTCCTCCTCCAGCTGTCCCCCACAGGGAGAGAAACATTAACCTGGAAGAAAATTGAGGTCATGTCCTTTCTTGTGTATTTTCCTCTTGCTCCTGGTTCTGGCAAAGAGTTGCCATCCGTGTGTGTGTGGGTGGGGGGGGGCTGATGTGGGTATATGTGCCTGCTGCCCTTCTTCCCGCCACTCCCCGCCCTCTCTGGCCCAGAGCCACCAGCCCCATCTCTTAGGTGCACTTGGAAACTCAATCCTCTCCCAAAGGTACTTACCTGGCCTCTTACCTGGGCTGTGCTGGAGGGTGCTGACATGGTGCCTGTGGCTACCTGCCTGTTTGCTAGGGCAGCTGTCCCTGTGTGGCCCTGGGCAAGCACCCGGTACTCTGCACTTGAGAGAGGAATGGCCCTGCCCACCCCACCAGAGCACAGCCCATCCTAGGAGCTGCCAGCCTTCTGGCCAGCCCATGGCCCCAAGCCATTTTGGGATAAATTATGAATTTTAATTGTCAAAGCATCTTAGTGTTTAAAGGCTTCTATATATAGGTTCTGCCCTCTAGGAGTGGCTGCCTTGGTGGGGAGGGGCAGGGGTGGAGCTAGGTCTAGACAAGGCCACTTCTGGGTGAGCAAAGGGCACTGGGCTCACATGTCCCAGGCCTGGGATCCAGCTAGTACACCTCTGCCCTGCTGGTGATCTTGAATGAGTCCTAGACCACTCTGGGCCCTGTCACCACTTCCTAGGGTTGTTCTGAGGTGGGAGACCAGCTAGGAAGCTAAGTACTGGCCTAGGGGAGGTGGGAGGGAACACTGGTTCTAGGAAGTTTCCTTGCTGTCTGGGCTGGGCCCACCTGAGCAGATGGCACCCTTACTTGGATTGGAGCTGACCCAGAATTGAGGAGAGGTAGGCAAGCACCCATGTGGTAACCTGAGGGGGCTCAAGGAAAACCTAGGTCCCAGAACCCCATGTTTTCTTTCTTATCTCTCTCCAGGTCTGAGATACCAACCTAGGCTCTAAGAGGCAGGAAGGTACCTCTGAAGGCCTCTGGCCTCATCCCCTGCCCAGGCCAGTGGCCCCTTGGGAGGTACCTGGCAGTAACATCTGCCTTATCTACACTCATCCACTCATCCCTTCACACCTTCCTGGGGTCTTCCAGGGGGCCCTCTCCCAGTTGGCCCAGCCCTCAGAGCTCCACCTGGGAACAGCTCAGGTCGGCCTATCTCAGGCTTTGGTGTCCTGGAACCACCCAGCTCCCATCTGAGAGGGCTACAGGTCTTGAACTTGCGGGAGAGAGCAGCTGAAGTCACGGCTTCAGAGACCCAGAGCAAGGAGCGGGGAGCTAAAGGGAATGGTGGAGCTAGTATGAGATTTGAAGGCTAGAGACCTAATAAATATAGTGGTGATGATGATGATTAGAAAAGCCCTTACGGAGGGCCTTTGGCATGCCAGGCATAATTCTAAGCATGTTACATATAAAAATTCATTTAATCTCACCATAACCCATTGAAGTATATCCTGTTATTATCCCCATTTTGCAGATGGGAAAAAACAGAAGCACAAAGAGGT
Organism: Pteropus alecto; assembly: GCF_000325575.1. Lineage (NCBI taxonomy): Eukaryota > Metazoa > Chordata > Mammalia > Chiroptera > Pteropodidae > Pteropus > Pteropus alecto. Next base: position 722,921 of record NW_006442512.1, read on the forward strand.
TCTGTAACTTGCTTAAGGTCACATAGGTGGCATGATATGAACTCAAACATGAACTTGTTTAATCCTCGCAACAATTCTATTAGGTTGATATATTATCACCAATTTATAGGTGAGAGAACTGAAGCACAGAGAGGTGATGCAACTTGCCCCAAAACACAGTGATGAATGGCAGAGCTAGGATTAGGCCCGAGGCAGTTAGACCCAGGGTTATTCTGACCACTCTTGCATACTGCTTCTCTCTGATTCAGGTTCAAGGGCCTGCTGAGCTGAATGATTATGGGCAAGTGGTTTTATATCTTGGGCCCTAAACTCATTCAGAAGAGGGAATGGCAGTCTTCACACTGCCCTCACAGGCTAGGAGCAGAGATTTCAAGAAGAGACATTTATATTGAACACACTCAGTGCTTTGCAGAATGACCCCACCAACCCTCACCACATACCCTGTGAGGGAGGTATTATTAACCCCACTTTAGTAATGAGGAAACCAAGGCTCCAAGCCGTTAGTTCACCTGCTCAAGGTCACTGAGCTTGTGACTCACAGGCATGATAATCCTAGAGATCATCACACAGGTGAGGAAGCGGAGGCCCATGAACAGTAGAGACTTGTCCAATGTCCCACAGCATCTCAGGGCCGGGGCCTAGGAAGAAACCCCACCTCCTGACTATAGCCACTTCCTCTCCCCAGCATCATACCAGGGTAATACAGTGGGGCTAGGTCAGGGACAGGTGAAGGTTTGGGTTACTTCTACCTCAAAAAGGGAAAAAGATTTAAAAACAACCCCCCAATATATCACAAACCAAGGTCCAATGAGTTATTTATATCACAGACAAGCTAACTATAAATAAAAACGTTTGCCCTTATCCTGGTACTGACTGTTCAAAGCCCTCTCTGTTCGAGTGAATCTTGGCCAACTCCTTGCCTAAGCCCATCTTTCCAACCTGATATACTGAGGTCAGTAGCAAGAGGTGATGACCCCTCTGGTCAGACACATATGGGTGCTGTGTTCTGCTCAGGCACAATCATTACCATCGCTCAGCTTCCTGTTCCTGAGAAGCCCAGGCATGCGGGGAGGGCACTAGCACAGATTTGCAAATCTCTAAGGGGTGTCCCAAGGCAGAGGGTGCAAAGTCCAGTGCAGGCCAAGAGGGTAGAGCCAAGACCTATGCACAGAGTCACAGGAGAGGTCCATTCTGCTTGGTGTGAGGACTCAAATGGAAGATCAGATGGTTCAAAATGGAAGATCTGCCTTGGTAGATAGTGAGCTGTCATGAGAGATATACAAGCAGAGACCATAAATCATGGATACTGCAGGAAGACTTCTCTGCTGGGATCCACACCTCAGCAGCCCCTCTTAGCTCTGAGATACCCCTATCTTGCACATGAGTAAAGGGACTTGAGAAGGTCACGCCCCTAAGTGCGTCCACAGCCCTGTGCTGATTCAGGCAGGGAAAGCCTGCTGGCTAGGCCCCACCCTTTCCCAGAGCCGCCAGCAAGTTCTCTGCAGAGAAAAGCAGAGGAGGGAGCAGAGCTCCCCAAAATAGGAAAAAATGGAAAAACACATACACCAAACACCCTAATAACATGTAATACCAATGCCCTGGTAATGTCACTCTGGTGGCAATCAATTTAGGTGTCACGCGAAATAGGTATAATTATTCCACCAGCTCTGTCACTGGTCTCTAACCAGCTCCAGGGACCTGGGTCCAGGCAGGGAAATGCACCAGGCTGGTAGAGGGAGCCAATCCAAACTACCTTGCCAGCACTGGGCTTCTCAGGCCCTGTGGGTAGGCAGGGGCTAGAGGGCCTCATGTCAGGGCCTTGCAAATGCCCAGGAGCCACCATGCTCAGCTACCCCATAGTCGCACAATGGTAAGAGCAATCAGGGAGGACTCCCCAAGGAGGTGAGAATGAAGGAAGAACAAATATACATTAATTCCATCCAGTATTCATTCCCCAGATCACCAAACTCTTATTGAGCACTCACCAATGCGAAGCCCCACGTCAGGTGCCAGGGTGTAGAGATGGGCTTTTCAGGGCCCTGTGCATTATCAAAATAATGAAGCACAGGCTCCCTCTACCTCTCAAACTAGGACCGCCCCTGCCCTCCCTGGGGTGAATGCAGAACCACTGGGTTTCCTTTGGCTCTAGATGTGTAGTAACTCAAGCTCTCCTTGCTCCTCGTTCATAGTTCATTCCCACTTTATGAGAAAGTCCTCTCTGACTGTTCTTGCCCGTCCCTCAGCTCAAGACTTATTTGGATGGCATCCCCACAACTGAGGAAACTGAGGTGAAAGGAGATGATCTTATAGTGAGCACGTATTATGGACTTGCTGCTGCCCATCTCAACCCCATATACCACCAAGACCATAATGTAATACCATTTTATACTCATTCAATCAGTAACAATGAAATATCTCAGCATATGAGTGCTGGCAAGACAGGAGCAATGAAGATATCACCTGCTGCTGGGGAAGCATAAACAGTCCAATCAGTTTGGAAAACACACATTTTCTAGTAAAGGTGAACACAAACATGCCCCACGACCCAGCAATTCTGCTCCCAGCTCTGTGCCCCAGAGATGCTATGCATACTGCCTCGGGAGACTAAACAAGCAGGTTCACAGCAGCATTGTTTGTAAGAGCAAAAACGAAAACAGCTCACATGCCCATCAACAGAAGAATGGAAAATATACTGTGTTGTGTCCAAACGCACAGACCACCGTGCGTCAGTGGAAATAAAAGAATTACATCTACTGTTACTTGCAACAATATAGATAAAGCTTACAGATATGATGTTGAAGAAAAAAGTGAATTCCAGAGGACTGCATATGACTTTATGTTCTTTTTACAAAGTTCAAAAATAACTAAAACTGAACAATTTATATGTATTAAAACATATGATTTTCAAAAGGCAAGGGGATGCTAAATAGATAATTTAGGGTAGTGGTTGCCTCAGAGAAAGAAGCCAAGGGATAAGGTGAGGAGAAGCACATGGGAAGACATACCTCATTATTAAAGTGCTAGTGTTCAGGTTGGGGAGTAGGAGCACGGTGTTCATTATATTATTAATACTAAATATATTGGTTAATTAATTAGCAGGCCAGCCAGAACCAGTGAGCAAGAACCCCAGAGCAAATGCCAGGAAGAAGGCATTCTAGCCCAAGCCTCATGCTTGTTAGCTGGGACGTTAAGCAAGTAATTACACTCTTCTGGTTTTGTTTTCTAGCTACACAATCAAATCCCTGTACCATGTGCAAGGGTAAGACTGAGGGTACATCACTGATAGAAACTATGAATAGCCAACATTTCTTGAGAGCTTTCTGTATAACAGGTGCTGCTCTAAATGCTTTGTATATAGTAACATACTTAATCTTCATGATGACAGCAGGTAAATCCTGCTGTTGTCCTCACTTTATCGATAAGAGACTGAGACCCAAAGAGATGAAGTAACTTGCCCAAAGTCACAGAGCTAGGCAGTGTAGAACTAAAATTTAAACCTGGGCGTCTGGCTCCATGATCCACACTCAACGACTTCACTATAAAGTGAGACAGAAGGAATTGTACACACATGAGGAGGAGACTGTGGTCAGCACAACTCTACCAGGCCCACGGCATCTGAGGATATTCATTCGCTCATTCATTCAACACATAAACAAAGGTTAGCATCAAGAATGCCTTGAATGCATTTGAAAGTGAACTTGCCCTTTGCCCTCCCACATTGTCTCTGATTCTATAATGCCCTGCTTTCTGTGTCTCTGCAAAGTCTTCTACTACCTCAGGACCCACCCAGTCTCTCTCTCTCCCTGGAGGACCCCTGACCATCTCATCCCCCCAAAACAAATACCATCCTCTCTGAGTGGCTGTGTGAGAGCACTCTGCCTTGGTTCTCCTCAACCCCTGCCTGGGGCATCCTTGATGTCGCCTAGCTCTGTTCATGCACACAGGCTGAGGACACTGTGTCCTCTCCAGGTAGTCCTTACTACCGGTCACCAGCTGCTCCCTGGTGCTTCCCAGCGTCTTCCCTATTTCAAGGACCAGGCAGGGGAGCCCAGGCAATGATGGGCACAGGATTGCCCACGGTGTTCAAGGCAATCCATGGGAGCCATGGAAGGGCCTTGCCCAGAGCTGAGCAGGCAGCTTAGCCCGGATGTGTTGAATAAATGCATGAATAAATGGGCTGGTATAATATTAGGTACAAATCTACATGGTTCTACACTATGAGTGGCTGGAAAGGGATGAGTGACTTGGAGCAGTAAGGGAGGTTTCCTAGAAGAGGGGCCAGGAGAAGGCAAAGAGAGGAGAAGGCCTCTGGGTAGGGATGCTGGATCAAGCCAAGTGATGGGGGGATATGCAGAGGGACTGACTGGAGGGAACAGAACAGAGAGCCATCAGTAACTATCGGGAAGGGGGGACCCTGGGGCTGGAAGGCCACCATCCTTCCATAGAGTTACCACACACAGGACAGCTAGACCAGCAGACCCTGGGCAGCAAACCAAGGCTAACTCTGAAACCACCACTACCTCCTGCCTCCCCTCCCAAGCCCTACCCTAGCTCTACATGACCCTCTTCCTCACCCTCCACCTGACACTGCCTCATGCCTCCATGGGACCCCGTGCAAATCACCACACTGCCTTACTTCTCAACAGGAATGCACCCCCAGACCCAACTGCGATCCTCCAGCCATTTGCTTAGTAGACACCTAGACAGCAGCACCAGATGAGCCATCACTTGTACCAGAGATCCTATCTGGCTTTATAATGAACAACCACCCACTCTCACAAGAGGTTGTGTGTGTGTGTGTGTGTGTGTGTGTGTGTGTGTGTGTCCTTCTGGAATTCTGGGTTTTAGAAAACAATAGCATAGAAAAATTGGGCGTTCAGAGGCAGAGGATAGAGAAGCTGAGCACTGGGATCTAAGAGGACTATTACGAGGGGTAGAGTGGTCTTTCCACCTCCCTCCAGCACACAAGGGCCCACAAGCCACAAGCCATGATACCTAGGCTTGGAGCACATACCCATCCCCTAAAACTTGGCTCCTTGGATTCAGGACCCATTCTAACTCCAGACTCTGGGGAGCACTGCAGCCTTGACCAAGCCCATCTCACACTTAAATAGGCAGGGGATAGGGGAGGGGGCCAAGACAACAGAAACGTAACAGAGGGCCTGCCCTGGCTTTTGCTAAACTCCCCTCCACGAGGGGCAGCTGGGTGCTGCCTGGAGCTCCCATCTGGGTCCTGAGGAATTTTTGGCCCTTTCCTTCTGCCACTTTTCTCTTCCACCTCAGGCTATGGGGAAAAAGCAAGAAGGCCAAGCAAGCTGTCCCTGCAGACCAGATTCTGGCATCTTATCAGAGGTGTGAAGACTCTGAGAGCTTCCTGGCTCACACAAGGACAAAGGGTCTGGGACAGGTGACCCTCTCTTCCCTCACTGGCACTCCTTGATGGATGAGGGGAAGCCCCAGGCTCATTGCTCTCTGGGCATAGGAGGCACTGGTGCTGGGGCTGTTGTCATAATGACCAGCAAGGCTGAGCCCAGAATCGTGGGCCAGGCTGGGCTGCATGCCCTCTGGCTACCCAAGCCAAGCAGAGGACTGAAGGAGGGCTGAGGGCTGGGCTGGCAGAGAAGGGGCTTGCCCAGATGGTAGTGCCCCCTACCTCAGGGCCTCCTGCACTCCCACCCCACCAGGACAGAGTTGTTCCTATCTTCCTTCTCCCCCAAGATACCCCTTCTCCCCCACCCCAACCCCAGGACCTCTGAGAACAAAGAAGAGATGCTGCTGGCAAAACCAAAGCTGGATGGGGCTGGGCTGGGAGCCAAGGCAAGAACCAAGAGAGGACTGTCACTGGGCCTGGCCCCGCCCCTCCTCAATGTGGGAGCCATCTGGAGGGACACATCTCCTAGGGGTCCCTTAGCTACCTGGGAGAGGTGAAGAAGGGGGCTGGGAGGAGCAGAGTTGGAGGCTCCCTCACCTCCCTTTTCTTAGCTGGTTCCCATCTCCCACCCACTCTGCCTCAGAATAAAAAGTGGGGCAGGAGGAGGTGAGAAGCCTGGGCTGAAAACAGACAAAGGGGAGGCCCCTAAAGGGTTTCTGGATCCTTTACAGACCCAACTCTCTCTCCTCCACTCTCTCTACCTCCCATTTCCCTTTCTCCTTCTCTCTGGGCAGCAGCTGGAAAAGGGCTGATCCTTCTGAGGGGAGGGATCTGGCATTCAGGCTGAAGCCTGTGGAGAAAGCTGGCCCCTGACCTGTATCCACCCACCTGAGGGTGCCTGGGAACATCTGGGGTCTACGGAGAGAAGGAACCACCTAGCGCTGAGCAGGGGGCGTACCCTCCAGGGTGAAGAGTGCTCAGAATGGGAGAGGGGAAGGAAGATGGACAGGGCTGGGAAGCCAGCGGGGGCCCCTCCACAGCCCTGGGGTCCCAGTTAGGCAACCTGGAATTGGTTGGGGTGGGGACAAGGGAAGGGAAGAACCTTTTCTGAGGCTTGAGGGGGGTCAGATCTGTAACCCCGAAGTGGGGGTTTGGGTGCACTGCGGTGTCCCGCAGCCCCAGGAGGACCCAGGGCAGCCCCCAGGGGCGATCACCGCGGGGTAGCCAGCTCAGGGCTGGGCCGTGGCCGCCGGGCTCACCTGCATCTCGGGCACGCGGTCCGTCCGTTCGGCTCAGTCACCAATCGCATGTCTTCCCCGCCGGGCCACAGCCCCTGCCCAGCCCCCTCCTCGGTCTCCTCCTCCTTCGCCAACACCTCCGCCCGTCAGTCCGTGAGCCCTCGCGGGGCTGACTGTCTGTCCTCCCCACACCGGCGGGAGCCCAGCCGGAGCCGAGGCTGGGGCCGTGGCCCCGGCGGGCGGGGGAGCAGCTGGGCTCAGGATGCACGACGCGGGCGCCACGAGCCCAGTTCTGCTCCCGGAGCCGGCCTGGCGCCACCGCCGCCTCCTCTTCTGCCGCTGGGGCCGGGGTCCAGGCCAGGCGCGCTTCGCAGCGGAGCCGGGGCCAGGGCTGAGGCCGGCGGGCAGCGGCCGCGCATGCTGCTCGGAGCCCCGCGTCAGGAGAGGGACCGGAGCGACGCGGGTGGGGACTCCGCTCGCTCCGGGGCCTGGACCCGCCGCCGCCGCCGCCTGTGCTCAGCGGGCCTCCCGCTCCGGCTCCCGCTCCGGCTCCCGCCCGGGCTACGCGCTCTGTCACGGCGCCGGGAGGGAGCGCGAGGAGCGAGCCTGAGAGGGAGGAGGGACTGAAGGAGGGAGGAGTGAGCGAGTGACGGGAGCGGGACTGGGGAGAAGGCGCGGCCGCACAAATAAGGGAGGGGGAGGCGAGGTAGGGGGTTCGTCTCCTTTCCGCGAAGGAGGCGGAGAGCGAGCAGCGCCCCAATCATTGCCCTGCACGGATGGAGGGGCGAAACTGGCGAGGGGCCCGCCCGCCCGCCTGGAGCAGAAACCGGCACCGTGGTGCTCCTGCCCTGCACACGGCCGCACCCCTCCGAGTCCAGGCTCCCGGCGAATCCCGAGCCATGCGGTCCTCCCTGATTGTGCGCGCACACCTTCTCATGTGGACATATGCGTGTGCATGTAAACTCGAGTGTGTTAACTAGGGTCGTTGCACACATTGCCATGTGAACGGACACGCGCGTAAACGGGCAAAGCTCCCCACTCGGTCAGGGTTGTTTGGAGGACGGCGTGGGAAGGGTCAGGCCCGGAGCCTCTCTCCTGCGCCTTCTCCCCTCTCCTTGGAAATGTCTGTGAATAGCTGGAGGGCCCAGAGTCTGGCGGCAGGTACAGGGGAAGCTCCTGGGAACAGCGAGGAAAGCGAGCCAGCTCCGCGGCTCTACCCCAAATCGGCTCTTGCCCACCTTTTGCAGCCCGGGTCCCCACCCAGCCTAGCTTCTTATCCAGCAGAGGGCAGCAGGCCGCTCTGGCCCGCTCTGGACAGCAGAGGGCAGCGTAGAGCCTCGGTCTGGGCTTGGCGGTCTCTCACCTTGTTCCCCAACCGGTCATTGGGGTCCTGGGCTGGGGCCAAATACTCAGATGGGACCAGGAAATGGGACCTCTTCTCAAACATCCAGATCCTCCTTGATCAGCATATACAGAGAATCGGCTGGCGGGGGTGTCTTGGCAAAGCCTACAGAGTAGGCTACAACCTTTGGGACCTCACCTTCTTCCACTGTACACCCCCTTTCATCTCCTTGAAGCCAGATGCCTTTTAACACTAAGCTGGTTTGATTGGAATAACCATTAATGCTAATACTCACCCCTTCTCCACAGTTGGCAGTGCATCCCTTTAACACACCAGTTCTCTGGATACCTCGAGCTCACAGGTAGGGGTTATGGTAAGCAGAGAAGCTGAGGCTGGGGGAAGGAGACTAGCCCAAGGCCTCTCAGTCTCAGCACAGATTTCTGGATCCTGCTCCCAGTGCCCTGCCCCCCATGGAATCTGCTGGTAAGGCCACCAGTGTACCCCCACTCCCAGCACCATCTTGTTTCTCCATTATTCAGCCTCACACACACAGCCCAAAAAGCATTCCACAGACCTTTCATTCCAGCTAAACAGATTCTGGGTACCTCTCAGTCTCAGTGCCACACCTCTGCTAGGAACAGTTCTGCCTGGACAACAATCTCCTGTCTTCTTTATCTGTGTCCATCCTCATCCTAGACCTGGCTGGAGATCCCCTCCTAGTAGGAGCGGATGTTGTTCTGTGCACTTTACATTCACCCTCCAACAACCCTGGGAGGAGTCGCTGTTCCCCCTATGACAGAGAAAAGGAACCCCAGGCTCAGAGAGGTTACTTGACTTGCCTGTGGTCAAGCAGCTGGTAATACGCCTGGGAAAAGAATTTGAATCGCCTTCCAGGGCTGAGAAAACCAGTAGAGGGCAGGCTTGGTAGAGGGTATTATAGGTGGGAGAGGAAGAGGGGAGGTAGCACAGGAGCCCTCCCTTCAAGAGCCCAGAAAAGGCGGCTCCCTGGCCCCTCAACTCTGTGCTGCCTGGACCCCCTCCCAGATACCCTCGCTCCCCCGCCAGGCTGTTTGTGAGTTACAAGCAAGCTCCCGCCTCCCGCACCACCTCCTCCCACCAGCCCGGCAGGAATAGACGCGCTCTTGCTCCTGCGTGGAGGCTCCGCCAGGCGGGAGCGCAGACCCGCTGGGGCGGGGGCGGGGGCTATTCCTGGTGCGGCGACTGACGCAGGCACCGCGCGGCTGCGGCCGGTCTCCGCCCCCGACTCACCTGCTCCCTTCCTCAGTAATCTTCGCAGAGAAATAGGGAAGAGCCCAGTTGTTCCCCCAGCCTCCAGATGCTGGCTGAGGAAGCTGGCGTACCGAGGTGGGGTCTTCTGGGGCCCGCAATCATCCCTCTGCTCCTTGCAGGCAGCAGAGAAGACGACAGAGTTTTGTCTGGGAGGAATTGCCCCGCAGACTTAGTTCTACATTATAAACAGTATCCAAGTAATTTCCTTTACCTGTTTCTCCAAAAGAAATGACCAGTCCCAGCTTCCCCTGTCTTATTTCTCCAATAGAAATAATGGGGATGGAGAGGTTTGGGGGGAAGAACTTGGAGAAAAGGCCTTTTTAGGGGTCTGGCCTGGGCCTTGTGAGAATGCAGGCTCCTGGCCTTGTCACCAGAGACCTCATAAAAGGAGGGCTTGTTACTGGGCCTTCGCCCAGTCAGAGCCTGTACATGCGCTGCAGAACAGGTATCTCTCCACTCTTGTCTGGTAGGGTAGTCCCTAACCTCTCAGGGGTCCCAGGGCCATAGGGACACATGGGAATGGCCCAGTCCAGGACTTCACTGGCACAACCAGGGAAGGATACTCAGAAACTACAGTTGAAGAATGTTTACCCATACCTCCCAGCCATTGTCCTTACTGGTCCACCTGCTCTGCATGCCCTCTCCCTGTCTCCACCTGTGCTTCAAGACCAAATTAAGTCCATTTTCTTCTACTCCAGTCTTCTCCAAGGCCATGAAATAGACAGAGGCAAGGCTCCAGTCTCCTCCCTTCTCTGTTCTCAGACTAGGAACTTTCAAAAGTAGGTCTGAGACTGCATGTTGTACAGGTGGGCACACATCAACCAAACCCTGGCTTTGGGGTGAAAACTTAGTCAAGCAAGAGCTGATGGTTGGGAGAAGAAGCCAGCCTGCTATAGCCTGAGAGCCCACAGCAGAGCGGAGGAGCTGGAATGGGTTTGCCAGGGTACTCTGGAGGAGGGTACAGGGCCCTCTAACATTTACTCAGCCCCTACAGTAAGCCAGACTCTGAGCTATATTTTAAATACTTCTCACTTCAAGATTGGTATTGCTGTCCCCGTTGAACAATGAAAAAGCTGAGGCTCTGGGAAGGCTGTTGACTTGCTCAAGTGCACTCTGTGTGCTTTTGATGTCAGAGCCCAAGCCTGGGGAGCTGAGGATGCAGGAGGAAGGGCCAGGTTCCCCCCTAGAGCACAGGAAGGAATGAGTGGTACACATAGGCCTGCCTGCATACCTGCTCTATGCTGGCCTATCCACTTACATACCAGCAGCTCATGGGATTTTACAATGATGATTATTTCTGAAGGCACTTGAAATTAATGACAGCTCTAAAATGGCTGGGACAGTGGAGTCATTGCTGAGACCTCTAATTAGCAAGAAAACGGAGACCAGGAGCTAGAGAAAGCAGGTGGGGGCTGGGCAAGCAGCACTGGGCATGGAGCAAGGTTGGGGGAGTGGACTGGAGACAGCTGGAGGTCCCTGTGTCCCACTTTATGCCATAAATTTGATTCTGAGCTTTCTTATTAACTTGCTGTGTGACCTTGAGAGGGTCACTACCCCTCCATGGGCAAAAGTTTCCCTAGCTATACAGTGAGGTGATGGCTTGGGGTTCTCTAAGCTCAGGGCTCTGTGGCCCTGCCTAGATAATGGGGAGAGTGGGCTGAGGCCTCAAGTGGGGGCTCCTTGAAGGGCCCTGAGTCCCTAGAAGGCTGAAGCCCAGAAGCTGGGGGCTCTATAGCCTCTGGGAGCCATAGCAGAAGCCCTGCATTCACTCAGGGCTCTTGCAGCCCTTCATTCTAGGGTCACCAAAGCCGCTGGTACAATGAAGTCCTAGAAACTCAGGCTGGAGTCAAGTGGATTAGGAAATGGCAGAAAATCCATAGGTCAGAGCCCTGTGCTGGTGCAGCTGTGGAGGTTGGCAAGGGATAGGGGGCACCTGAGGGGGTTGGCAGGAAAGGCCCCTCTAGGAGGTGGGCCTGGAGCTGTGGCCAGGGTTAGGGCCTTCCTGTCCCTTCTCCAAGAACCAGAAGGGAGTCAGGAACACTAGGGTTCCACCCAGGCATGTTATAAGAGGGTCAGGCCAAGGTACCTAAAAGGGAAAGGTTTTATTCGAGGTTACTTGTCCAGGTACTCCCCATCTCCTGGTCCTCCACATCTTGCATGGGGCAGCTGGCACAGGGAAGGGCACTGGGGCTCAGCTGAAGGGAACTTCTTTGCATGGTGGCTGGTCTAACTGGATGTGGTGATGTGCTGGTTGACCTGGAGGAAATATCCATTTGGGTACAGGCTGAGGCCAAGAGTCCAAGGGCAGGGTGTGGAAAGCCCACCCACACTTCCTTGGGGCATCCTTTTTCCTGGCAGTTTCCACTACTGGCATGTCAACGGCTTTCTCAGACACCCACTTCCTTCCCTTTGAAATAAGGCCCTATGTAGCCCCTTCCCTCCAGAAGCCTGCTCTAAGCACCTCAGTCTCTTGCTCTGAGCTGGCCTTTGTGTCCTTGGACATCTCTTTGAGCCTCAGTTTCCCCCTCTGTAGGATGGGAATATCAATAGAACCATTTCACAGGGTTGGTGTGAGGATCTCGTGACTCAATGTATATATATTTAGTACTGGATGCTAGGCTGGGCACATAGTAGGTACTTGATAGATTCACATATATTTATGGTTGTTATTCTTACTGTTATGGGTGCTCTCTGTTCCTGAACCCACAGCCCCTCCTCTGTAAATGTTGCTTGCAGCATTTCCACTAGGAGAGGACTCCACCAATTTCTTCATCCTCTGAGAATCAGGAAAGCCCTGAAGGCAGGGGCTGATCTTGTGTTGCCTCCAGTTTCTGAAGACAGCCCAGAGCCCTGATTCCAGAGGGTCTGATGTGTGCAAATTAAACTCAACTGGAATCCATTAATCAGGACAGACCAGAGCATGGGGGGCAGGAGGAATCTTGAATCCTCTACTCTTACTTCTTCTCATCTCAGGGCCTTGGTCACCCATACCTCCACTGGAAATATCCCAGCATCAGTGACATTCACTTATCCAGAAGCAATGTAGAAGCACTGAGAATCAGGGGAAGTCAAAAGGCTCTGGGAGGCCCCAAGGCAGAAGCCCTCCAGAGAAACAAGGTCCAAGGGCTGGCCCCTGCTCAGCCTGGCCACACAGCCCTGCTGAGCTAAGCTCCTGATTGCCGCTTCCACAGTAGCTAAGAAGCAGGAAATCTGTCTGGGGCCAGTCGGTGAAGGGGCTTGTCAGCCCTGCCCACCCTAAGTCCCTCTGGGGAACACCTGATGTTCTTGACCTTACAGTTAGCTCTCCTTAAGAACACAGGGAAGTATGCACTCCATTAAACACACACACATGCATATGCACGTGCATGCATACACACACACACACACACACACACACACACACACACACACACACCCCTACCTTTAAATGATGAAATTGAGAACAAAACCAAAAAAGCAAATATAAAAGGCAGTTTGTGTGAAGGAACAACTCCCTGGCTCATTGGGAATCTGGGCTCCAGGCTTGGCAGAGCTGCGTCTCCCAAGAGCCTGGGCTTGGCTGTCACCATGGATCATGTCGGGGGTAACTTGAGCTAATGTGTGCACAGGCACCACTATTAGCAAATCCATTCATTAAGCACTTGTCCTGAGTTCTGTCGTGCAGGAGACTTGTTTATTAAGTCACAGGAAGCATTGCGGCTCAGAAGATGTCCAGCTACAGGGCCAAGCAGTCTTGAGTTCCAGTCTTGGCTCTGTCTCTAACCACTGTGTGACTCTAAGCAAGTCACTTCACCTCTCTGAGCCTCAGTTGCCCTGTGACGGGCAGCCCCTAAGATGATCCCTGATGGTCCCTGACTTCTGGTATTCCCCACCTTGTGCAATCCCCTCCCCTTCAGTGTGGGCTAGACTAATGGACTCATTTGTGATGAATAGAATATGGCGAAAATGATGGAGTATCACTTTTGAGATCAGGTTACAAAAAGACTGTGGCTTCCATCTTGGGTGCCCTCTTTCTGTCACTTGCTTGTTCACTATGACAGAGGCCAGCTGCTGTGTTAATAGCAACTGAATATATGGGTAGATGTAGATGGGAGAATGCCTCCACCTGCATCACCACTAGAGAGCCCACTGAAACCCCGGCCCCTGCCCTCTCCTCCAGGAAACCTGTCCTGATTGTTATAGTCATACACATCACCCTCTCCTCCCAGCTATATCAGACCCTCCTGCTCTGGGCTGGAATCCTCAGAGGGCAGTAAGTCCCTATGCCCCAGGACCAAACGGAAGGCAGGTCAGAATGGAGGGAGGGCAAATCCTGACAATCTCAGCTCTGCTGTGTGACCTGGGGAAGTTGCTCACTCTCCCTGATGTCTCTAAGACCCAGTGAGGAACTGAGGCCTGCCAACAGCCACGCAAGCAAGCTTGGAAGCAGACTCCCCAAGTCTAGTCTTGAGATGACTGACACTCTGGCTGACACCTTGATTGCAGTCTTGTGAGAGACCTTGAACCAGAGGTACCCAGCTGGATTCCTCACTTATAGAAAACTGTGAGATAATAAATATTTGTTCCTTTATAACTAACATATGCTCCATCTGTAAAATGGGCCTAAAACTTCCTTTTTCCCAACATGGCTGAGGGCATTGAGATAATGCAAGCAATATGCCCTCTGCCGGCCAGGGTAGAGAATGGCACAGGAGCTAAGTGGTTATCTAGTGGGGTTGAAAAGATGCACACACTATGAACCAACTCCCTCCCGGGGATATACCCTGGAGAAACATGTCCACGGAAGATAAATACAGGAATGCTCATAGGCGTAGTGTTTGTAATAATGAAATTTTTACAAACACAGTTGGAAATGTTCTAAATGCCCACTGTTGAGAGAAGGCCTGAACGGAATGTGGTATAATCACACAGTGGAATGCTACACAACACTGAAAACAGGTAAGCTAGAGCTACCTGCATTAGTGTAGGTGACTCCACAAACATAATGTTGATGGAAAAAACAAAGATGTATACAGGATGGTACCATTTATATAAGGTTTAAAAACAAGCCCCAAACCATAGAGCGTGTATGGATACCTACATATATAGGAAAAGTATAAACACATGCATGAGAATGATGAACACCAATTCAAGGGGAGTGTTACTACCAGGGAGAGAGAAAGGAGAGGTGGTAAAGTTGGGCCTATCTCGAGCCTTACACTCCAGAGCGTTTACCATGAGCAGGCACAGTGGTTCTAATTTAATCTTTTCAACAACCCCATGGGGTCCATTCTATTATTATATCTTATTACAGAGAAAGAAACTGAGGCCAAGGTCTCCAGGGAGATATTCCTGTGCTTTCAAGTCCAGTGGGAGGCCAGGGTTTGGTTCCTCAATTTGCCACTAACTCAGGGGAGGCCATGTTACTTCCCTGGCCTCAGTCTAGTTTTCCGTAGCACATGAGATTCACCCCCTTCTTTCTTCATATGTGTAGATGGAGATGCTGGGAAAGTCTTGATAAATCATTCTGGAATATTTGCAGAGCACCCCATGAGCCAAGCCTAGAACTGTCTACATAGCAGGGGAAACTAAAAACAAAAAAGTATGGACAAAAGAAGGTGTGAATAAGATAATTCAACACAATTCAGTTCAGTTTGATTTTATTTTGATTCAGTTCACAAACAGACAATGGCTGAGATTAAGGAATATTGCTTGAGTGCCTACAACATGCTGGACCCTGTATTAGGTGCTTTTATAAATTATCTCACGTAAGCCTCAACTACAGTCCACTAAAGTAGGAACTTGTCATTATCCCTCATACAATCAATGAGGAAACAGGATCAGGGAGAGTGAGCAACTTCCCCAGGTCACACAGCAGAGCTGAGATTGTCAGGATTTGCCCTCCCTCCATTCTGACCTGCCTTCCGTTTGGTCCTGGGGGCATAGGGGGAGGTCCAGGATTTACTGCCCTCTGAGGATTTCAGCCCAGAGCAGGAAGGTCTGACAGAGTTGGGAGGAGAGGGCGATGTGTATGACTATAGCAATCAGGACAGGTTTCCTGGAGGAGAAGGCAGGGGCAGGGGTTTCAGTGGGCTCACTAGTGGTGATGCAGGTGGAGTCATTCTCCCATCTACATCTACTCATATATTCAGCAAAATTCACTGCAGCTTTCTCGGGGCCCCAAAGAGCCCGTGGTCCAGTACACAAGGTTCGACATAACATGATCCAGGATGAGGTGAGAGAAGCATGGTGGGTCGTGCACACACAGGACAGGCACTAGGGAGTCAGGAAAGATAACCAGGAGGTGGTAAAGGTAGTGATGGATGATCTGAAATCCAAAAGGTGAGTAGGAATCAAATCACTGTACAGAAGGTGGAGTGGGAGGGTGCACCAAGCAGAGAGAACAGCAGGTGCAAAGGCCCGGCCCTGGGATGGTAGGGACAGACAGCTGGTCCCAAGGGCGGTTCCAGCTCAGCTGAGGGGGGATGTGGAGCTGAGGTTACCATCTCGCTAGGGTGTCTGCCTGCTGCATTCTCCAGCCTGCTGGGTACCCAGGCCAGCACAGCCCTATTGGGTAGGATGGATTAAGAATGGAGGAGTTTGAACCATAATAGCTCATGTAATTATGTACAAAAATGAAGGAGAGCTCCTTAATAATTGATGGTAGGAGAGAGTAACTATGGGCAGAGGCATCTGACTGCATCACCCCCGTCCCGTCTGGCTGGGACCCAGGGTGGCTGCCTGGCCACTAATATGCCCATAAATTCTTGAAATTATAAAGAAGAAGGCAGGTGTCATGTCATACCCATAAACAGCTTGTTAGCTAAGACTAACAAAGGAGTGATTGGTGCTTAGCATTGCATGGGCTCCCCCGCACCGTCCCTGATTGCAGAGGGAGGTGGATGAGGAGTAAGTATAAAGAGAGTCTGAGATACTGGCTGCCCCACTCCCCGCCCCCCTTCACCCTCCTGACCCACTGTGGAGTCAGTCAGGTGGTACTAGTTAAGAGAGGAGGTCCACAGACATGAAGAGCCAAAACCAGGCCATGAGCTCCCCATCACTGCAGTGCGCAAGCAGAGACCAGACAGACCTGTCACAGAGGATGCTAGAGGGGCCTAAAGAACTCTGAGGTCCTGCCCAGACTGATGTGCTGAGACAGGTTGGGGTGTTGGGAAGAAATGGACACTGGGGCCAGAAACAGAGTGCACATCCCAGGGAAGCCTCTTGCTGGCTGTGTGACCTTGGGCAAGTCACCCACCCTGTCTGAGCCACTTTCCATTCACAATACCTGGGGATAGTCATGCCTACTTGGAGGAGTGTGGGGAGGGTCCAAGGAGCACATGCATGTGATATTCCTGGTGCACAATAGGCCTTTGTGCATAGGGCATTCCCTATCCCTCTCTCATCCATCCCTGATCTCACAGGGCTCCTAATTAGGTCAAGCCTAATAAGGCTCCCCTCTGCCAGGTCCTGTTTATGCTCCATTAAAGCCTGAGTCTAGGACATGAGTTGGGGGTGAACATCAGAGGAGAGGAAGGTGTCCAGCTGTCAGTACTTGGCCCACCCCAAGCTCTACCACACACAGGCCACCCCAACCCCAGGGAGCAGAGAGGGAAGACAGAGGCAGAGCTGCCAACATAGAGAGGCCTCATGGGGAGTGGGGAAAGGTAGAAGGGACAGCTGGGAATGCTGGCATTTTGGCTCCTTGATAGTGAAGAGCTTGAACCCCACTGTCTCTCAGGCTAGGGGTCTGTAGTCTCTGAGACGCTCCCTTCTGGGAGGTAGCCTGATTTGGGCACTTGGGTAATCAGCTGTGCCAAGGGCCACACAAAGCAAAAGGATGCAATCTCGGCCTAGGGAAGGCACCCTCATCCCAGCCTGGCCGTGGAGAGGCAGCCTAATCACACTCCGTAACTCACCCAAAGCCACAAGGAACAGGGCTGGGCCCAACATTTGGGCAACAAACAGGCTCTTCTTGTGCAGCCTTGGCCTGTCCCACTGTAGCCTGTTTTGCAGATGCACAGAGAGGCACTGCAACTGCCCAAGGTCACAAAGCAAGTCAGTGCTGAAGCCTGAAGCCTGAAGCCTGGACCTCCTGCCTTTCCTCACACCAGGAGGAGGTGGAGGAGATTATCATGTTCAAGCTTGGTGCTCAAGGTCATGCTGTGACAGATGGGACGAGCGCTCTGACAGCCACTGTGATATGGCATTCCCAGGAGCTCTCTTGCTGCATGAGAACTCGCAGCCCTTGACACTTGCCTGTCCAGCACTTGCCCAGTGGGGTGGGGGCAGCTAGGTACAGGTTCCTGCAGTCACAGCCAAGTGGTCTGGTCAGAGAGGGATGGAAGCATCTTCAAGGGACAGCTCTAAGGACTGGGTGCTCAATCTGAGCCCTAACGGCATCTTTTACTCAGGATCACATAGGTCATATGTGAGGGAGCTGGAAAGAATCTGTCTGGTTTCAAAGTCTGCACCAAACTTAACTGGGAGCATGCAGAAAGGGCAGAAGTATGGCCCCCAGCTGCTACAAAGAACTGGGCGGGATATACACTTTTAGGGGCAGGCTGGTCAGATTAGGCCATAGCCCCTTGTGGCTCCCACAGAGATCAGCCCCTCAAGGCTCTGTCTTTCTCTCTCTCTCTGTCTCTCTCGCATCTCCCTGGTTGACTGTCCTCTCATAGGGTCAGGGGAGAGAAAGGCAGGCCTGACCCTAGCCAGTGACAGGTGGCCCTGACCAGGCCCCCTGGATGGTGCTGGGGGCTGAGAAGAAATGGGGAGCAGGAAGGCTGCCTGGTCTATAATAGGTAGAAGAGCAGACTGCCCAGGGGGTCAGGGGAGACCCAGGGCTCTGGGGGTAGGACCGGGGTCAGTGGCAACCCTCAAAGATGAGGCGCATTCTCTCTCCTCCTTATCTAGGTCAGGCCTTGATAAGGACTGCTGGAACCATCAGCAATAGTCAGGTCGCAATGAGGGAAGAGAAGCTTTTGGGAACATGTGGAAGGTGGCATGCCAGAAAGGAAGCCCAGGAGCTTCTGCAGGGCCTCTTCTGGCTACATAGGCGCCTGCACTCCCTTCCTGCCATTCTTGGGTGTGCTGTCCTGGCAGTCATAACACGGGAGTCAGGCAGGGGGAGGCACATCAGGTGGCCCACACCAAGCTCCATGATTTAGGTTTTATACCCAGAGAGGAGCCATGGCTCTGGCCCAGAGGCAGGAAGCCAAGAAAGAATCTCAGGTAGGGATGCAGGGAACCGGGGCATCCTTCCTGAGTCTGGTGCCATTTTTCCTGGCAGGACGCCTGGGCTTTTTGCTCTCCTACCTCATATCCATCTAATATGGGACAGGACAGGGGGATGATATATCTGCAAAGAGGAAAACGGGTGGGAGAACCTTCTGGAATATGGACCCCTATGGCAGAGCACTTGGGAAAGTCCCTTCACCTGCTCCAAAGGGTCATGAGGATTAAATGACATAACCCATTCAGGGCTCTGAGCACATGGTCAGTCCTCAAGACGGTGACTATTATGGTTGAATCTAGTTGGTGCAGTAGTGTCTGCTTTGTGTGTGTAGCCAGTTTGTTGTGTTAGTGTTTTTTAATATAACTGTGCTGTAGGGCAAACTTGTGTTGTGTGTATTATTGTTAAATGTGATGTGTCCTCTCTGTTGTGTGTGTCTGAGTTAGGCTTCCTGAGCAGAACTTTTCTGCATCTGCCCCGAATGGGGCCTTCTACCAAGGTCCCTCAGTCCACAGATGGAAAACCAAAGCCTCCATTCAGGACTTCCTGGCTTTGCTGGAGAGAAGCAGCACCTGTGGTCAGGGTGGTGCAATCTCTTTCTGTCCCTTCTCTGCCCATGTTGTCCTGAAAGTGCCCACCTCTACAACTAGCTGACCACAGCCTGGAGGGCAGGTGGTGAGGGGAGTGCCCTGGTTCCAGGGGTCCCAAGGGCAGACTTGAGCATCTATCTGCTCCTTCTGGGTTCACCACCTGCTTGTGGCATTTTTGTTACCTTGGAAATGAAGTTGGCATTGGTCGAAGTGTGAATGACACCAGGAGAGTGAGAGAGAACCAGCACATGTGCTCCTGAGATGACAGGAAATGAGCCCCAGAGCAGGGTGGAGCCATGGGTAGGCTGAGCCCTGGCTGACTTCTCACTGGCCACTCCTAAAGTTGATGAATACAGCACTGTGCTGGCTTCTTCAATCCCTCCAGCAACATATGCAGAAGGGACTACTGTGTCCTTTTCACAGATGAAAAAACTGAGACTCAGAGAGGGAAAGTGACATGTCCTGGTAAAGCCAAGACCAGCAGCTAGGTCTGGCCCTGATGACAGTCCCAGAGGTTTAGGGTTGGATGGAGGACCCCCAGGTAGAACCCTCTCCATGGGGTAAATGATGTGGCTCAGGCTGGCAGCTCAAGGTGAAGAGACATGGAAGGGCCCAGACCACGGAGGGCCTCTGCACTCTCAAACCCAAACATGGGCACATGTACTTGGACACAGCGTTTGCACTACCTGCTGGGGCATGAAAACCAGCCATAAATATCAGCACTGTCATGATGGCTCATTGGGCAAGTGGGGAGAGGGGCCTAGTGGGCCCTCGGGGAATTTCCCAATGACTCACAGATTCGTGGACCCCCTCTGCAAATTCAGTCACTCCTCCTGCCACACACACACACCCTGGGATTGGCCCATTCATCCTCCCCGAAAGAGACCAGGGTCAAGAAGACCATCCAGCCACTCCCCAAATCAGAAGCCTGAGTTGTCTGGGAGGAGGGAACCCTGACCAGCTAGCTTGCAAAGACTTCATACATCACAGCTCAGGAAGCAGGGGCCAGGAAGGGCCCACCGAACACACAATGGGGTGGAGAGAATGCGGTGGAATGAAGCACTGACCCTGAGTCTAGATCCTTCTCACCATCTCTCTCCCTAGAGCAGCCCAAGCAGCAGGCGGAGGGGTGGACCACATCACCACTCATTCTTCCAGTTTCCAGATCTCTCTCCACTCTAGAACTTGGCAGGGCCATTTTCACACTAGTTAACATGCTGGGGTGGGGAGGTGCCTGCATATCTCATGGCTAAGATAAATGCCAGCTAACATCTGAAGTGTGGGAAGCATCTGAACAAATGCAGGCTTACTGTGGCGGCCCTCCCATCCGCAGGCAGGCTGGTCTCTAACACAACAGGGCTGCTGCCTCAGGGCCCTTAGCTGTAGGCCTGCACTTACTTTGTGCCCACATACGTCTTACTGATCCCACTGAAGAGCTGGCTCGAGACTCACTTTAGAAAGGCTGGTGGCCTTCTGTCTATGGCCATGCTACCCTGAACAAGTCTGATCCCGTCTGATCTCGGAAGCCAAGCACATTCGGGCCTGGTCAGTGGTTGGATAGGAGACCACCTAGGAAGACGAAGTGCTGTAGGCATAAAAAATAAAAAAATAAGGGATTGTAATGTGACAAGGTCCTTGCAATCTGTGACGTCAACCAAGGGTTGCCTTGTCCAAAAAAAAAGAAAGAAAGAAAGAAAGGCTGGCGGCCTTCTTTAAGCCAGTATTATCTCTGGAACTGAAGAATAAAAAGAGGCAGTTAAACATCTTGTTGATAATTCTCCCCTTGTGGTGGACATTAACCAGCCTTACTCCGAGGAGACAGCCCAAGAGCCTAAGATTCCAAACGGGCCTCAGATACCTCCACTGGCCAAAGGCCCAAGTGGCCCCAGAAGAGCCTCAGGCCAGCTGGTGGTCCAGGGAGAGTCCAGTGAATGAACAAGTGTATGAGCAGGTCTCAGTTTCCCCATCTACAAACTGGGAAAGCAATGCCTATCCTGCCTGCTTCATGGAGCAGTCAGCGACATGGGAAGGGTGGTAAAGGGTCTTGTGCATGAGCCTGGTGGAGTATGATGCGGACAGACACACCTATGGCCACCGTAGTCAGTAAAGGGGCTGATTATTCCTGTCTGTGCTTGAGCTGCATGTCAGGGGAGTGTGGACCAGGACTGAGGCCCTGAAGGAGCCCACCCAAACATTCAGCCCCCACCCCCACTCTACCACACACCAGCCTGCATGAGGAGCTGGGCGTGTACATGGAGGTACCGCCCACCATAAGCATACATGCTTGCACATTCTGGTTCTATCCCCAGAAGGAGTCCTGCTTCCCAGCACTCTGCTGTCATAGCAACCAAGAGAGCTAATTGGGGGAGGGGGGATAAGGAAGGAGGAAGGAGGTGAGGGGATTGGGCTGTGGCTCATAGTTCATCAAAAGGGTTGAGCTCTCCTTCCCTCCTCTTTGTACCCCAAATCTAGGTCACAAGTCTCTAAGCATGAACAGCATGGGCAGGAACCTGGGGTTTCTCCACTTCCAGGAGAGGCCAGCCAGCCCTTCTTCCTGGGAGCTTATGTGGCAAGGTATAAACCTACATTCAGAGTGAGGTTTGAGGGCTAGCCCCTGGCCCAGATATCTCCCCATGCCAATTCTTAGTGGTATTCTCTCATCTCTATCCCCACTACCTGACATTCTAGCATGACAGATTTCCTCCTCTGTCCCCATAAGTGACTGGGATAGGGTTAGCTGACAGCCAGGGAGGGTATGCTCCTCTAAACTGGGCCCAGAAGGAGGGAAGCCCTGCCACAGATCCACAGAAAAAATAAAAATGTCTAACTCTTGCTGAGCATTTACTCTGAGCCAGGCACTGGGACCTCCTATAATCTTGGCGTTAACTTGTTTCACACTCTCAACACCTCTATGAGGAACACTCTATTAGCATCCCCATTTTACAAATGAGGAAACATAGGCACAGAGAAGCACAGAAACTTACCCAAGGTCATAGAGAAGTGACAAAGCTGGTACTGGCACCCTCGGTATACTCTAGCTGAAGAGTGTAGAGGCATGGGGAGGACTCTGAGCTGGGTGGCTATGTTGTCTGGGACTTAGAACTCATTGCTCTAACTGCCTATTTGACAGGCACTGATGCTGAAACAGGAAGGGAGTTTCTCTAGTGGTCTCCCTAGTGGGAGCCTAGAGATGGGTGGCCAGGGCCCCTCGAGTCTCTCAGATCAGGCCCTGGGATGTCCGGCTCCTGACAAAAGGCAGTAGGAAACCAGAGCTAAATGGGCTCTGGTTCATCTGCCAGAGCACAGGACAGGGAAGAAGTAGGCCCAGCTCACAAGAGGGTCTGAAACCAGGTCAGTAATGATCAGAGTGGAAAGGGAGGAGAGATGAGCCCCAGGGGAAAGAGGGAATCCTAGAGGTCTCCCTGGAGGAGGCAGTCTTGCAGAAGTAGTAGAATCCTGCCATACAGAAAGGGGGATAGATATTCTAGGAAGAAGGAATAGCGGGCGCAAAGATGCAAAGGCTGGACAGAATGGGGTCTAGACAAGGCCCGTGGAGTGGCCACAATTGTCTAGAGCAGAGTCAAAGTCAAAATATGGCCAGAGGCCAAGCAGGAGCCTAGAAATTTCTCTCCAAAGTCTCCCTCCCCAGCGCTGAGGCCAGTGTTTAACTCATTGCTGAGATGCCACCATTTCTAATAGGCCAAGGGCACGAGGGCCTCCCTGAGGTTGAGCAAGAAGATTCACAGACGCAATGGCAACAATCACAGATGGGGCTGCCTTTGAGCCCAGGTTCGGGTGGGCATGCACTGGCTAGCAGCTCAAAGCAGGTGCTGATCAAGGGCAGTCTTGCCAAATGCTATTCCAGGCAGCTGGAAAAGCCCTGGCAAAACCTTGCCCCACTCTCTGCTGCCCGACTCCATGCCCCTCTCTCTCTTCCCTATCTGCCTTGCCCTTTCCTCCTTTTCCTCCCTCCCTTCTTTCCTGTGTCTTTCTATCATTGTTCCTTTATTTTCTTTTCAGCCCTCAGCACTTTTCCTGAAGAGAACAGCTGGGCTGCTGGAGCCACAGAGGAAACATGTTTCTGACTACGTTGCAGATTCCCTATCTTGATAAAAACTGACGCCACCCTTGCTAACTGATGGATGGACCGCAAGATATTTATTTCCTTTCCTCCTTTCTTCCCTCTCTCTGGTCCTTGTTATGGAGTATCTGGGAAGACAGAGCAGTCAGATGGCAACTGCGGGGAGAAGGGGTGGTAAGTGGGAAGGACTTTGGGGCTCTGAGTAGCATCATTAACCCCATTTTACAGATGAGGAGACTGAGACCTAAGATCACTCAGATATAACTATAGTCACAGTATTAACATTAGCCATATAGCTAGCATTTAAGGAGCACTTGCTTCATTCCAGGCACTGGGCTAGACACTTCAAATGCAATGAAACTAAGAGACAGATGCATTACTGGCCCCATTTTACAGAAGGGGAAACTGAGGCTCAAAGAAGGGAAGTCACTAGCCCAAGGCCACACAGCTGGACAGGTAGAGCTAGAATGTCCACCTGTGCAGCCATGGACATGGCCACTCTGCCAGCTGCCCCATCCCCACCTCTAGCTGGCTGTAAAGTGGGGAGAATCAAGATTTGAACCCACACTTGTCTACATTCTCATTCCAAGACTATTGCTTGCTGTTGCCAAGAGAACATTAATCGGCAGTTCTAACATAGGATGATCTGCTCTGAACCTGACCCCAAATAGATTCCAAGGCCAGTGGGTACATAGCTCCAGTATAAGCCTGGCAAAGCCTTTGACTTGCCCTCTCTTGGCCTCAGACACCCTGCTAAGAAAGCAAAAATAGTGGGCAGGCTGAGCTCTGGGTAACAAAGAATGAAGTGAGGTTAAGGCCCCTCTTAGGACCATGCTAATCAATCCATTCCCCTGTCTCAAAGGCCACCCTTTGCTCACCCCATTCTCCAGGGCTGGAGACTTCAGGCAGCCCCTTATCCCTCTGGGACCCCAGTCTGTTCTCTGCTGCCAGAGGACCTGAGGTGGGGACAACAGGAACCCAAGACTATGCCTCAAATCTGCTGTTACACATGCCAGTGGTCCCAGGAATCCTACACACACACCCCACAGCGCCCCTGTAAGACTGGGAGGCTCTCAGCTCTGAATGTATGATCTGTTCACACCCAAGTCCAAACTTCAAGAAGTACCTGTAAAGACACATCCAAGGAATGACTCCCAAACCTGTGAGCTGAGAGAGGTTATCTGAACCAGATACGGGTGTACTGTAAGGCAGCAAACCCAGGGCCCCCATTAGCTGACAGTGTAAATGTATTTTAATAGCAACACAGAAGTTCAGGTCAATGGGACTGTTTCAGGCTAATTTGTGGCCTGTGTAAATGTCCATGAATTCAAAGTAAATATGGTGGGTGGTGATGCCTATGTTCAGTGTAAATGTTCATTATTTGGTGAGACAGAGGACTTTATGAAACTTATGTCTGGTTGATGAAAATGCACATGTGTGCAGTCAATGGTGATACACAGGTTTACTAAAATATAAGGCTTGAGGCAAATATCCATGGGAATCTATAATATGGGGCTGACCATCAGAGATGGAAGAAATCACAATGGAGAAAGAGTGGGGCCGGTTCTACCCAGGGAGAGCAAAGGCCCAGGGGTACAATGTGGGAAGGAAAGGGCTGTAAGTGGGGAGAAGGGTACAGAAGGGAGCTGGGGGGCAGGGGACTTTGGCCACAGGCTTCGGGTAGAAAACCTGGTTGGCCGAGATCCAGAGTTGGCTGGGGAAGGTCTCTAGCTGGAACACAGAAACCAAGGGACCCTGGAGGGCAATTAGGGAATTTGGGGATCCAATGTGGCCAGCTGGACCCTCTCCCCTCTCCCACAGGCTGCCCCTCTGAGTAAGCAATTCCCAACGCTGCTCATGACTAGGTGAGTGATGCCCTGATAGGGGAAAAATAGGGAGGATGAAGCAGTGAGGAGACTTCTCCATCTCCAACCCTATCATCTCAGGGGGTCGACTACGGAGAAATAGAACTAGAGTCAAGAAGCCTTGGTTCTAGCCCCAGTCAGCTACCAGGCAACACTGTCAATACACCTAAAATCCCAAGCCTCGGTCTTCTCATGTGAAAAATGGAAGGGGTATTAATATTGCCTTGTTGTTCCCACATGAGCTCGATGTCAAAGGGCTTTGTAAACGGTAAAGTGGTGTGCAATGTGAAGAGGAGGAGTCCTGGTCCCTGGGGCTTTGCTTTCTATTGACGAGAACCAGGGAAACCGATCTGATGTCTACATGCTGTGTAAGCGTGTGCACAGCACGTGCATATGTGTGTGTGCATGTTTTTAAGACCTGAGGCTCTCAGAGACTCTGCCATGGAGGTTTGCATTAAGGGAGAGAAGTGAGACTTCCGGATAATCTTAAAAGTGACAAAAAACTATTACATGTCAAAAGGAGTGGGGAGGCTTAAACGGCTCCCAGGTGGGACACAGAATAAAACAGTCTTTGCTGTTATTTTTCTATTGTCTCCCTGCAGAGAACACAGGCAGGGTCTCCATAGCAACCGTGGGTATCTGGCAGGGACAGCCTGGACCCCAAAGTTTTGTCTGGGCTGAGAAGGGTGAATCACCCAGCCCAGAGGCCAGGGCTGGGTCCAGTCCAGTACCCTTGTCCTGAGCATCCAGTTCCCCCTGTTCTAGAAGCCACTACAATAGGAAGAGGACAGACTAGAGTTGCCTAGTGGTGAGGCCAGGCCAGGTTGAGACTGGGTGCTGCATCTAAAGATGAAGAAGTCTCAGGATAGGGATGAGGTGCGGTGAGGTGAGGGGCTGCAGGATTGCTCGAGGCAGCAAGGGAATCCTATAGGGTGGACACAGAGGGGAGAGGCCATGCATGGCTAATACCGAACTAAGAGATGGGGTAAGTGGTGGGAGGGTCTGAGTGCTAGAGTGAACAGGGCACAATGTGGAAGCTGGTGGCTCTCGAAAGCCAACTCAGCCTGTGCTAATGAAGGGCAAGTAAACATTTCAGAGGCTAAGTCAAAGGCAGGGGTCAAGCAGGAAAGGAATGTGAAGAAAAATCCAGATTGAGAAAAAATAGCCATGGCAGATTCATGCTCCTGGGTATGAACACAGAGGCCACAGTCTTGTTTCAAGGGAAAGAAGTTCTACAATAATTTAGGGCTTGGGAGCATGGGGACTCTGGGCTTGGCCAGGCCCTCCGGGACTCTGGGATGAAGGCTCAGCAAGGGTGGCCTTGGGAGACCTCTCAAACTTGACAGTCAGGGAAAGCCACAGAGTGGGAAACCTAGAATCCATTTCCTGTACATGCCAGAACCCTGCTCTATCTACTCACCAAGGAGATGTCCCTTCTCACAGTCCCTGGGGATTCAGAAGCCTCTCTGGGCCTTGAGTAGCATCCTTTCTTTGTACAATAAAATCTTGGCTAAAAGCTCTTCCATCTTCCTGAATAACCCCAAATCTCTTGCCTGTGGCTGCAGCTGGGGAA
>NW_006442512.1:749773-761335 GCF_000325575.1 Pteropus alecto
GAGTGGTGTTGGGGGTGACTTTTTCTAGAACATGGAAATCACACTTCCCCATATCAATATATTCTCCAGGTGACATCTGTCACTCATCCCCACTCCAGATGCATGGCACCTCCAAGCCATTGTTCTCCACCTGGAACCAATTCCCTTGCCTTGCCCAGCTAAGTGGTCAAGGGTTTAGCTCTAATGCCTCCTCCACCAGGGAGTCCTCCTGTATTTTTCCAGTCTATAGTGGTCAATAGCAGGACCAAGGGGTAGAAGGCAGAAAATTGGGCTCAACCTACAGCCTGTCTGGTTTGAGCCATGGCTGGTAACCAATGATCCTTCCTAAAAGGAATATGCCTCTGTCATACCACCTGATCTTTGCTGATTACCTGTCTCCTCCTCTGAATGTGGACTACTGTAGGAGAGCAGGGTCTGACCGTACCAGTGCGTGCAAAGCAAGGGATAGGGTGGCTGGATAAGGCCCTCTCTCCCACTCTAGCCGCTTCACTTTGGGGAGGGGAAAATGTTGGTTGGTAAAGAAGCTCTCAGAGGTGGGGATGGGAACCTAGGCTGATCCTTTAATTGGGAGAGACTGAGGGCCAAAGTGGGAAAAAGCACCCTTGTCCGGCTATCGACTCAAGAGTCCCAAGTCCTAAGTTGCTTTCCTATCCAATGTCCCCTCCCCCCACAGGCCTTGGTTACTCATCTTAGACTCCAGGGCAGACCTGTGGCCTCCAGCCAGAGAGGATATCTTTCTGAGAGATGGGGGAAGGTGCTGGGTGAGAGTTGGGTCACCAGCCTGGTGAGCTATCCAGATCACCCTGGGCCCTCTCAGTGTCAAATGGACCATTTGTGGAACAGAACTGAATTTCCTGGTTGATCACAGGAGGTTTGATCTGGGTCTTTATAGCCCTTAATGAGGTAAAGGTATTACTAGTCTCTGCTGCTTTTTTCATCTGTTAAAAGAGGCACTGGGGGTGGGGTTGCTCAGCTGGGAGTAAGAACATATATCTGCTTCTCCTGGCTCTGCTACCACCATGCTGTATTCCCCTGGGGAAGATACCACCCCTCTCTGTCCCAGAAACAAAGGTCTTCATCTTCAAGGCAGGGATTATCTATTAACCCTGATGACCCACTGGGGGAGAAAGGAAAGTGGGTTGGATCTCCTAGAAGTTGGGAGTAAAGGGGAAGAGAGCAAACATATACTAGGCACCTTCTGTGTGCCAGGGTCCTCATTCCCTTTAGCACACTGTATGCTCACGGGCAAGTGCCTGTGGTCATCAGTGAGAAATGTTTGCTAAGATCCCAGTTTTCTTCCTTTAAGGCACATGATGAGGAACTGCACTTCCCTGTCCCCTCTGAGGTTAGGTATGGCATGCGACTTGCTTTGGCCAATGAACTGTTAGTGGAAGTTACCAGCATCACTTATAAGAGAGAGCTTTAGGAGCCAGTGCAGCCTTGGTTATGCCTCTTCCCACAACCATGGCATTGTTGGGACACACGTTGAGGTGGTGGCAGATCCTTCAGTCAAGAGCCCTGAGTAACATTGAGAAACAGACCCCCCTCCCTCTTTGCAATCAGTACAAGAAATGCACCTAAGCTGTCTTAAATCTCAGAGATTTTTCAGGGTGTTTGTTATGGCAGCAAAACCTATGGAGGCTGGCTGATATAGGGCTGCTCCATTCCCTGTTTTCTGGATGAGGAAATGGAAGTTTAGAGAGGTTCAGGCTGAGACATGAGTGAATAAGTAGCAAAGTTCAGAGTCTGTCTCAATCTACCTGATTCCCAAGCTGGGGTCTTGTGTCTCTGGGCTGGCTACGTGTGGTCCCTTTGCAGCCAGTGGGTATTGGAGCTTGATGCTCAGCATCTATTTCTCCCTGTTTTTCACTCTTTGCCAAGCACAGTGTCCCTG
Organism: Pteropus alecto; assembly: GCF_000325575.1. Classification (NCBI taxonomy): domain Eukaryota; kingdom Metazoa; phylum Chordata; class Mammalia; order Chiroptera; family Pteropodidae; genus Pteropus; species Pteropus alecto. Next base: position 751,668 of record NW_006442512.1, read on the forward strand.
CAACCCCCCACAGTGGCCCATTGGAGATAATGAACTGGGGCCTTCCGTCTGTGGGAGCTGGAGGAACTCAGAGGCTAGAGGCCCGGGGGTTCCAGAGCTAGACAGACCTGGGTTCTAGCCCTGCCTGAGTTCCTCTAGCTGGGTGACCTTGGGCAAGTTACTCTTCTCTGAGGCTCAGTCTTCCAAAGTGACAGGTGGTAAGATACTACTTCCTTAGTTATTATGAGTGAAATGAAATATGAAGATCTTGGCACATAAGAGGACTTGATGCATGGGCTTTGTTATCATTGGAGGAAATACCCAGAGTCAGGGGTGTCACTCTCTGCCCCTGTCTTCCCCACCTGTTTTCTCTAGACACACGCTCAAGGAAGCTTGCCCCGTTATCTCCTAGGGCACTCTTCAGCCCCAGAGGAGGGAAGCACAGCAGTCTGAAAACCCAGTCAGGAAATGGCAGTCCAGAGAGCAGAGCTTTCCCAGGGTCACATATCAGGAAGTGCTAGTTAGTGTCACAGTGCCAGTCTCCTTGCTAGGTAACCCTGTTTCCCAAGGATTGAGAGTGGACTTCCTAAAAAGGAAGGCTGGATGCCCCAGACATGAAAGGTGAGGCTTCCAGGAAGAGGAGCTGGGGGAGAGCCTGAGATTCAGTGGAGGTGGCAGTTCTGCTTTAGAGCTGCCCACATGGCCTGGGCCTGCCCAGAGCCTTGATGAGCCAGGCCTAGTTTTGTCCCAGACCAAAGATCCCTAGTTGTCACCCATGGCCTTCCTCCTGCCATCCTACTCTCCCTTCCTGTCAGGATAGCTCCTCCTTACAACGCTGCTTACCCAGAACATGGCTGTTCTGGGTCTCACCGCACCTTTGCCCAGGTGTGGTGGGACTCAGGCTCAGGACCACATAAACTCATCCCTACATCCCCAGCTAGCCTGATGTGACAGCTGCCATTTAATGAGATCTGCTCTAGTCCCTCCATTGTGCGCACACCACAGGAAACCTGCAAGGGAGGTGCTATCAACCTCATTTACAGAATGAAGAAACAGGCTCAAGGAGTTTCATGTGCCGGCGGAGTTGGAGCTGGATTCACATCAGCCCTGTCTGCCCCAAAGCCTGTACTCTTGGCACAGCCACTCCTCACTCCCTGACTGGATGGATGAGTGGAAACAGTCTTCTCCTTTTCGTTCCTCACATTCTTCCAAGCTCACCCCCCATGTCCCGCCCCTGGTTCCCTGTTCTTCCTCTAGGCAGCCTTCCAAGTCTGCTCTAGCTATGCGGAGGTCCATTACTGAGCTGCTGAAAGATTCTGTGATGCACTTGGGTTAGAATGGATGCCTGTCCCTGACTGAGGACCCAGGAGCAGGGCCCGAGTCTTCCGCCCTCTCTGCCCCAGTATGGACACTCAGGAAACAGGAATGAGAATAAGGAACCCAGAAAAGAAACCAAAGAGTTGACTTGAAAGCTCGGGCAGGGTATAGGGTTGTGTATTTTAAGAAAAAGGTTTACCCAAGGCCTGGACAAGAGGTCAGAGAGGACACCAGGCCCTGCTTTGGCCCTGGGCTGAGCTCTGGGGAACACAGGTCCCTGATCAACACCCGACGGCCCCAGTGAGCTCCTACTGCTCCCATAGTTCCTCGTCTTACTCCCTCTTCCTCCTGCCTTTTTCCACCCCCTTTCCCTGCCCTTTTTCCTTTCCTAAAAAACACAGAGAAATGGGATTCAGAAGCCTACACCGCCTGCGAAGTATGGTTCAGCCTCCCCAAAAGAGGAAATGCCAGCGTGCGGGTTCTCATAGCAACCCCAGCTCCTCCCTGCACAGCCTCCTTGTGCCCATATGGTGAGATTCGCATTGCACTGACTCAGCTGAGCCCTGGGATCTTGGGCCCAGGCTGGAATGGGTGATGTTGGTTTATTTGGCTGCCCTGGCCAGATCTCACCCTCCTGAGCAAATGAGACCACCTCCTGCAGGGACTTCTGCGGGGTGGGGAGCCTGGCTGTCCTAAGCCCTACCCAGGGTGCAGGAAGGTGAGGGTGATATTCAGGAGCTGCCTCAGCCTCAGGTAGGGCACTTTCTGTGGTTAGCAGTGATCTGGTGCAGCTTTCGAACCCTGTTTCAGCTCCTAAAGGCAGAATAGAGTGGGCTGGTAAAAAGGGGGTCCTTTTGTCTGCCCCTTCTTCTGCCTTTGCCCCTCAGTAAATGACCTGGACTTTAAAAGTTCTCTTAGGTGTGGAAGGATCCAGGAAAATGAATGAGCTGGGGTCCTTTTCTTTGCTGCTGGCAATGGAGCACCAACTCCCTGTGCCTACCCTATCACAAACCACACAGCACAGGTCCCAAACACCCTGGCCTCTGAGCTATGGAATGAGGAAGTGAGCCTTTGGCCCTTGACATGGCTGAGTTGCCCCCAGGCACTGCCCCTTCACGCCACTAACTGCTCCCCATCCCCAGGGCAACTCCTACCAGCCTGCTGTGTAGACTCCTGGTTTTCCAGGCCAGTTGGCATTGCCAAGACTAATGAAATGGAAGCTAGTGCCAGGCAGGCCTGGGGACAGCAGGACTGGTGGCTGAGAAGCAAATCTTCTAGGGCCTGGCACCCACTCTGCTTCCTCTCCCCGGGCCCTGCAGGACTGACAAGTACAGCAGGGCAGTGGAGGGATGTCTAGGTGCCTGGTCCTAGACATCCTAGAGCAGTTGCCCTAGCTGCCCTCAGCCAGCTCTTCAAGAGAACTACCCAGGGTGGGCTAAGAGTGGGGGCTGAATGGGATGGTTGGTAACCCAAAAACCCCAAACCTGACGGGAATGAAGGTTGGGACCCACTTAGTCTGGCTTCATGAATGTGGCTCCCTCTGCCACCATGGGACTATCTTCCCTGGATGCTGTGAACCCCAAACTTCTATGTCTTGACCCCTCCTGTATTCTCCCCATTTCTAATCCCTCTCCCCAGACATTTTATGTGTCAGAGTCAGGAAACTCCAAAAAGCTGGGCCTGATTCCTTAGGAGGACATGGGTAGGGCCCAGAGTGGGTCAGGAACTGTACAAGGTCACATAGCAAGTCTGGGCCCAGAAATAGGCACCTGCCTCCCTGCCCAGGGTCTTCTTGGAGTCCTGAGCTGCTTCCTCTGATTCTCTCTCCCCCTGAACTGACTGGAAGAAATAGGACGGATGGACGGACGGATGGATGGATGGATGTAGGGGGCAGGGAGCAGGGATTTAAGAACAGATGGGCTTTGAGGCTCCTCCATTGAGGCTTGGGGGAGGAGGAGGAGGCCAGAGAGAAACTGGAACTATTACAAAGTTGCGAGTTAAAACATTCTTCACACTCCCGCCTCCTTTACTGTTCTGATGCACCCGAGACGTGACAAAAATGTGTCAGATTTTTTAAAAAACCACACACATACACAAATGCCAGTCCCCATCTCTACCACCCGCTCAAGCTTGGGCCATCTGTTTCCAGGGGTGGGAGGGGAATGGGGCTTGGCAGTTGGTGCATTCACTCTGGATACCCCCAACACTGGGTCTGGCCCAGTAATGGCCATCAGGTAATAGTGAAGTATCTAAGAAGACGAGGGCTGTGACACTCTGCTCTCCCCCAGCTGTGCTGTCCCTGCCCTGAGCTGGACACTGCCCCACTTCTCCAACTTGCTGTGTTTGGGGGCACTGGGTCTGGGAGAACCGTCCCTGAGACACTCAGAGCCCACCTAATGGTATAGATGAAAAACTGAGGCCAGAGACGAGAGGCTTGTGCGTCTGAGTCCATGCCCCTCATTCACTCATTTAGTGAACAATGAGCATATTCTGGCACACATCCTGGCACCAGCACTGCTCTGGGCATGAGGAATTCAAAGATGAACAGACACTGCAGGCCCTCCTCTCTGCTTCCTCTAGGCCAGTGGTGGAGATAGCGGTGGAGACAGACGATCAACGAGGAAAAACACACAAACTGGTTTTCCAACAGAAGAGTGGTGAGGACAAGAAAATAGGTGGGCCTTGCTGCAAGGGATGGGGATGAAATTAGGATGACCAATTATGATGTGTCTGGGATTGTCCTGGTTTTAGCACTAAAAGTTCTACACCCTGGAAGCGCTTTGGTGCCAGAAGAACCGGGATGACTGGTCACCTGGTGGCTACTTTAAGTTGGGCATATTTGCACTGAGTCCCAAACATGGAAACTCAATACAAGAGTTTGAGACCCTGAGAGAAAGGGGTGGGTTCTGAGCAGAGGGAGGAGGCAGATCACATAGGGCCTGTTGGGCTTTGGAAGGGAGTAGGGGCTTTATTTGGTCACAGAGTAAAATTTTATTGTGGTCACAGAGCCAAATTAGGGAGCAGCTGGTACAAAGATTACAGCCTGCAGAAAATTTAGAAAATTCATCAGGCTGGAGACCTGGGGGAGGTCTGTGGCTCAGGTGAGTGTGGCTCACCCTGTGGAGAAGGTGGCAGGGACTATATCTTGCCAGGCTTCTGAAGCTTCCCTTGGGAGTGAGGACTTTAGACCAAGGGCATCGAGGAGCCCCTGAAGGGTATAAGAAGGGGCTTGACATGGTCAGATTTGTAAGTAAGAAGCCCTAAGTTCCCTGGCTTGTCATGCCCCCATGTGGGGCTCCTTCTTGACACCCCCAGAATGCCATCCACCATTCCCCAAACCCTAAATGTGAGGGAGTCTGGTCATCCTTCAGGGCCCAGCCCAAACGCTACCTCCTCTGAGAAATCTTCCCTGACTTGCTAAGAAAAGCAGGTAGAGTCATGGACTCTTCCACCCTGAGGAACTCCAAGCATGGGTCCCATAGGAGTACTCATCATAGTGGCTATTCTGCCAGCTCCCACACTTTGTCACACTGAATCCTCAAAGCCATTTTTAGTCCTCACATCCCAGGTGAAGACACAGAGGGGAAGTGGTTTGCTTGAAACCACACAGTAGTTGGTGGTTCACAACCATGTTACTGCTGAGTTAGAGTCCCTAGGGCCCTGCCTGGGGTGGGAAGAGGGGAGAAACAGGGAGTGGCCAGCTACCTCCCAAGGAGGGATGGATGAGTGGTCATTACCCAGGTAGGCTAGATGGAATGGGCTGTGGGTCATGGTGACTAGCTATATGAGAAAAGCCGGCCACGGCTGGGAGATTTATAATGGAAGTCTCCCAGATCAATTGCTGAGTTATCAGGCAGCCTGACCTTGAAAGCTGGCAGGTTAGGAGAGGCTAGGGTGGGGAGGTAGGGGGACCGCCTTCCTCAGTCTCAGCTGCTCAGTCTCCTCCAACAGGGGGTACCAGGATAACAAGACTGCCTAGAGGAGAGGGAAAGGGGTAGCATCTGAAATGCCACCATTATCTCACATTTGTCTGCTTCCAATGCTGAGAGTTCCTGTTAGAATACAGTAAGCTCTTCCTTGCCCCTCACTTAAGGAGTTCATTATTTCTCCTCTCTGAGCCTCGGTCTCCCCACTTGCAGAATGGGGATCCTTATCCCAGCTCCACACACCCTATAGGGTTCATCTGAGACGCACATTAAATCGAGCTTATAGACAGGCTCCAGGGCATGTTCAGCCTAGAGTAGAGTTAAGGGTGTGCCGGAGGGCCAGGCAGCTGCTCAGCCACAGGAGATCTGGAAAGGTTCAGAGTCCATTAGCTTTGACTCCTCAGGGGGCCTGTGTGATGACCCTAGACACCAAAGGACTTTCGAAGGGGTGCTCTGAGATCCTGGGGCGAGACTTCCTAGCCTGGAGCAGCACCCTCCCAGGCATCTGATGGGAGAACTATTAACCTTCCAGGAAGAAGCAGAGCCTCCCTTCCCCTCCCCAGGTGACTTCATGTCTGACGTGGTTTGCAGTGTAATGACCGGACTCTCTTCTCTGTACCAAGTGGGAGCTAGGATGGAGATTTAAAGAGAGGAGAGGTTCGCCTCCTGCTCCCCTCATTATCTTGCCCTCAACATTCTTCCTTTATCTTTCTTCCAATTAGAAATTCATTTGGGTAAGTGGATTAATTAAATGACAACACATGTACAGTGTTAACAACAGTGCCTGACAGTGAAAACGGAGGTGGTGATTATTATTGTTATTATTATTAGTACTATTGCTACAATGCTCTTCTGTGCAAATCCAAATACCATAGTCAGGATAAACTGCTACTAATTCACTCACATCCTAGTATGAATTAATTAAAAAACACCTTGCCTTCCTGCTCATCCTGATCTCAGGTCAGCTTCTCTTGGGATGAGGGTAAATTTGGAGCTTGTCATGTGTGGGACATGATAAGCAACACCTGGGCCTCTGAGCATCAGATTTCAGGGTGACACCCAGGTCTTCCAAACCTGGGTGGAGAAGATGGAGAGCAAGGGGTGAAAAGCCTTGGAGGACTTGAGAGTTGGCCATAGTTCTCAGTCAAACCAGGTGTCTAGTTTGGGAGCAGGAAAACCCACAGAGGCAGGGATGAAACACCTGCCTGGAGTACAGACCTCTTCTCAAGACAGGCAGAAGGGAGGAAGGAAGGGCTCTGAGCTGGCTCTGAGCCTGGCTGCCTGCTCACCACCATGCTGGGCACTGCAGAGATGGGACAGGTTTGGGATGGGGGGGGGTGCTAATTATGGGCACACGGAGTAGAAAATGAAGCCCTTCAGATGGCAAATGAGTTTAATAGAAATGAGATGAGCAGAGGCTGTGATGAGAATGGCAATGCTGGGGAAAGGAGAGCTGACAGGCCTGGGTAGGAAGGCTAGGGTGGGTTGGCTTTGCCCTCAGGGGCCAGTGCCCAAGCCCCCAGACCCAGAACCAAGAAAGCAGAGGAAAAGAGGAGAGGTAGGCGGGCATTTGGATTGACAAAATTCCATAAGAGTGGCACCTGAAGTTAAAGCATGAGGGACTATGGTCAGACTTGCAAAAGAAATTTTTGGCCAGCACAGGGAACAGAGAAGCTTAGAGTCCTAAAGATAAGCATCTGGCTCTCTCAAAGGATCTAGTGCCGGCTCCACCTCAAGGCAGCGGGCAAAGCCTCCTTGCTGAGAGCATTCATTTGTGGAAGAACCCCCTCACCAGGAGCAGGCACTGTCCCTCCCTATCCATATGCCTTGAGAAGGCTCCCTTTGGACCGCAGTCTGTGCATCTACGAAATGGGGATAACAGTGCCTACCTTATCAGGCCATATGAGACTCCAGGTGACACATAGTGCGGATCACTATCCAGTCCGTATTTGGGCCACCATCTCTGAGGGCAGGGCTGAGACCAGCCCTTCTCTGACCCAGGGGCTTAGACACCGTTCACTGGGTGAACAGTTGGTTACATCCGCATGTCACCAGAGATCCTGCACCACTTTTGCCTTCTGACTGTCCCACTCTCTGCTCCCTTTTGCGTCCTGCCCTTCCCAGAGGGGGCTGAGCAAGCTGGAACAGGGTGGCCCTCACTACACACAGCACAAGGCCTCAGTTTCCTACTTCAATGGGCCTCAGTTTCCCTGTCTGCACAATGGCTATGCTGACCCAGAGGGTCTTGCGGACCCTTAGTTTCCCTGTCTGCACAATGGCTCTGGGCAGGGACAGATCATCTCAGATTCTGTCCCAATCTTCATCGGCCATTTCTGGCTGGGACACTGTCCATGGCATACCCTGCCCAGCTCTCTTTCTAGCCCAGGATCCTGCATGGCCCTCTGAAAGGAGGCCAGAGGAACTGAGGGTTGAGCAAGAGCTACCTCCAGCACAATAACTAATAACTAGCTGATATATGAATTAAACCTTTTCCAGTTCCTTGCACTATTGAACAGGGAGGATGCCCATGTGCAAGTGTGCATGTACCCCCAGCCCGTGGAGCCAGGAGCTCCTGGGGCTCCCATGCATGTGGCAAGTCAGTCAGGTTAGCAGAGAGATTACATGCTGGCAGCTCCTGGTGGAATCCCTAGTTGCTCCAGCTCCTGTGAGAGGGCCCCCTGAGTGTGGGGCTGCAGGAAGTGAGGGAAGGATGTATTGGGTGTAGTCAAAGGGGGAGGGGATGGGGCTAGCTGAGAATCTTGAGGACAAGGGGGCAGGATACTCCTTCCCATGGGTTCCTGAAGAGGAGGCAGGCTGTCCAGAAGCCAATAATTCCATAGGAACCCCAGTCTGAGTGTGGAGATACAGCCCTTCTCTGAGGCCCCAGCTTAGGAGACCATGACCCTGTCTCTCCCCTAACCTCTCAAACCCTAACACTCTCCACCTCTTCTTCAAGGCCTTTCCTGACTCTCCTTCACCCCTCTCACAGCCAGCCCTCAAGGTCAAGGGCCAGCTCCTCTTGCCAGTAGAGTCTGGCCAGGGAGTCTCCACTCTATAAGTGGCTGGTCCAGCCACCTTCTCCATGACCTATAAAACAAGCCCGTTAGCCCCTTCTAAACAACACAGATATGTGCCAACAAATAGGCACAAGTGACACAAATATTTTAACAGCCAATTCCTACACAGGACATAGACATCCTATGCTTAAAAAAAAAGATGAGTATCCCAGTGGGTTCTGGATCAGGCTGAAGGCCCTGCAGGCAGGCAGCCAGTGCCTCCCCACACCTGGCAGACAGAAACTGGCCTCTGGGGGAAGCTGGGGACGCCTAGGGAAGCCCTTACATATCAAGTCCTGAAGCTAAGGCTGCCCCAGTGGCATCAAGAAGTCCTTCCTTATATCTAGCTTAAATCAAATGAATTTTCTATCCCTTCATTCAACATACACTCTTAGGCAGGTACTCTGGGTCATGCCCTGGTGGAAGGAAGGAGAGATTTCCTGGGTCAACTGAGAACCATGTGCAGGAAATAGTAATAGGAAGTGGCTGTGGTGTCTGCTGGGGTGGATGTATAGGGAGGTTTCCAGTGTTCCTGGGTGACTTAAACTATGGCAATTCCCCATGATCCAATTTTCCCAGCTAAGCAGGAAACCCGACCACCTCCTTCTACCACCCAGTCCAATGTATGTCTTCCTGAGCTTACTGGGTGTGAGGGGCTCTCACCCTAGACTTCGGTCCTATCTCAGGCACTAGCTTACCTTAGATGAGTCTCTACTCCAAGCTTCACCCTGAAATGGCAGTATTATCTTTAGCTGCTTCTCTGTCTACCTCCTCTCAGAAGCCCCTTCCTACTCCTTAGGCATCCTACCCAGACTCTGCCATATTGCCTGAAATTCCACTACTAGGGGTCCCTCCTCTGTGTCCACATTCTCTGCATGGGGTTGCTACAACACCGCCCCAGCTCCAGAGACAGCCTTCCCCACTCCTCCTCTCATCCCCAAACCCCAGAGGCTGAAGCTGGAGGATCCAGTGCGGGGTGGGAGAGTTTCTGCCACCCTCCATACAATCAGCAGAGTGTGGCAAAATGACCTGTGAGTCCTGGGGCCTGGCCTGACATGAGGTCACCCGGACAGGAAGGCCTAGGGAGAGATCATGAGGGTTGAGCCTGGGGTCCCAGGGCAGGGCACCTCCATCAGGCTGGGGCAAGACTGAGGCCAGCCTTTGCCTTCAGACCACAGCCTGAGTTTGCAACACTGAGCATCTGCTGGGGAAGGTGGGAGGAAAACATGGAGCCCGCCCCGGGCGACTGACCCAGATTTCTCTCCTATTTCAGCCACACAGGAAGGAGAGAGAGAGGAGAGGAGAAGAGAGGAGAGAGGAGAAGAGAGGAGAGAAGACAAGAGAGGAGAGGAGAGGGGAAGAGAGGGGAGGGTTAGGAAGGGGAAGGGAG
>NW_006442512.1:761449-789205 GCF_000325575.1 Pteropus alecto
AGGGGAGAGATTTCCCAGCCTTGGCAAAGGGGTGGGAAGTGAGGAGGCTCGCTTACTGAAAACTCTGGGAAATGAGAAAGAAATCCTTCCCAAATCCCTTGCTGCTGTCACTAATAGCTAAAATATGCTCTTGACAACAAGGTGAATCTTCCAGCCTGATCTTGGTGCCAGGAGCTAAAGTCCCAGACCTGGCTGTTAGGGGACAGACCCAGGCCCTAAGTGGTCAGGGCTAAGCCCTGATCCTACTCTTTGCCTTCCTGACCTCTCCTTTCTGGGCAATGTCCCCCAGCACTGCCCAGGGAGGCAGTGAGCTCCCCACCGTGACAGCTGTACAAGTGGCAGGAGAGGGTACCCACCTGTCAGAATCTCATAGCAGGCATTTAAGGATGGGTGGGAAGGGGGCCAGCACAAAAAAAAAGCTGGATAGTTCCTCTCAGCCTGATGCCGTGATGCCCACCTCTACAGTTCCTGTCCCTGGGAGGCCAGACCTCAGGACCCAAGGGAAGGCTTCATGAGGAGCAGGGTAGAGCTGGGCCCAGACCAGGCAGCAGCAAGTTTGGGAGCTTTCCAGCTAGAGTAGGAGGAAAAGGTTGTGTCCTGTGAGGCTCCTGGCATGGCCAGCACACATATGGATGCAGAATTGTACTCCTTTGGATGCATGGACACACAGCTAGACACACATGACATACACACAGAGACCTTCAAGTACGAAAAGAAGCAGACCTGAACTCACGCAGGTGGGTACTTGCATGCGCATGACAGTGTACACAGGAACCTGGCCATGCAGTGCTTGGCTCCCTTATGGGCTGCTCTGAGCCTCATGAGGTACATGAGACTTTCCTCAGAGACAAGCTGCTAGGTGCTCCAGTCAAATCCTGGAAAATATTCTAAGACTCCAGAGGGAAGCCTCTTACTCTGCCAACATCCCAGGCTTCTTGTCTGACCTCTACCCTTAGTGGGTCCTGCATTACCTTCTCTCCTGCCAGGCCTTCTCTGCACCATGCAGGCTGTCCCCTCTGGCTCTGCCTTGGACTCTAAGAGCTAGGGGTCTTGCCCTGGCAGAGGAACCCAACATCTCACTGAAGGGTAAGAGGAACCCTATCTCACCAGCTGTTCATGTGTGACCCTGGGCAGAGCCCTGCTGCTGTCAGGCCTCAGTCTCCCTTCTGCCCAATGTGGCTGACCCCAATGGAGGGGTTGCTTCGAGGGCTGGGAGCTCCGATGGCTGGGATGCATGGTACAGGTGGATGCAGCCATGGTCATGGGTACCCTCCAGGCCAGTGCAGCCCAGGGCATCTGGTCTCTGAGCCTAGAGAGACTCCCAATATGGTTGGGGTATCTTTACTCTTACATACCCCTCCACAGCTGGCCCAGTCCCCATGCTGGTGACCACTGCCCCCGCCACACTTCCCCCATGGAGAGTGACCTGCTGACACTCCACCTTGCACTGGGCAGGAAAGGAAAAGCATGAGCCTCCCGACATGTCTTGGGCCTCTAGCCATTTGTAGAAGCCCTGGCCTTTAGGAATTGTCCTCATAGGCCCCTCCAGTGACTCCCAGCATCTGTAGGAGGAGGGCACCTATGCTCCCAAAAGCTCCCATGGCTACCCTACCCTGTCTCTACAACCAGGCCCGCCCACCTGGGTATTTTGTAATTGAATTCTGCCTCTTCTTGACTCTGATCTCTCAGACTTAGAGGCTTTGTATAGGCTGTTCCATTTTCCTGTGGTGCCCTTCCTTCTCCATCAGCCTAAAAATGCCTCCTTCTCCTTAAAGAACGGTTCACATTTTCTTCTCTGTGCCACCTTCCTGCCCCACCCACCCATATGCAGGCGATGCTCTGGTACTACCTCCATTGGACCTGTTTTACCCTGCACTGTTCAAGTTTGGTTATGCTGCTGTCCAAACAAGGCTGTGGGCTCCCCCAGGGCATGGCAGGATCTGAGCATCTCAGCATGCTTCAGACCATCCACAGAGCCTCATACTGAGCACACAGCATCCAGCAAGTGTTTGTTGAATGAATGAATAAACGAATGAATGAATAAGTGATGTGAATGTGTGGACATCCTTGCTAAGTCCCAGTATGAACTGAGACACAAGCTTCAAAGGTCCACTTCATGGGGGCAAGGCTGCCTCTCTGCCTCAGGAAGCCTTGCAGGCAGATACTGGCCCCTCATTCAGCAAACACCATCAGCAGGGCACACAGTGGTTGAGGCCCTAGTTGGCAGAGAGTGTGCAATGCTCCAGGTCAGTGGGTACACACCTGAGAGTCACGGGAGAGCACCACCTGTGGAATGCAGACCTCAGACAGTGTATGGCTGCTCCCTATGTTCCTCATTTGCTGATTATGAGTACCTGTTTGAGATCAGTCCTGGGCTGGGGGACCCAGGAAGATGCAGCCCCTGCCTGCCCTGGGAGCTCATGGAGGAGAGAGGCAGGTGTAGGAAATGACTAGATGGAGGCAGAAAAGAGTGATGGCTCAGCAGAGCCACAAGGCCTGGTTCATGTGGCCCACCACTTAGCAGCCCTGTGATCTTGGGCAGCTAACTTAATTGCCTTACATCTCAGTTTTCCTCATCTGTAAAATGGGGATAAGTGTATTTACCCCTTAGTATTGTTATGCAAATTAAATGCTTGTAAGATGCTTTTAACAGAAGCTGGCACAGAAAAGACACTCAAGAAACAAGAGAGACTGCTATTGTGTTTTATCAGTAGTTCTGAAGAGCCTGAGACAAGGCGTGTAGCAAAGAGGCAGACTGCCAGCAAGGGAGGTGGGGACCTGTCAAGGGCTGGGTAACTCAGCCTCTTGGCATGATGGTTGGCTTGACTTCCCCTGCTCAAGGAACCAAAGGATCCAAAGAGATCTGTGTGGAGGGACTCTGAGGCAAGCAGTAGAGCTGGAACAGGGATATATTGGGTATATTGACCAGAGAATTCCCTGGAGGGGAGAGAAGAGAAGACTGAAGTGGATAAACAAGGATTCATTCGTGAAACAGGGGTCTGGGTGTGCTCATCTTAGCCCTTCGGTCTGAAACAGTACATAGATGAGGGGACATATGCAGAAAGGGGCTGTTCTTGCCTGGCTATGGAGGTCAGCACCAGCAGAGGTGTGCAGGTCTGAATGTGGCAGCGCTGGGGTAGGGGTCAGGGACATTCTCCCAGCAAGAGAAGGGCAGAGGGCTTAGGAGCTTCTTTCTCACTGCTGGCTACCTAAAAAGGCTTCCATGAGCCTTCCTAGGCTGATGCTTGTGTGGTGTCCCAGGGGTATGAAGGCCACTCTTTAATCCAAGCCATCCTGGCAGAACAGGGAGGAGCAAGGGGCCATGGGGTAGCGGAGGCAACCTGGAAAGTGAACTCCCTTGGGATACATGGGATGAAGGGCACTCTAGTGGGCTGTGCTCAAGGAGAGTAAGTACCTGGTGGAGGAGGGGAGGCTGTCAACCTCTGCTCAGCAACCCCCATGCCGCTTCTCATTCTCCCTACCTAAAGCCACCCCCCATCAGCCTTGTCAGTGTGACATTAACAAGTTGACATTAATAAGCCAGAGCTCCTCTACTTGTCTGCCAGATTGGGCCTCAGCCGTGGAAGAATTGCTAATTACAGCCACAATAAGGAAATATCTATGTTGGACATCAATATTATTGCCTCCTGTGGTTCCCTGCCTGTTGATTTGGGGCCATCTTTCTAGGACAGCGCAAGTGATGACAGGAGCTCCATTTGGAGAAGGGAGTGTCTCCAGCTGGATTCATTCATGAAACCGGGGCCTGTTCCCTCTGGGCAGAGTTCCCTCCACCCAGGGCCCAGGGCTGAGGCTGAGCGTCAGGGGTCCATGAGACAGGAGGAGGAGGTGATCTTGCTGAAAGCCCTGGCTCGCTGAGTGACTTCAAGCATGCCTCTTTGCCTCTCTGGACCTCGGTTTCCTCAACTGCCAAATCAGTACGATAATTCCAGTTCTGCCTATCACTCCTTCAATGCGGAGGAGTGACTAAAGTGCAAAATCAAGCTTTAGGAGGGTGACCTCAGTACAAACGCAGGGGCTTAATGGGCTGGAAGAGACAGGCAGGGGTAGCTCTAGGGCTGAGAGGCACCAACAATGGGACAGATATGTCCCAGCTCAATGAACTCTTGGCAGCAAATACCTTCCCCCTCCCTTGGCCCCAATCAAGCACTCAAAACTTGGTGGAAATCAAACTAACATTAAAGCCAGGCAGAAGAGGCAAATCTTGACTCAGATGTGCAGCAGGCCAGTTGACATCTGGTATTCCTGAGCCCCAGCCCTTAAACATGTGAGGACTTCAACACTTTCAACCCATACCCAAAACCCAGCATGCTGTGCCAGTCACAGGTGGAACTCACATACAGGGTGGCCCTTTAGCCACGGAGAAGCTCTCACAGGCAACCCCCCAGAATCGAGAATCAGAGTTCAGTGGAGAAACACCATTAGAGAAAGCCCAGAGAGCCATGTGAGCTGCCCTGTGCCTGCTGGGTTCATCACAGTCACAGGCACATAAAACATGCACACTCAGAACACAAACACATGGCCAAGTTCATAAATGAATGCATACTGGCTGGAAACAGGCCAGCACACACAGGCACACACACGCACACATGCAGCATCTTGGGCCCAAAGCCAAGCCTGGACCATGGAAACCTCTCCCTGTTGAGAAGAAAGTGAAGAGCCTCGTGTGGCCTCCCAGGCACATATGGCCTCTCTGCCATGGCTAAGCCAAGCAGCAGTGATGAGGAGGAAGCTGGAAAGTGGAGCTCAGATGTGCCCTGAATATTTCACAGGAGATTTTTCTTCACAGGAAGTCCTTTCTTCGCCTGTATGCATGTCAGGGTGTAATTAGCCATTAGGTAGAGGAGCAGAAAGCAGGAGGCTGTGTGCGTGCAGCTCTAGGTCTGGGCCCTCACTCTGCCTCCGCCGCAGGCCTGGTCCAGACTGACAGGGCCCATCTACCTCTCACCTGCCCCCGAGAGAGGGAAAATAGGATGCCACTTTGGGACATGGAATGTCCTGACTCAGGGTCACCTCTGCCCTAGGTCCTTGGACTCTGCTCCCACCTAAGGAAGGGCCAAAGTCCCCCACACTTTTGTCCACCTGCCTCAGGCTCTCTTTGCAGGGGATTAAGAACACTGGCAATCTCACCCTCTCATATTCCCGCTCTCCTCTCCAACCCATGAAGCTGTTTGCAGTTCCCCAAGCAAAGAGCAAAGGACAGAGAAGACCGAGATAGAGCGAAGGCAGAGAGAGGTGAGCACCTGAGGAAGAGAGAGGAGGCATCTCAGCTGGTCGCTGGAGCCTCCTCCCCTTACAGGGCTTGCCCTCCAGAGCGAGAAAAGGGAAGGGAGTTCACACCTCCCTGCTTTTGCCTCCCACCAGGAGCACTCTCCCTTAGTCCTTTTGTCCTAGAAAATGTCCACCAGGCATAAGCTAAGTTTAGGTGATATGTCCTCCAAGAAGCCCTCCAGGATACCTCCTCAGGTCAGGAGCCTCGTCTGGCTCCTCAGCCCTTTGTACTCCCCTCCATCATTGTTCTGTAAGCAAGGACTGAAAACGTGATGATAGGGACCAGAGAGGAAAAGATAATGAGTGAAGAGGTGCAAGTGATGCATTTGGAAGTGGGCAGGACTTAAGTGAAGAGCACATGCCCTACGGTGTTAACATCAAGTTACTTTATGGCTCAATGATCCCACTCCCCGGATAGACGCACCCCACAAAGACCATCACAAAGACAAATGTACACAGCAGCATTATTCATAATGGCCAAAAAGTGGAAACAGTCCACATGTCCATGAATGGATAAACAATGTGGCTTACACTTAAAATGGAATATTATTGGGTCATAAAAAGAAATGAAATACTGATCCATGCTACAACATGGATGAACACTGAACACGTTATGCTAAGTTAAAGAAGCCATACACGAAAGGCCACATATTGTATAAAATGTCCAGAATAGGCAAATCCATAAGAGACAGAAAGCAGATAAGCGGTTGCTAGGGCCTAGGGGATGGAGAGAGGGGAGTGACTACTAATGGATATAAGATTTCCTTTTGAGGTAATATAAATGCTCTGGAATTAGATAGTGGTGCTCATTGTACAATCTTGTGAATATACTAAAAAAGACCAAATTGTACACTTTAAAATGGTGAGTTTTATGATATGTAAATTATATCTCAATTTTTAAAAATTGTTTGAAATGGAACAAAACACATTCACAAGCTACATCCTTGGTTGGGGCCTCTAGTTTTCAACATCTGTCTCCCCCAACCCTGACCACGAATGGAGAGTCAGCCCTACCTGAAATCCCTCTGTGGTCCCCAGAGCTGGCACCCCAAGGTCAAGCACCTAAGCCACAGCAGTGACCATAGCAGCACATTACCCCAGGCCACATTTTGGGCTTTGCAAAACCTCCCTTGGACAACTCTGGTCCAGAATCACAGCCCTGTCTCAGGGAAGGCCACCGGGACCCAAGTTCAGGGTCATCTATCCTAAGGTCACATGGTAAGCTCTTTTCAGTTCTGAGAAGAGAAGCCAGGCCTCCTGACTCTGAGGCCAGCCTGTGGTGAGCAGAGGTAGGCAGACATAAAAGCGCAGGCAGCTCTGCCACTGCTTCTTGCCTCAAGGCCCCTCACATCCCCGGGCAGGCTTCAGAATCAAGTCTATTCACTACACCTAGTCTCAGTCCTCTTTGGGGCCCTGAAGGCAGCTCAGCCAGGCAATGAGGCCCCTGCCCTTCACTCCTTCTTCGCCACAGCCCCAGGGAGCCACAGTGGCTTCCCACAATCTCCAGGCAAGGCCAGCACCATGACCTAAACATCCAGTTTCTCAGAGGCCCAGCACAGCTTGACTAGACATTCCAGGCCTTACCTCAAATAGTTCCCCTTCCTGGAGCACTCTTAACCTATTCTGGGTACCCTTTCATCTCACTTTGTCACTACGTGCCTCCCTCCCATGGCTCCCTCTTCAGGTGATCCCTGGCGGCAAGTTTGGGAGGGTGAGCAGGTGAGAATGAGGGAAGAGCTGGAGGCTACCTGACTCAGGCCCTGGATCAGCCTTGAGGTGAAAGGGTGTCTGGGTGTCTGAGGGTCTGACTGCCAGCAGCTGGATGCAAGGTTACCATTGGCTGACAGGGGAGGGGAGGAGGAAAGGAGGAAAGCGGGGAGGAAGGAAATGATGGGGAGGGAGAGGCTGCTTTTAGCCTCAGGGTCCTGGGAAGGCTAAAGGCAGAGTCCAACACAGTGATGAAGAGATTGGGCACTGGTCACCTTTTCAGACGCATGATATTCCCCCAAAGACACGGATCAGTCCCCGCTGTGCATGCTGAAGTAAAGCAGGGAAGAAAACCCCTCTGGGACAAAAACACCAGCTTTAGACAAGAAGTCACACCTTTCTACTCCCCTGCCCCCATGCACCAGTGGGGTGAGAAGCAACCTGGTACCATCTGGGGCCTCCTGCTATATCCTTCTTCAGCCTAAGGAAGTCAGCCTGGGTGACCCCTAGGGTCAGACTCTCCTAATCCTGGTTATAGTCTGAGCCCTGACCCTTGTCCTATAGTGAGCCCAGTTCCTATTCATACACTGAAACTTGAGTCTGGTCATACAGTGAGTCTTGACCTTGATTGCACTCTGAGCCCTGGCCTGGCAGGGTAGACCAGCCCTCAAAGAACTAAAGGAGGTTCCAGATGCCTCAGCTTCTCCTCCTACTACTCCTCAGGGCTGGTGCTAGATCCAGTCTGTGTGTGTCAGAGACAGGTCCCAGCACTGTGTTACTGCTGGCGGCTGTCCCAAGGTGGCTCATGGGTGGCTGATTTCTGATCTTCTCAAGACCAAGACTGAAAATGTGATGATATGCCTCCTCTGGTATCAGGACACAGCAGGTGTCTAATAGATGCCAGCTCCTCTATGAGCCCAGCCTTAGGTTTCCACAGAGAAGCTGCCACTCTTCTTTCCCCTTCTAGTACTTATTTCTTCCACATCCCCTCTGAGCTCCCAGATGGATCCAGCTCCACCTCCCTCTCTTTCCCAAGGGTTCAGAAAAAAGCTGTAAATTGCTGGAAACCTGCCTCTTCCCCTTTCACTCGTCCCCTCTTCTGGCCTTTCCCAGCGCAGATGCACATCATACTGGTCTCCATTCAGCGTTCAATGTCCTCAGCTGGCTGTCAGCTAATCCCTGCAGAGGTGTTAACTGATAATTAAGATGTTAGCTGTAAACTTAACATGTGATTCCCTGCCAGGAGCATTTTGGTTTTAACAGGTTGCTCGTGGAAATGGGAAAAACTTCTAGACCCAGCCAAATGGCAGAGTGGGGTGTGGGGTTATTTTGTGCCTGGAGTTCTGCCAGCCTTCCTGGAATACCCGCTTCTCCCTCCCCTTACCCAAGGTGGGCAGAACTCAGGTGCTGGAGCCCAGAGAGCTGCTTTCTAGTCTCAGTTCCACTTTCTAAGAGTTGATACCATTGGACATGTAATGAAACCTCTCTGAACCTCAGTTTCCTCATCTGCAAATGAGTATATAGAATGTCAACCTTGCAGAATTGTGATGAGGCCCTCAGAAACCAAGAGCTCCCCTCGTCCCTAATGTCCCTTTGCCTTGTCCCTCATTGCAGGTAATTGTGTCTGCTTCCCCGCCTCCTGCCTCTTTACACTCCACCCCCAATCAATCACCAAGTCTGTCTATTCTCTCTACTTCCTAAATCTCTCCCCAGGTAAAATCAATGGAATCAAATGCCAAGGCCTGGACAGCCACAGAGACTATGGGGACACTGAGTATACAGTGGGAATGGAGCTTCAGAGTCATGGGGAAAGGACAACTTATTCAAATCAACCATGTGGAAACAACTGGCTGGCTGGTCATTTGGGGGAAAAACACCTAGGTTCCTACCTTAAACCACACACATAGAAACATTCCAGATGAACCAGAGATTTGAAAATTTTTAAATGTCATAAACAGTTAGAAAACAATATAAGACCACCTTTTCAAAACTCTGCAGTGGGTAAAGCCAGAATATCAACAGGAAAAGAATGACAGATTTGACCACAGAACAATTTAACACTTTTAAAGGGTTAAAAAAAAATTCTATAAATTTAAATGACAAAAAAAAAGAAGTATAAACTGTAGGAAAAAATATTTGCAACATATGATAGATAAAGTGTTAAATCCCTTACCCTTTTATAAATCAATTTGCTCTTGCAAGTCAATAAGATGCATTTCACATCTTATTGCGAAACACCATCCCCATCACTAAAACCAAGGTCACCTGTGACCTCCCCATGGCTAATGCATGATCAATGCTCAGTCTACATCTTACTCGACCTCATGTTTGAAGCACATCTTGCCCTTGTCTTCCAGGATATCATACTCGCCTGATTCTCCTCCATCTTGATGGTTGCTCCTTCTCGGTCACCTTTTTGGTTCCTCCTCAGCTCCCCAATTTCTAGCTGAAGGAGGCTCCAGAACTGGGTCTTCGATCCTTCTCTTTTCTATCTATTTTCATCCCCTTGATGCTCATCCAATCTCATTGTTTTAAATACTATATTTATGCTGATGACCCTAAATTTGTATCTCTAGCCCAGACTTATTCCCTAAACTCCAGCCTCATATATCCAGCTGTCAACTCCACATTTATACTTGGATGTGTACTGACACCTCACACTTTACAGTCCACAGCCAGGGCCTGCTCACCAATGTGCCACCCAGGCAGTCACACAGAACCCCACAGTCAGGAGGGCCCCAGGCTTGGTTTAATGCTTTAATGTCACCAACTGAAGATTCTTAATAATTTTCTTAAACAAAGGGCCACCTTTTTTCATTTCGCTCTGTGCCCCACACATTATGCAGCCAGTCCTGTCCACAGGAGAGTACCCCCACTCCAAACCCACTACTCCATATTCTCTGCTCTGTCTCTGTTGTTGGCAGCCCCACCTTTTTAGTTACTTGGGCCAAAACCACTGGAGTCATTGTTATGGACTGAATGTTTGTGCCCCCAAATCCCCACATTGAGGACCTTACCACAGTGTGATGGTATTTGGAGGTGGGGCCTCTGGTGGGTAATCAGGGTCAGGTGAGATCATGAGGGTGGCGCCCTCATGATGTAATTAGTGCCCTTACAAGAAGAGGGAGAGACACCGGAGCTCTCTCTCCACCTGCACACAAAGAATTCCTGTGAGCACACAGTGAGTTAGAGGCTGTCTACAAGCCAAGCAACGGTTCCTCGCCAAGAACTGAGTCTGCCAGCACCTTGATCTTGGACTTCCCAGCCTCTAGAAATAGAAGTGTGTTGTTTAAGCCACCCAGCCTATGGTATTTGGTTATGGCAGCCCCAGATGACTAAAACGGTAATCTTTGGCTCCCTCTCTCTCACACGCACCACTTCATCCAATCCATCAGCAAATCCTATTGGCTCTACCATGAACATGCACCCAGAATCTATCCACTTCTCCCCAGCTCTATTAAGGCCCCATATTCTAAACCCCGCCGTCCTTTCCTTGGGTCATTACAACAGCCTACTGACTGACCTCCCTTCTTCCGCTCTGGCCCCCTTCATAGCAGCCAGAGTGATCTGGTTAAAATGAAATTCAGATCGTGTCATGTCACTAAATCAGAACCTTCCATGACTCCCTGCTTCATTCTAAGGAAAAAACCATGTTTTTAGGGTGGCCCACACGGCCCCACATGATTTGGCTCTTGATCCCTCTCTGGCCATACCTCCCACTCTCTCCTCACTCACCCTGTTCTAGTCACAGTGGCCTTCTCACTGAGTCCTGAACAGACCAGGCTTGGTCCTGACTCAGGGTCCCAGATATCCACATGACTCATTCTTGCTTCCTACAGGTCCTTACTTCAGTGCCACCTCACAGTAAAGCCTTCCTGACTACCATATCCAAGTTGCCCAACACTTCCCATCCCTCTCTGCTTTATTTTTTTCTCCTTAGTACACTCATACACACACACTGTATTTCACTTTTTTGTTTTTCCTTGGCTATCTCTCCTCTACTAAAGCATAAGTTCCATGGAGCAAATTTTTTTTGTCACTTTTGTACACTGTTAGGTCCATTACCAAAACAGTGCCCAACACATAGTAGGTGCCCAATAAATGCTTACTGACTGAATAGACAGATGAATAGAAAAATAAGCTGAAGACATGATATGAACCAGCAATTTATAAACAAAGAAACTGAAATAGCCAACACACGAATATACTCAGCCTCATTAGTAGTCAAAGAAATGAAAATAAAATCAGTTTTACCTATTAGATTGGCAGAGATTTAAGTGATCAATAAAACCCATGGTTGACAAGGGGAAGGGGACGAGGCCTCTTGTTCATGGTAGGTTCGATACAGCCTTCTGGAGCTTGATCTGGCCATACAAATCAAATCTTGAAATGCGCATGCTCTCTGATCCTGGCAGTCAACTACCAGAAATATTCCTGAAGGACCCAGAACACGAGTGCACACAGATGTATGGATACTGGAAACCATCTAAATAGCCACCAACCGGATTAATAATTGATACATAATTTAATGACCATCCAAACAATGGGTGTAAAAAGATAGGGAAGAACTCACGAATGAGATACACAATATATGAAAGTAAAAAATCAAATGACAGAGCAGTATAACTATCATGATCCCATGTTTTTCCTTTTAAAATATGGATATAAGTACATAGAAAAAAGACTGGAAGGATATCTATGAAACTAGTTAGCAGTGTTTAGCCTGGGGAGGAAGAGATTATGGGAAGGACTTGAACCACATACTTAAGATACTTCTGAATTGTTAGATAGGTAAGTAGGTAGACAGCATATAGAGAACATATTACCTTAATAGTCAGAAAAATAACTCAGCTTACAGAGAAAACAATTCTCATGTTTCCTCAATGTTGAGGATGCAGAAATAGGACATTCCAAGCCCTCCATTACCCAGCCCTGCCTAATTCCTGCTACCCCCACCTGTACCTCTGCACCCCAAGCACTCTGGGTTCCAAGCTCATGAAACTATTTTCTATTCCCAGGTCCTTTCACAACTCCAGACCTGTCTCACAGCTCTTTTCACAGACACAAAGGCCCAGTTGACCCTACCCCGTGACCTGTTCAGCCTGGACTCTGCTGTCAAGAGAGCCAGACAGAGGAAGACAGGACCCTGAAACCACACTCAACAGCCAGGACTGCTACCCTAGCCTCTAGCAGAAATGGCCTACAGGACATGGTGGATCAGAAATGGCCACTCACTGTGGCCAGAGCAGGCTTGGCTGCCCTTGATTCCAGGGCTCTGGAGGCCCCTGACCTGAGCGGGCTAAAGTGGGCCAGGCAGGGAGTACTGGCCAGAGGCGGAGGGAGACTGGGGCTTCAGTACCCACTAAAGTTGCCAGATTTAGCAAATAAAATTGTATGTCTCATGCAGTATTTGGGATATACTTGAGTTAAAAAAGTGATTTATCTGTCTGAAGTTCAAATTTAACTGGACATTCTGTATTCTTTCTGGCAAGACTAGCCCACAACCTATCCCAGCCCTTGGGGTGCTTGGTCCTAAACAGGAAGCATCCATGTGAGGTGTCCAGGAGCAGCAGAGAAACACCAAGTAGAAAAGTGAGCTGAGTGCCCGGAAGAGCACCTCTGCCCAGGTGGAGTCCCACAGAAAGCAGGACCTTCTAAAGTCAGAGCCATCACTCATAGAAGCACCCATACAAGGTGAGTACAGTGACTCTGGCAGGGAAAAGCCAGAGTGACAGCAAATGGAGCCCCACAGATGCAAAACCTCCCACAGCCAAAGTACTTAGCAGGTGTGTGCTGCAAAAGTCCTGAACAAATCACAGTCAGCATGTGAGTAAATGGGCACTAGAGGAAGTATGTGTCCTAGGGCAGGCCTCTCAGTGCCCCAGGAGGTGGTCTGGTAAGGACAGATCAATGCTGGGGTGGTCTGCTTTCAGGTCCAGAAACTCCTCTCCAGGAGATTCTATTGCAGGGATCCCCAGCCCTAGGCCAGGGACCGATACTGGTTCACAGCCTGTTAGGAACTGGGCCACGCAGCAGGAGGTGAGTGGTGGGCCAGCAAGGAAAGCTTCATTTATATTTGCAGCCGCTCCCCAGCACTAGCATCACTGCCTCAGCTCCACCTCAGATCATCAGGCATTAGATCCTCATAGGAGAACCGGTCCGTGGTGCCAAAAAGGTTGGGGACCGCTGCTCTACTGTGCCACTGCTCTACACCATTGCCCCTGGCAAGGACTCATTCAGTCCTTACTTCCAGAGACGCCCCCCAACCCAACGGAGAGGTATGAGGCAGGTGAGCCGACCTCACTCTCCCCCTACCTGGGTCAGACGGCACCAGGAGGCAAACAGAGAGGCCTCTGGGGACCCGGGGAGCAGCAGCCTGTCCTTCGCGGTCCCAGCATGCACTGTGGGAAAAGAGCAAGAAGATTAGTGCAGGCAAAAATGAGGCTTAGTTATCCAGGGTGGACCCACCTCAGCATGGGTTCCCCAAGACAGATCTGGTCCCCCAGCCCAGCAGGGCTCCATGCTGCCTCCCACACTGGGGATGGGCCTGATGGCACAAGCCCCACTGCCATCTCCCAGTCCCCCTGAGTGGCCTCTCTGGCCTAGCATTCAAGTCTCTGTCCAACCCCCACTTCTCAGTGTCTCATACTGTCTTCCATAGGTCAGGTCCACTCTGCAAGTTGTATTCACACCATATACAAACACACATGCACACACACACACACATACATACACCCATATACACACACATGTGGACACATATACATACACACATGCACATATACACATCCATACACACATATATACATATACATGTACACACGCATACATATATACATACACATCCATACACACATATACACAAACAGGCAGCTCCACCCCATTCTTTCTGAGATTCCCAGTGCTTCCCATGAAGTCTTTCACCTGTAAGCTACACTTACATGTCCTCACCCCCAGCACCCCTCAACTCAAGATGTCTTGCTTCTGCCCCACCACCACCCGTAATACTCTCAGCAAAGTTCCAAAGGACCCCACCTGCCCATGACAGACCTCCCACCTCAGCCTTCCGGGGATCCCTGACTCACCCCCTCCTCGGATCATTGCATCCCTCCAGCACTCCTCCTACACATGGTCACAAGCTGCTATTTCCTGTCCATCCCTCCCCTGCTTCCTGAGCCATCTCGCCCACATCGGTGTTCCAGTGTTTCCCTCTATATATGCCCCCACATGGTACTCATCATGCCCCGAGGAGAGTTGAAGCCCCTGATCTTTCTCCCACCCTCTCCTCCTCCTTCATTCAGCTCCAGCCACATGGACTGCCTTGCTGCTCTCTGCCTGGCATATCCTCCTCCAGATCCTCACAGGCCTGGCCCCTTCTCCTCATCCAGGTCCAGCCCAAGGCACCCCCTCAGAAAGCCTTCCCTGACTACTGTGTGCGGGAGCCTCTCCTCACATACTCTGACTGACTGATTCATCATTTGGTTTTCCCTGTCTCAACAATCCCACAGCTAGCTTTTTTTTTCCAAGTCAGGTTAATTGAGGTGTAAATTACCTACAGTAAAATTTACCCTTTTTAGTGCACAGTTCTATGAGTTTTGACAGCTGCATACAGCTGTGTAAACACTACCATGATCAAGACACAGAATTCTATCGCACTAAAAAATCTCCATGTGTTGTTCCTTTGTAGTCAACTCTCTCCACCCCAACCCCGAACAATCACTGATTCATTTTCTGTCTCTATAGTTTTGCCTTTTCCAGAATGTCATATAAATGTCATCTATATGTAACTTTTTGAATCTGGCTTTGTTCATTTAACATATTATGCATTTGAGCTTTACCTGTGTTGTTTCTTGTATTGAAATTTTATTCTTTTTTTTTTTTTATTGCTGAGTAGTATTCAATTGTTTATCCAGGCACCAGTTGAAGGACATTTAGGTTGTTTCCAGTTTTGGGCAACTATGAATAAAGCCACTATAACTATTTGCATACAGGGTTTTATATGAATGTAAGTTGTTATTTCACTTGGGTACCTATCAGTAGGATTGCTGGATTACATGGTAAGCACATTTTTAACTTTACAAAAAAACACCAAACTGTTTTCCAAAGTGGCTCTACCAGTTTGCATTCTCACTAGCAACATATGAGAGTTCTATGTGCTGTTTCCTCATCAGCACTTAGTATTGCCAATTTTATAAAAGTCAATGAAATAGCTATGCAATGGTATCTCATTGTGATCTTAATTTGCATTTCCCTACTGACTAATGACAATGAGTAATTCTTCATGTGTCTAATTTATTTAGTATCCCCATTATTTGAAATTATCATCTTAATTTAATTATTTATCTGTTTATTTTCCATTTCCCCCATCCTATGTAAGAACAGGGATCTTGACTTCTACTCTTGAACACCTAGAACAGTATCTGGTACTGGATGGTGATGGTAATGGTGATGATGACGATGATGATGACAGTGGTGGTGGTGTACCCAGCATTGTTCTGAGCACTTTACATATATTAACTCATTTAGTCTTCACAACTACCCTGAGAGAGCCAGATGCTATCAATACCTCCGTTTTAAAGAGGATAAAACTGAGGCAGAGAGAAGTAACTAGCCCAAGGTTGCCTAGCTAATAAGGGACCAAGTCAAGCTTCAACCTCAGGTATCCTGGAGTCAGACTCTGCAGTTGTAATCAGCCCTTAGCAGCCACATTTGCTGAGGAATGAAAGTGTGGAAGAAAGCCAATAACTTGCAGCTCTTTCTGTCCCAGTGAGGGTGCTCTCCTGGGTTTGAGGCCATCCTATCCAGCGCCTCTCCCTCACCAGTTCAGATGTTGAAACCTAATCCCCAGTGTAATGGTATTTGGAGGTAGGGCTTTGGGGAAGTGATTAGGTCATGAAGGTAGGGACCTCACAAAAGGGATTAGTGCCCTTATCAAAGAGACCCCAGAGTGATTGCTCACCTTTTGCTCATGTGAGGACACCATGAAAAGACAGCCATCTACAAACCAGGAAGCGGGCCCTCACTAAACACCAAATCTTCCAGAACCTTGATCTTGGACTTCTAGCCTCCAGAACTGAGAGAAATAAATTTCTGTTGTTCATAAGCCAACCAGTCAATAGTATTTTGTTATAGCAGCTAGAATGGACTAAGACACAGTGGCTTCTTGGATGTCTCCTCTTGGATTTTCTCTTTCCAACACTGAATTCATCATCATTCGCAATCCTTCTCCTGAGAAATTCGATGTATGGGATGGTGTTGGAATGGAAAGCAAACAATGGGATAAAAGCAGAAAGGCTGAGACAAACTTGGAGCCTGGGTGGAGGGCCTGGGCCTGCTATGGGCCTCATCTGTCCACAGGGATTCTTTTCCCACCAGCACCCCACCCTACCCCCCAGCCAGGCATGCTAGGCCTCTCTGGCCTCAGGTACCCCAGATGGAGAGAATAAATAGGAGTGATGGCCTGTGCTCTTCTGAAACCCGTACTGAGAGTGGTCTCATAACACACCCAGCACAGAGAATTTTATTGCTCACTGAATGTCTGGGCACATTTTCTCCACACCGTCTCCACACAGCACAATGTCCCTCACATTTCCTTAGCCCCTTTACAGTTATTTGAGGCCGTATTAATGTAGGGAGAAGGCAAGAGAATTAAAATGTTAATCAAGCCACATTCAGACTGCAGTATGCTGATCAGCCCTGCAGCCAAGTCAGGAGGACATCTGCAGAACAAAGGAAGATTTCTATGGGGATTGCCAGCAACCCATTCCCCACATCTGTGAGGGGGAAACAGGAACCAAGAGTCATTCCCTATGGCTAAAATCATGGGGAACCTAAGGATTAAAGACTGGGAACTGCCAACAGGCCTTTCGCTCTACCTATTCTTACCTTTTCATGCTACATACTCTTCCCCTTCTTCATTGTATGTTCATATAGAAGGAAATGGGAACTAAAGAATGACATATAAACTGAATCCTCTGAATACTCAGGGTTTCTCTCAGAGCCTTTACTCAGTCCCTCTCACTGTCCTCTCTCTGCCTCTGGGAAGAGACTGCACTCTGTCTATGGAGTGTTACCCCTCTTCAAATAAACTTTCCTTTTGCCTCTAACTTTGGCGTGTGTGTTGAATTCTTTCTACACTTGCTGCCAAAGAACCCTCTTCTCTCGGTGCAGGGCTTGGTCTCCTCCACCAACTCGGGGAAATTTGCCCTGTCCTGCATCAAGATTACTTTCTGGGTGAGAGAACTAAGTCTCTTTGGAAGCCCTTAAATAACTAGGAATTCCAGAGGAAATGGAATAATCTCAGTCTCCAAGTTGAAAGGTTTGCTCTTCACAAAGAAAAGGGGCAGTCCCAGATCCCACAGCAGGACCCACCAGCAAGACAATCCCCACCTCGAGAAGGGGGGTATTAGCCTAGGCTGACAGTTGAGGCCTTGGCTTACATTCAAGGGCTTGAACTTGACTTTAGAACAAAGGCTGGGGTGTCTTCAGAGCTTTATCCCTGACTCTGATCTGGAATCGACTCTTGCGTAGGGCCCCCAGCTCATCTGACCTACATGGATACCTAGAGGGGAGGGACGAAAACCTGACAGGGACTCTTAGAGTCAAAAATGACCACAAGCTATAAGCTTAATTATAGGTTTATATTATCAACTTATTGACACTTTACTTGGGCAATTGTCACCTTAAATGTTGTGTGCTCCTATGGAACAACACAGGGAATAGGAAGAAGAACCCCCACAAGATCAGAATGGGTGCTGGCAGGCAGACAACCCAAGGGGAAAGCCCTTCGTGTCTATAAACGCCTTTGCCATGTCTCCTTTTTCCAAGAAGCAAGATTTGGCTGCAGTGGAATACACTCCTCCCCCCACCCACCCCACCTCCCCCCCAAAAAACCCAAATGAGTACCATCCATTTTTTTTGACACTATTAAGAAGACACTTCTACTATGAGGGCGAATTTGAGAAGTTCCTTGCACATGAGCACGGGGCGCTGGTGTTAATACTTATTTTGAACATTGGCCAGGGTAGCTGGAACCTGTGACTACATAGCACCCTGCAGGGGTGCTGGGTATGCTGGGGAGGGGACTTGGGTTGGAGGGATAGGGGTTGTTTAACTTAAAGAAGCCTCTGGGACAAAGGCAAGTTTGGTGGGCCTGGAGTCCTAGAGACCAGGGCTTCCAGAAGAGTAGTTATAAAGAATCCTCTCTCAGATGCAGAGAAAAAGAAACATACACTGCTGGTAGGACTGCAAATTGGTGCAGCCACTATGAAAAACAGTATGGAGGGTTCTCATAAAACTAAGAATTGATCTACCATATGATCCAGCAATGCCTCTACTGAGTATTTACCCCAAAGACTTGAAAACTCGTATCTGAAAAGATATTTGCACACCGATGTTCATAGCAGTATTATTCACAGTGGCCAGGACATGGAAGCAACCAAAGTATCTTACAATAGATGATTGGCTAAAGAAGCTGTAGTACATACATACAATGGAATATTACTCAGCCATAAGAAGAGATGAAATACTGCCATTTGCGACAACATGGATGGACCTCAAGATAATCATGCTAAGCGAAATAACCCAGACAGAAAAAGTTGAAAATCACATGATATCACTTATATGTGGGATATATACCTAAAAGCAACAAATGAGCAGGACAAACAAACAGAGACTCATGGACATGGACTACAGACTAGTGGTTACCAAAGGGTAGGGGATGGGGGAGGAGCGGGGAGGAGGAAGGTAGACAGGGTAAAGGAGATTAAATATATGGTAGCTGAAGGAAACTAGACTTTAAGTGGTAAACACACAATAGAATATACAGATGTCAAATTATAATGTACACCTGAAAATTATATAATTGTATTAACCAATGTTACTCCAATAAACATAATTTTTTAAAAGTTAAGAAAAAGAGAATCCTCTCTCAGAGGCTTTGGGGTACGGGGCCTACAATTCTCCGGGAATTCCCTGGGAAGGATTGAAGTGAGTTCTGTCATCCTTTTGGCTAAGAATAAAAGGGTTTGACACAGTATAAATGTATACAAAATACTACAAAAGAAACAGGCAAAACTGCTCCATTTTTTACCACAAAGATTTATTTACTTGGGAATTTATTTTGATGATGAGAAATCCATGATGGTGAGTTTTGGTGATTTCACTGAGTTTTCTGGCATGAAAGATAATTTACATTGGGTGCAGACCTGACAATTTTATCCAGTTTGGACAAATTGCGCTCACCCTCATGGCCACAGGATTTGTTTAGATATGTTCATGAGAAGGAACTATGTCTAGGATTTGCTGTGCTTTCTGCTTTTGTTTTCTTGGCAAGTTTCCCAGCCAATGATGCTGAGAATTCTCATCCTGGGTTCAGGGATCTAGTGCTGGCTTGTGGGTAGAGTGGAGAGTTGGCTGGGTTGGGGTTGGCTTGAACTCCCAGCTTAAGAGTACACTTGAGCATTCCCACTCAGGGAGGAAGGGGTTTTTTATTTGGACGTTATGGTCTGATTCTCACCATGTTGGGATGAAAACACCAGCGCATGGAAAATGCCTGACTAGACAGGCTTAAGGGAGGATTCCTGGAGCACAACATAAGTTCTTTTCCCCTGAATGGTTTTTGCTGACTGATTGGGTTTTAATTCATTGTATACCATGGGTTTAGGGGCTGAAAACAGAGGACAAAGGTTCAAAGGCAAATGTTGAAAGAAATTACCTTGGGGAACTGAGAAGAGCTGGCATAGGAGTGAGGTGACAGGTGGAGGGAGGACGGAGGGAGACAAAAGAGGAAAAAGGGCGCAGACATGGAGGTAAGGGTAAGTGCCATCACCATTGTTGTGTCATCATCACAATCATCACAGAGGGCATCATAGATACTTGGCGCTCATTACGTAAGCATTTCACAAGCGCTAACACATACAGTTCCTACCAAACCTTATAAGGTTATTGTCTGCATTTTCAGGATGGGGAAACTGAGGCATGGAGGCAAATAACTTGCCTTGTAAAGAATGGGGCTATATTTCCAACTCAGGCAGTCTGACTCCAGCAATCATCCTAAGAGTCCCTGATGAAACTGGGTTGGTCAGGTTAGAAATGAATGAAAGGCTCCTCAATGCCATTGGTGGGAATTCTGTCTGTGGGTGGTCAGATCTAAGTTAGTGAAAAATTCCCCTTTCTGTCACTTACTAGCTCTGTGACCTTGAGCAAGTTACTTCACTTTTCTGAATCTGGTTCCTTACTTGTAAAACAAGGGTAGTAGAGATTATAGAGCATGTGGGGGGTAGGGGAGGAGCTGGTACAGTACTTAGTAGAGAACAGAAACTCTACAAAAAGTAGAGCCTCCGCCGTGGAGTCACAGCACAGATGTGCCGATCTCCAGAACTTCTAAGCATGTACCTGTATGCATGCATGTGCCCATGTGTACACATATCCCTGCCAAGGCGAGCACTCACATGCACCTGCATGCATCTCCCTCCCTAGTCCCGTCCCCAACTCAGGGTGATGGTGGCAGCAGCCATGCTGTCCCCCAGCCAAATACACAGGCATCACTCTAGAGTCCTTTCTCTTTTCCTCTCTCACCCTCACATCCCATCACCATGGGCAGCCAATTCCTGAACATTTACCAAACTCACCTTCTCCCCCAATTCTCCCCTCACCCATTTCAGCACAAAGGTCTCAACTGCCTCCTATCCTCTGGCTTGTAGTCCCTCCTCCACCTACTCTCTGCACGGTGGCAATCAGATGATCTTTTCCAGTTACAAATCTGACCTCATCCCCACTCTGCTTAAAATCCTCCAGGAAGCCTGGCCAGCTAAGACATGAAACTCAGAAGCCCCAAGGAAAAGTCTGACAGACTTGGCTGAATAAAAATCTAAAGCTTCTATATGGTCAAAGATACCATAAGCAAAGTTAAAAAGACAAATGGAAGACTAGAGAAATTATTTCCAAAACACATAACTGACAGAAGTTTTAAATTCCAAATATACTGAAAGCTGCTTTATATCAATAAGAAAAAGGCAAAAAGAAAAGAAAAATGGGCAAAGGATATAAACAATCGATTCACAGAGGAGGAAATACAAATGGCCAATAACTGTATGAAAAAATGCTCAGCCTCGCTGGGGAGAGGGAAAGTGAGGTTTGAAACCACAACAAGATGTTTTCCTGGACTGGCAAAAATTAAAAAGTGTGATAATGTTCAGTGCAGAGGATGGTGTGGGGAAATGCAACCGCAGATACCAAGGGCAGGAGCCTAAAATGGCCTTAAAATGGAAGAACAATATGGCAATACCTTCTAAAATTTAATAAGCAAATCCCACATCTAGAAATTTATTCCACAGAAAGGCTTAAACGTGTCAGTAAGACACACACACACACACACACACACACACACACACACACACACACCCCAAGGATGTTCACTGAAGCATTATTTGCAAGAGTGAAAAATGGAAGACAACCTAAAAATCCATCAACCCAGGACTAGTTACATAAATTATGCTACGTCCAAACAATGGAATATTAGGTAATGATTAAAAACAACACAGTAGATCTGTATGCCATGACACTGACAGATGCCCACAACACACTGCTAAGTGAAAAATGGAAGTTGTGGGATAATGTACATAATATGATTCCATTTCTCTTTAAAAAAAAAAAATACAATACATATGCTTGCATAGACAAAGAAAAAGTTCTGGAAAGAGGAACATCAGACTAACAACAGTGGGACCTTGGCAGAACAAGATTTAAGGGCAAAGAGGGAACTCTCCTACTTAACTGGACACACTTCTAGGTATATTGTTTCAATGTTTTCTCCTGAGCAAATATTGTTCTTATGGTTAAAAAAGAAAAGAAAAAAGAAAACGAAATACCCCGTAGCCTCTCACAGCCTGCAGCACCAAGTCCAAACTCCTCAGTGTGGTACCCAAGGTCCCTCAGGATGCAGCCCTTGTGTGGCACCAGCCTGTGGTCTACCCTTGTCCCATTCTTATCCTAAATCTAGACATGCCTTCCTTCCCTATCCCCAAAACTGCCTCTAGACCTTTGTTGATGTCATTCCCTCTTCCCAGAATGTCTTTTCCTGCTTTTTGTGCCTCATATTTCAAGCTGTTGCTCATGTTTCCCTACCTTCAGGAAACTCTCCATGAACATTCTCCCACACACTGCCTTTATGTTCCCTCCCAGAGCAATGGTGACAGTCAACACTCCAGGGAGCATACTGGGTGTCTGTGTTGGAGCTGTGCTATGTGCTTTACATTGTACTGACTCAGCAATCCTCATAGCAACCCTAGGAAGGTTTGTCATCACCTCATTTAACAGATGAGGAAACTGAGGCACAGAGAGATTACATGACTTGCTCAAAGTCACACAGCTAGTAATCTGCAGAGCTGGAAAGTAGAGTCAAGCAGAGTGCCCACATAGTCCTCTACCAGCACTCAGCACACAGGACTGAATTCCCTTGGCACCTATACCTGCTGGGCTCCAAGACATGCCTGTGAGTCCCAAAGATGGGGTTTGCCTTGTTCCTGCCCCCAGAACCTAGTCAAGTTAGGAGCATGTGCTGAGAGCTCTGAGGGGGCCAGAAGCCAGCCCTCACCTCTACTCAGTCAAGGTTAAAGTAAGTGGCTAGTCTTCTCTGGGGGCTGGCGAAGGGGTGAGGGTGGGGCCAGATGACCCAGGACTGCTAAGAAAAGGGATGAGTTTGCAGAGATGCAGCCCCTTCCAAGATGGAGACCCTGACAACCTCCTGCATCCCTGCTGTGTGCTAGGCCCTGGGGGTAACTGGTCAGGAAGTCAGGGGCCAGGCGAGGATCCTGCCCTCCACACAGCTGCAAAGTCAGACACAGGGAGGACAGGAGCCTAAGGGAGTACAGGCAAAGAGCTGTAAGATGGTCCTTAGGGGAGGGGGCCTGGCTTCTGATCCAAGTGAGGGCAGACAGGGGAACTCTAAGAAGGAAGTGGCATTTTGGCTAGTGTAGAAAGATGGGCAGGTGGAGTTGGAGAGGGGAGCTCCAGGGAGCTGAAACAGCTTGAGCAACGGCCTGAATGTGGGAAAGTGTGGGGAGTGTTAGGAAGGAGTCATTGGTTTTGGCTGGAGTACAAGGCAAGCAGGGAAGCGACTGTGGAGGGGGGTTTGCTGGGGGCCCTTGGAGGGGGAACTGCCCGCAGGCAAAGAAAGGACAATCCTCTGGCAAGGAGGAGACAATCTGAGATGGTGGCAGGGGCCAGGCATCTGAGCTTGTCAGGTACTGCCCTTTTGCAGCTTGCTGTGTGAGTGTAGCCTAGTTCCTGACTTTGGTTCTCTCACTTGTAGAAAATAATGCACCTTCCCAGACTGTTCAGAGGACTGAATGAGACAGTGGTTTGCAGCCCCTGTAACCCAGAGAGGGGAGATGGACACATCTGGAGGCAGCTTCCTGAGGGCATCTGCCAGTGTAGTGTGAACTCTGTGTACATGCCTTCCAAGGCTCCATTGGAGAGAAAGTATTCAAATACGGTGCTTGTATTTAAAGTATAAATTCAAGATGTTGTGATTTCAGACTCTTCATCTTTAAGAAATATGAGAAGCAGAGCCCCATGACCTTGACTAGGTCCCTGCCCCTCTTGAGACCTCAATTTCCCCACGTGGGTAATGGATAGCTAGCTGGATGGTTTCTCTAGGCCTGGTTATTTAGAAAGGTCTGGGCCATGGAAGGAGGCAAATGTGGTGGGGGAGTAGAAATCCAGAGGTGTGGGATCCAGAGAGGGGAGGGGTGGGGATGAAGGAAGCAGAAGACCCTCCTTCCTAAAACTAGTTCCCTCCCCAGCCAGGGCCCTCCTCAGTTCCCCCACTCCAAGGACCTCAGTTGACATCAGAAGCCCTGGATGCCAGTCTAACTGGCCCCAAGCTCAAGTCTCCCCGGCCAGTGCCCAGGCCGGAGGCATCGGAAGTAGAGGAGCCCCACCGCCCAGAGCAAGTGCACTGGCAGGAATAGCAGTGTGCAGGCTTGGAAGCAGCAAGACCTGGGAAATCACCCCACCAGGTTGCTACAGGTGAGTAGCATCAGGCAAGTCCCTGACATCTGTTTCCTCTTCTGTGAAATAGAGAAAAATGCCTTTCTTATGAGGTAACATTATCAACCCAGTACTTGGCCCACCAACAACTTTCCCCACAGGTGAATCCTTTAGTTCACCAGGAGCTGAGAGTAATCTGGGGGAGTCACAGCCAGTTCTTGGAGGGGAGAATCACTCACCCTAGGCCCCCACTCCTCCATGGGTGCCATCCACCTCATCTCTCACCTCACCTAGTCTGCACCATCCCTCAGCCCCTCCTGCCCCACACCCCACCCCCATCTCAGCCTCCCACTGGCCCCTGCCTCCATCACCTCCCCTTCCCACGGGCTCTAAGTGAAGATCCACAGCCTCCCAGCCCTCTGGGACCTCCCTCGCCTCAACTCTGATCACTCAGCTATCATTGCCTGTTTGTCACCTCCCCCACCAGCCCTGTGGGCAGGGACCATGTCTGATTCATCTTGTCCTTTCCAAAGTGTAAGGCCTGGCACAGGAGTCCTGCCCACAGGCAGCAGAGCTAGCAGTGGAGATGGAAAAACAGGGCACCATTCACCCCACCCACGCCAGCACCTGTTTCTCCGTTGCTATATCCATGACGCCAAGCCCAGTGTGGGGCTGAGTCAGGGCTCAGCATGGGCCCAGGACAAGGTTCAGTCTGTCCAGGATTAGGGCCCAGTGTGGGGCTGAAGTTAAAGCTCAATAAAAGAAGTTTTCTGCACCCTCACTCCCTCCATGGAGGGCTCAGGACTTTCCCCAGCCTTACCCATTGCTTTGAAAACATATCCTGCCCCTGGGGTACCAGGGCCTGCCTTCAGGGTCCCAAATATACCCACCCTCTACCCCGACAAGGCCCATCCTATGTTCCACCTCAAACAGCTATGCTGAGATCACCACATTCACTTTGCCCCAGCCACCACTCAACCTCAGCATCCCTGACTGGCCTTCAGAAACACAGCAAGGACAGTCAGCCTTCCAGCATGGATGTGGTCCTAAACCAAGGAGAAGGAGTTTGTTGATTACCTCAGGTTTTTTGATTATCCACCCTACTGCCCCAATTCCATCAGCCCATCTGATCCAGTGTCAACGAAGGTAAACTCAGGTCTGGCTAAACATGAAGGTAAAGGCGTTGGCTGGCACATGGCAATGAGTTATGCCACCCAAATACCTCCTCCTGTCACAGTACCCAAATCCTTCCTCAGTGCTCCTTGCCTTAAGCCACCCTTGCTGACTCGCCTCTGAAACCTCCATCCTGGGTCTAGCGTAGGCCTGGCATTCACAGGGCTCAGAAATGGGAGCTGAATTAGAGATGGCCTGAGTGAGCATCAGAGCTGGGCTTACTTCTGAGAATAGCAGTGCCAGGGCAGAAGGCTGTACCATCCCTCAGCCCCCACCCACCCAGCCAAGCCCCCCAGTGTCTGTCTACCACTCTCAAGCAGAGGGTCAAGTTGGTTTGCTGGCAAGACACACGATTCTCATTTTAATTAAAGAAAAATCTAATCACTACATTAAACTTCTCATTACTCCACTTGAATACCCGTTAAGTAAATTTAATTATCAGAGGATTGGGTTTCCCAGCCTCTTTCATTAGCTTCTGATAAGATGAAGAGCAGGGAGGGAAGAGGGTTGGAAGCAGAACAATGCCGTTCCTGACCTATGGAGGGCAGGGTGGGCACTGCACTGGGGCCATCACAGTCAAGCTTTGGTGTCTCCCTAGGGGGAGACTTGGCTCTAGGCCTAGAGATGAATCCCCACCCAGCTGCCCCTAGGAAGGTGAAAAGCCTAGCATTTGGCTGAAGTTGGCACTGAATGCTTCATTTT
This sequence comes from Pteropus alecto, assembly GCF_000325575.1. NCBI lineage: Eukaryota > Metazoa > Chordata > Mammalia > Chiroptera > Pteropodidae > Pteropus > Pteropus alecto. The sequence continues at coordinate 787,313 of NW_006442512.1, forward strand.
TTACCACTCTTGGTTATTTATACCCCACCTCTTTCTAAAAGAGTTTGAGGCTGCTGAGAACAGCACAAGCTGCAAAATAAGAGAAGAAATTGGAACAAGATGAAAAAGAGAGAAGATAAAGCCAGAGGCAAGGCTATGAGCATGCCACAGCATCCAGAGCACTTATCAAAATTGGGCCACAAAATAGCTATGAGCTTCCTAGCAGCCAAGGGCAAAGAAAGCAACTCACTTCGGTACTAATAGAATAACTAATAGAGTATTCATGAGGAAATGCACACTGGGCCTTGGTCTTTCCATCTGTAAAAAGGGTAGAGCTGGAAGATGAACTAAAGGAGATAACCATTGGCTGGAACAGTCAGCAAAGGCTTCCTGGAGGAGAGAGCTAAACTGGGCCTTGAAAAAGAGCATGGGCAGACTCAGTCTATAACGATCACTTGTTGTTTACCTTCCCCAGTTAGGGGCATCTCCTTCCTGCTAGCAGAACCCCAAGCTTCCTTCGGTTAACACCTTCCCCTCATTCTTGGTCGCATGGTTGGGGAAGGACAGACTGTAACCCCAAGTCCATCCATGCTTCCAAGCCCTGTGGACATGGATCAAGATAATCCAAATCTTGCCAATAGAGCACAAGAGATCAACTCCAGGACTTTTATTTGTTCTATCATGAAAGCAGATTTTGTCTCCACCTCCGACCCCAGATTTAAACCAGGAAGCATGTTGCCCAGAGATTGCTGGCAGACATCTTGTGACCATATCTTGTGAAATGCCACTAGGAGTACAGCCATCACCAAAGAAGAGAAATGGAGGAATATAGACAGAAACCAGACCAGATCCTGGCTGCAAAGTGTGAACCACTGGATCAAGTCCTGCCTGAAGCCCTTACTACCTCTGGATACTTGTTACATGAGCTGATCATTTCATTTTATTAAAATAGATTTTTTTTGCTACTTGCAACCAAAGGAATCCTGACAGATTCAATGTTAAAAAAGGTATCCCTCTTGTTCCAAGGACCAAGAAGGCTCAGGTATCCCCAGGAACAGGAAGTGGGTTGGGTGGGGATGCCACCTACCGTGACTGCTACTGTGCCCTTTTGAGTCCCAAAGCTTGAGGAGTCCCCTTGGCCCGAGCTGGGGTGAGGAGGAGTTGGTCTGGGGGCTGGACAAAGCCAGAGGCCCAGAATGCAGACAGGAGGTTATGTGGCCCCACAGACTCAGGGCAGTCAGGACGTGGCCATGGGATCCCTAGAAAACAAAGAAACAAGAGTGAGCAGTATGATTCATTTAGGGGACAGAGGGGCACTTGGGCACAGGGGTAGAGTAGGCAGTGGCCAAACCTAGATAAAGGAAAAGACAAAGTCAGTCAAATTTATCATTACTTCCTCACATCTTACATCTTATTTTCTACATTTACTGCCCCTTTCCCCAGGTCCCTCCCCTCCCCCTGGAGAGCCTCCAGGCTGCAGTAAAGCATGTGCAGAAGGCCTGCCCTCTGAAGAAAAGGGTGGGCTGGTGGCAGGTGCAGCTGGAATCCATGTACTGTTGCCAGAGTATGTGAGTTTGGGGGTGGAGTGGAGGAGGAGGGGCTTCACCCTCAAGTGCTGTGGACTCATTTCTCACAGTTCCTTTCCCAGTGAATGCCTAAAACTAGGCCTAGGGCCTGAGGCAGCCATCTTCTTTGATCTCTAGTCTAAGGGAATGGATGCTAGTGTTTCAGGCATAGAAAGAGAATAATATAGCCCCTCCCAGTGCCCCCAGAGGCCCTGCATCTGAGGAAACAGGAGACCACCTATTTTGCCTTCCTACCAGCCTCCCTTGGGCACCATCCCTGGCTGGAGGCCACCCTTCAGAGGGCCCACACTCTTGCACAGCTTCTCTCTGAGGCCAAGCTGGGACCTTT
>NW_006442512.1:789234-796385 GCF_000325575.1 Pteropus alecto
GGCTTTTTCAGACTCAGGACACTTCCAGAGTCGTGGCCTTTGGAAAGTCACTTAGCCTTTTTAGGTCCGTAATGAGTTCTCTGAGCTAAGGACTGCATGATGACAGAGATCCCAAATCACAGCACAATAAGGCTGATTGTAAGGATCTCTAGAAATGTCTCTAGACTGGCACAGTCCAATAGAGCTTTTGGCAAAATAGAAATATTCTATGCCTATGCTGCTCAATGTGGTAGCCACTAGCCACAACTGGATATTGAAATGTGGATGGTGTCACTAAGAAATTAATTTTGTAAATTTAATATTATTAATTTATATTTAAATCGAAATAACCACATGTGGCTACTGGCTACCATAGTGGACAGCACAGCTCTGGACTGACCCTTGCTCAGCCCCTGGCCACAGTACATAGAGAAAACTGAAGTCCAGAGTGGGTAAGGAATTTGCCTAAGGTCACACAGTAAGAGCATGGTGAAGGCGAAATCAGAATCTAGTTCTTCTAGCTTCTAGTCTCAACTCTCCACGGCACCCACTGCCCTTGCCATGGTGGCCTCATGTTCTTCCATCATGCTCATATTGTCACGCTTGATGCCCTGTTTTTCCCATAATGCTCAGCACTGTCATACTAGATACCTTGTTTTTCCCATCATGCTTAGCACTGTCACACGAAGTATCTTGCTGCCCATGATGCTGCTCCTGGGGCAGGATATCAAGCCACTTCTGAAAGGACCTCCTTCTCCCAGCCACTGCTGCTGGCCTGTCTCTCAGCCCCACACCCCCTCCAAAGCAGCCTCAACGAAATGTTCCTGAGGTTGCCTGAGGAAATCATCCATCAGAGAGCAAGTGCTCTGGGCACAGAGCTGTTCACTACAGGGCTATTTATAACAGCAAGATGCTGGAAGCTGCCTAAACATCCCACAATAGAGATGACAAAGTACATTGTGACACCTCTGCTCAATGGAATATTACACAGCCATTTCAAATGATAAACACAGACACAAGTAGTGACACGGAGCAATGTTTACCTAACAATATTGAACAAGAAAACAGAAAATGGATGAGGGAGAGAGCTGGGTTGCCATGGTACACAGGGATCCATGCTCACTGAGCCCCCTCACAACCGGTACCCTCAGATGCATCACTACATCATAGGGTCCAGATGATGCAACCATTCTACAGATGGAGGAGCTGAGGCTTAAGATACCACATACATACCCCTGGTTACATGAGGAATAAGGGGCTTAAAGTAATTGGCAGAGTGAGGGCTTAAACTCTCAATTGCTGACTCTAAGGACACATCCCACAGCTGCCTTTTTCTGCCAGGATGGCGGCATCATGGGTACACTTTCCTTTCTAATTATTACTCATCTTATTTAACAAACACATACTAAGGGCCAGGCACTTTTCTAATACTTTTATAAATGTTGACTCATAATCTGTACAACAACCGTAAGAAGGAGCAATTATTAGTCTCTTATTTTTTTTGGATAAGAAAAGTGAGGCACAGAGAGATAAAGTAACTTGCCTAAGATCCAGGGTCACTTCTACTTCCCATGTGTTCTGCAAGGTTTTAGTATTGTCCTCACAGGAAAAGGGTAATGGGTAGGGAGGGAACGGTTGTTGCCTTGGGGTGGTGGAAACATAGATATGTGTTTTCCTTTTTTAATTTCATGGATATTCTTCTGTAGCAATTGAAACCAATGTTCAAGGAATAAAATAAATGTATCAAAGTTGTTTTAAAAACACACATACACACACACACAAATAAAAACTTAACAAATTGAAGCTACAGATGCATCCAAGAAACCTTGAGTGTGATGATAATCCACCTCCCAGTAGCAAAGCTCATGTCTCCAGGTTTTTCTGCCAATTTCCTGGCCCTGACCACTTCCTCCTGCCCAAGTAAGATCTCACCTCAGAGAGCAGGAGGAGCAACCCTTTTCAGAGGTGGACTTCAATAAAAACCTCCCACTTCCCTCAGCACAGTGCAGCAGGCTGGCTGCTTGTATGCTCCTGCCACTGGCAAGGGCTGGCCTCAAGATGCCATGGCATCCAGACCTCTGCCTCAGCCTCGGAAAGCCCCATTCCAGTGGAACACCTGAGGTCCAAAAGGTGAAAGATCTTGCCAGAGGTCACAGTGTTACTGAACAGGGAAACGTGCGTGTGTGCACATGCACGCGCGTGCACATGACCCGCACGTACAGGTGTGCGTCTCCCATGCATGCAGTGCTTCAGGCCCAGGCACTCCCAAGCCTATCTTTAAAAAGGCAGGTGATTCTCAGCTTACACACACACATACACACATACACAAACACACACTTGTTACATTTTAATTGCTACTACATCCACAATTATATAATTTGCTATATCTCCTTTATATGTTTCTGTGTTATTTTTTGGTCTGCCACCAAATGCTCATTGTACACTTACTGTATGCTAGGCTTATTACAGGTGCTAGGGTTTCAGTGGGGTACAAGACAAATTTGGTGCTCTCATGGGAACAGGGCTACAGATGATAAGCAAATGAATAAACAAGATAATTCCGGAGAGTGACAAATGCAGTTAAGATCATCGAACCTGGTAATGTGAGACAAAGTACCTGGGCTGGGGCTAGGGGGATCAGGGAAGGCCTTTCTGCAGAGGTCATACTTGAATTGATACATATATAGTAAGAACTCAGTCATGCCTAGAGCAGGAGTGGGCAAAGAGCAGAGGTGGGGAGGGGCTGGTGTTTCTGAGGAGCAGCAGGCAGGCCAGGTGCCTAGAATGAGGTGGGCAGAGATGGGGGCAATTGTGGCAAATGAGGCTGCAGAGGGAGGTTAGGCCCTTAGGGTGAAGGTAAAGGCTTTGGTTTTCATCCTGAGTGTAATGAAGAGTCACCGGAGGGGTTTAACAGGGTTGTGCTATGAAGTTCCCTGGGGCTGAGTCTGGGTTAAAGGGAAGCAGGTGTGAGAGCAAGGGACCAGTGGGTTGGGTGTCTCAGAAGCCTGAGGACAAGGAGACTAGGCTTAGCCAGGGTGAGGGAGGGACTAGCCAGATGCAGCATGTCAGCTGTAGCAGAAGCAATGGCTGATGAGTTGGATGTGAGGGGTGGGGTAAGAAAGGCATCAAGGATGACTCCTAGATCTTCTACCACAGAAATGCATTGCTTTTTACCACCAGACCCCCCCCCAAATCAAACATAACTATTAAAAGTATCACAGCAGATGAGCTACCCATGAAGACTGTTGCACCCCACACCGATCGAGTCTCACATTTTTTAGGAAGCATTTTTCTCCCCAAGCCCCTGCTCTGTTCCCTGTACATGTGTGGTGTGTAGGGAGGGGCATAGATTGGGCACCACCATTAGGCTGACAGGAGACAAAATGATCCAAAAGACAGGTCAGGGCAGGATGGGACAGGGTGCAGAGGGGCTGGCACAGAGCAAGGCCCCAGCACATGCTGGTTGAAGAACATGCAGGCTAAACCTGTGAGAAGTGACAGGAGGATGCATGGGGGCTAGGGTCGGGGGAAGCATCTGGGAAAAACATGAGTATGAGGATAAGACCATCCAGGCTATGAGTCCCAGCCCTACCCCTTGCTAGCAGTGGGACCCTGGGTAAGTTATTTCACTTCCCAAGGCTCAGCTCCTTCACCTGCAGAGTGGCAACCACAATCCTCCCACACAAACCTGTGATGAAGATTCAATGAAATGGTATATGTCAAGAACTGGCATTTATAAATATTAACATCCTTCCCCTTTTGTTTTAAAAAGAAGGCTATAAAAGCCAGTTTGGGCTTAGACTAGTGAGCTTCACGTCCATTCTAATAGAAATTCTAGAAGTGCTGCACAGAACACCAGGAAAGACAATGGCAAGACTGAGGAGTTTATTATCAAAGAGTCTTGCAAGATGACAACACATCCTCTCTTAGCTGCTCAAAAGGATAACATGCACTCCAGCAAGGACCTCTCATTCACATCCTTGTGAATGAGACAGAAAACTGCACTGGGTTGCTCAATGGTTGGCTAAATAACCACGTCCAGGAAAGTGGCAGGGTGAGTCAGACTGGCCCCTGGGGTGGACTTTCATGGGCACTGGCAGGGCTGGTCCTTGTCCTTGCCTGGCACAACTCTTCTGGCAGAGACTAGGATGGAGTCATGAAGGAACGTCCAGCTAGGAGGGGTCAATTAGAGAGGCAGGGTCCCCTGTACAAAGCCCTCCACTTGTCCTGGGAATAGGACAAGAGAGAGTAGAACATGGCGAGTGCCAAGAGTAGTTCCCAGAGCCAGCTACACAGAATAGCGAGGGAGCCTGATGGCCAGGAGACTCCGAGGCTGAGTGAGCCAGTCATTCGAACTAGACGATACAGCAGCTCCAGAGAGCCATGCCCAGTCATTGTTATGTCTGTCCAGAGGTCTTTGATAAAATGAGGTCTGCTCACAGGGGCCTTGTCAAGAAGAGATGAGCCTGAAACCCATGTCCCTTGGGGACTTCGGGTCCCTGACAAATACACTTGGCATTTATGGGCCCAGAGAGCAGAGCTAGGCCCAGTGAGAAAAGACTTCAGGAAGACAGATCTATGTTCAGTATTGGGAGTAGTGAGCTCCCTGTCCCTAGGGGTGTGCAAGCAGAGGTCTGGGGACAATATATGTTGGGTGGGGGGTTGCAATAGGAAGGGAGGTTGCTTTCAGCTGTGAGTTTCTTCAATTTTATCAACATATGAAACAGGGCTAGATTATATGGATCAAAATGGGTGTTAAAGTGAAGGAAGGCAAAGTAATGCCCAGAATGATAGTTATTATTATAACTACATTATAGATCACAGAACACTCCCAACTATTCTCTAACTGGAACTTCCTCTCAATTCATGAAGCAGATAAGGCAGGATGATTAAACCCATTTGGCAGATGAGTAAACTGAGGCCCAGAGAGGGAACGGGACCAGTCCAAGGTCCCACAGCTCATCAGCCCCAGATTCTCCCTATAGCCCCACACTTAGGGACCATCCCCTCCTGCACCCCTAATGGTCATTCTTCTATTCCCTGCCCTGGAAGGAGCAGGACTCTCCCCATCCCATCCCAGGCTTCCGTATAACTGCCAAGACTCCCCATCCCCAAAGGTTAGAGGTTATCTTTGTCCATCCCTCTGAAACCTGGGGATGGAGTCCCAGCCTGGATGGAGTCCTCACAACTTACAAAGGCCCTGCTCCTCCATCCTCTCTCCTTCTTCTCCTGGTAGTCTTGCCACAGGCCCTCAGATGGGTTCCTTTAAACCAGACCTGGAACCAGACACTAAGCTTTGCCCAGGAAATGAACTCAAGGAGAAGGGTCCCTTCTGCTTAGCCTCTTACACAGGCAGCTGTGACCAGGGCAATCCAGAGCCCATCTTGCCAAGCACCCCTCCTGACTGCCTTTCCCCTTCCTGGCCAGAGGGGCAGAGAGAGGGTATCTGGGCAGGAGAGGTGGGTGCATCAGGAGGTAGTGTCTCCCCTGGGAAGACTGGGATCACCAAGGCAGGGCAAGCTGCCACCCCGCACATCATTCCTTGCCACATCACACACTGAACCCTCATAAAGCTCTTGTGGGCCAAGTAGTAGCATCTCACTTTACAACTGAGGGAATGAAGGCTCAGAGAGATTAAGGAGTTTGCCCAAATTCAAAATATTAAATTGAACAGAAATAGCTTGTAAGTCCTGGAGATAAGATCTGAACCCAGGACTGGCTGGTTCCAAATACTCAGGGCTTTCCCACACTCCGTGCCACCTGCACAAAAGTACAAAGCAGCTCAAATAGGCAGCCTGGGGACCAAATAAAAGTGGGGCTGGGGTGGGGCAGAGGGAGGAATGAGAAGACAAGACAAAGACAAGATGGAGAGCAGCAGAAACAGACGAACCGACAAGTGTACCCTGTAGGGGCCAGAAGAAGGTACCTCCAGAAGCTGCCCTCTTGATCAATGAAAGGCCATCAAGTGCCACTTCTGCTGCCATCTGCCCAGCCTCTGTCTGCCCATGCCTGCATTAGGGTCCAGCTGCTCAGACTGCCAGCCCCTGGTGGCCAGCACCTGCTTTGAGTCCAGCCAGGTGCCCCCATACCCACTGGCAGAGAGCACAACTGGCCTGTCCCCAGAGCATGCAGGGCTTAAGCAACAGCCTCTCAACTGAATATTTAAGAAGAAAAATACTTGCTTTAAGAAAAAGAGAGAAAGGGAGAGAGGAGGAGGTCACAAAGGAAGGGGAGGAAAGGAAGGAGGGAGAAACCTACCCCATCACTGCAGTCAAGGTCACAAGCATGGTTGTGGGGCGGGTGCAGGCAAGGAGCCTTTAATCCAGGAGTTGAGGCCATGGAAACTAAACGCTTGAAGCCGGAGTACATTACTGCCCTGAACGATCTGTCGGCTTCTATTAGGCTAAATATCTCTGTATAATGGGGAATTATCCTCTGAAAAGGCAAACTGCCGCCCTCTCCAAGGAGGGGGCGTGAGGCGGGAACCTCTCATCGTGAGGGCTCTCCCTCAGGGGGAGGAAACAACAGGAGAGCCTTGGGGAGGGGGACCAACTCAGAAAGCCACCCCTCATCCCTCATCCTTCCACACCCCCTCCTTGAAAGTCACAGTCAGCAGCTGTTTGATACTCGGCCAGCCTCCCACCCTTCTCCCCAGACTTTCCCTTGCCCCCTCCACTTAGGAGCCTGAAAAGATAACAGACCCGGGATAGAGGCGTGACAGTGCCTTGGTGACCCTGGGTGAGTCTCTGAGCCTCTTTGAACCTGTTTCCTCGTCTGTCAGATGGAGTTGATATCTACCCAAGGGCTGTGCTGTGGGAGAGAATGAAGCTGGCCCAGAGCCCAGGAGAGCGGGCACCCAGGACAATTTTGCTTGCACGGCTCTGTCCACTAGTGAGAACCTCCTCATCCTCACGGGCCCGCATAGGGAACCCCCCTTGCCAGGAAACCCCCACCCATGGGCATCTCTTACAGTTGAACCCCATCTTCCAGGCCCTCCCAATCTCTGGTGGTTGTGCGCACGTGGGTGCTTCAGCTTTAGGGGTTCCCTCTGAACCAGGCAGCATTTCCTCCCTCCCATCCTCCCCAGCCTCTCCCACTCCAGGTCTGGGCACACAGGACTCTGCCCAGATGTGCAGGCTCAGAGGCATGGGCTGGCAGAAACCAGGAGCAGG
>NW_006442512.1:796494-806265 GCF_000325575.1 Pteropus alecto
GAATGGACTGGGTCTACTGAAAGGTAACCCTCATGGGAAGGCAGTCAGCACCAGAGGAAGCCAGGCCAGGAAACCAGAAATCCCAGGACACGAGTCTGTGAGAGCAGGGCAGTGCCCAGAACATCAGTAAGACTACCAGGGCAGAAGGCAGGGCTGAGGCCAAGCAGGAGAAAGTAGACAGACTCAGTGCTGGGTTCCTGGCTGAGGCACCTCAGGGGTCAAGAGGGGCAGGGCTGACCTGTGGGGTAGAGCGGCATGGACCAAAAGGCTCTAGCTGGGTGGGGAACAGGGCAGCAAAGCCGAGATCCAGGTGGGGAGGTTCTGCAGACCCTAGTCTCAGGGACTCCCACACTACCCTTGGCCTGTAGTAAAGCCCTGGGACAGCTCAGGACCCCTCACTGCAGATATAGACACAGCCGTTCCGTGGCGCGCAGCTGGGTCAGGAAGGCTGTGCTGGAGGCAATTCCAAGATAGTGCCCACAGCCCAGTGGGATACTCAGAAAAGAAGGCCACCCAAGGGTATGCAGTACTGCCCACTCCCCACTATAGGCCCAAAGGTCCAGCCCAGAGTCCCCACAGTTTGTTGATTCATTTAGTCATTCAGCAGATGCTCTCTAATGCTTTCTGTGAACTAAAGGGGAAAAAATGCCCAAGATCCTATATCAGAGAGCTTGGTCTAGTGAGATAAATGGTGGGGTTAGGGGTTGGACAGAGGGAGATAAGAGACAACCACTCAAGGACAGTGTGAGAGGGAAGCCCAAGATGCTGTGGGAACAGGGTGGAAGCATCCGACCCAGGACTGGGGGTCAGGGAAGTCTTCCAGGGGAAGGGATCTTTGGGAGGGGTCTCGAAGGAAAAGGAATTGGGTTTGAATGCACAGGGGAGGGGGTAGAAGAGGGGCTGCTTATGCCAAGGTCCAGGGGCATGAACAATGGGCTGAAGAGAAGGGCCTGTGTGCAGGAATGACTGAGAGGTCTGCTGTTACCAGCCACTGGGAGGCTGAAGGGATTTAACTGGAGAGTGACAGGATCCAATTTGTGCTTTAGAAAGATCATCCTGGCTGCCACCAGTGGAGGACGAGTTAGTTACATAGGAGAAGACCAGAGGCAGTGAGCCAAGTGAGGACTGAGGCAATGGCCACAGGAGAGCTGATGGGGCCTGAGGTGGGCAAAGGGATGGAGACAACAGATAGGAGAGGTATTTGGGAGGCAGAATCTGCAGTGAGGGCAGTGGTTGTAACACCTGCAGCAGCAATATCCCGCTGAGCACCATGAATGCTCAAGTCCAAACAACAAACTTCTCAAAGTCCTTTTAAATCCATCAGTTACTTTGATCTGCACAATGCTAGGGTGAGGCCAGCAGGCTAGGAATTAGTTACTTAATTAGTTCATTAATTCAACAAGAATTCATTGAGTGCTCACTGTGTTCCAGGCATTGTTCTGGCCCACTCGACAAAAGTGTTGCCCAAGATGTTCCACGGCTACATGGGGCTACACCGGGTTGGAGTCCAGGGTGGCTGTCAGTCTCTATTACTGAGAGGTGCTGCAGGGCTTCTGCCATGGCCTAAAAGACTACAGAAGTGATTGGGCATGACCATTGGCTTGAGGGGCCCAGAGATCCTCCAGTGTTGGGGAATGGGTGGGTGTAGAAATCGGATAGGGGCTGTGGCAAAGGAACATCTGACAATGAGGGTGGACCATATTGGGGAACAGGGATGACCCTGACTGGAGAGGAAGCACCTCTTCCCTCAAGACAGAGGTGGGAAGCCAGAGAGAAAATATGAGGTAGAAGGAGGCAAGTTCACGGTGAAGGGCTTGGATCTCCTCTGTGGACAGGAGGAGCACAAGTGGGGAATGGCAGGGCCATCAGGCTCACTTGAGGAGAGGAGGAAGCACACAGATAGGCCGAGAGGATGAGAGAGGTCAAGGTGGGCACAGCAGGAGGACCCAGAATTGGACTGGAACCACTAAGGTGGCTGCAGGGAGAGGGGAAGAGCAGGGCTGAGCTAGGGGAGGTGCAGAGAACAGGAAGCCCCATCAGGGAAGAGCAGGCTCCATGACCTAGTGGTGTCCCATGACCTAGTGGTTTCCATGCAGTGGCCTCAGGCTGCCCTCCATACTCCCACTGCCACTGATGAGAGCCGCTCTGGCCAGCTCTCTTCCACTGGCTCCCTTCTAGCTCCCTGCCTGTAACACAGGCCTCAAGGGGGTCAAGTCAGGAAAGGCACTTTGCAGTATGCGCATACAGATGATGGTCCCCGGCCCCATCCTGCTGGCAGGGCCTCTTGGAGTCCAGTCCTCAGCATTCCCAGTGCCTCGCACACACGTTTGTTCAATTAACTTTTACTCACCTGAGTTCAACTGCTAACAACTGGTAGCAATATGAGGTCAGAATTTTGACCAGTGGACCTGGTGGGGAAGGGGCTGCAGGAAAGGAGGACATGGCAGATGCCCCAGGGCGCAGGTGTGAGGATGCAGCAGAGGCCAAGGTCTCCAGGGTGGGTGGCAAAGCCTCTGCTCTCACCACCCACATTGGCACTCCTCAGTAATTTAGCAGGCCAGCAAGTAAGGAAGCCAGTGGAGGGAAGTGAGGGCTGGGGGTGGGGTGCTCCCACATGGAGGGTCCCTGGGCAGATGGGCCTCTTGGGCCTCACAGCACCCACAGCTGTGTGAGTTGCTCCTCCAACCCACACCCACCCCACCTCAGAATCCACCCCACTCTGTGCCAGGCCCTGAACATGCAATACCATAAGAGAGACACTAAATTAAGTCAAAAAGAATGAAAAGTCATTCTGGGAGAACAGGCAGAGCCTGAAAGGCTTCGTGGAGGTGGCGGCTTTTCAAATGCTCTGGGCTTCACCTTGCTCTTCTGTGAGATGGGACTGCACTCCTCCTCCTCTTCCTCCTTCTCTTTCTCTTCTTGTCCTCCTCTTACGACTACTACTGCTAACAGTAATAGCTAAAGCATGTGGGGCACTTGCTCTGTGGTAAGCTCTTCGGGAGTTTTTTATGCCAGGAGAGACTGAGGTGGAGCTAAGGCCAAGCCTGCCCCCTCCTAGACTCTCTCCTGCTGGAATGGCTACTGGAGGGCTGACTGGGATCTGGGCTTTGGGCCAGCTGCAGCCAGGGTGGTAGGCAAGGTGGGTGTCACCAGTAGCCAAGGTTTGCAAATTGCTGTGTGTTTTCAGCATCAAGTGGCTATAACTGAGCTGGGGTGAGTGGAGTGGGAGATGGAGGTGGAGGAGGGAACTTTCCAGAGCTAAGTCAGAGGCAGCAAGTTCAGAGGTTACACAATGGCTGCGGTGGCCGCTCAGTTTGGCACTTCCACTGTTTAAAGCACTGATGCTTAGTGTGGCCTGCACCTGCAGCTTCCCCCTTCCTGTATTCAACAGAGCCAACCTCACTCATATGCCAGGCTCCAGAAGTTCTCAGGGGTAGAGGAAGAGGGAAGAGAGGAAGGAAAATAGTAGCAATGGCCAAGGCTATGTATGTCTCAGAGCTGAAACTATGTGACACTGGATGTCAGTTATTATTATTCCCAGTTGACTAGGAACTGGCTCCAAGGGATTATGTCCCTTGCCCAAGGTCACAGATGGAAATGGCTGAGCTGGGACTCACACCTAGAACTGTTTCTAATGGGTAAGGAGATGCTAAAGGCTGACAGGGCTCATGGGGCTGAAGTAGGAGGGCATTTCAATTAGCAGGCCCAGGAAGGCCTTTGAGGGTGGATTCTTCCTGGCTCCTCTCACAGTAGGTACAAGTTGTCCCATACCCAGGGCTTGAGGTCAGGCCATTTGAGAAGAGGCAGGGGAAGGAGGTCTCTCATTTGGCTTCTAGCAGCCCTCTGCCCAACCCCACACCTGCCTGAAAGCATCCCATCTCCATGGTGAGATAAACCACCAGGGGGTCTAATGATGAGAAGGACCTCTGCGTAGGACAGGGGTGGAGGGTGGGGGTAAGTGTGTGGTTAGAAAGAGATGAAAGCTCAGCCCAGACCCAAGACAAGGTCACCTATGGGCTGAGCCTAGTGGCAGGGGAAGGGCAGGGCGGAGGGGGGGAGCAGGGGGCGGTCAGGAAGGCCCAAGAGAACAGATGCCTTCACAGTGCCTAGACTCCAACTATTAAAGCATCATTTCTTTGAGTCCTCAAAGATGCTTAGTTTGCACAAGGCTTCTGCGTCTGGAAGAGGGACCATCTGGGAATACTGGCGATGGGAGGTAGAACACTGGAATCTGGTCCCCCTCCTCTAACACACTGTGTTTCTTGCCACAAGTGTCTTCCCGCACTGGTCGCCAGTGATCTGCAACATGAGGTGTCCAGGCCTAAAGGTTGGGGAATACCTAATGGGGGTGGAGATGCCGCAGACGAGCTACCCCTCCCAACGCCCGTGTCAGCTGTATGCAGTCTGCATGTTCAACGCAACCGCCATGGCCTTCCTTTATCCTCTCAACAGGCCATATTGCAGGTATCAAACTCCAATCTTCTAGGTGAGCAAACTGAGGCTTGGACATGAGAAGAGGCACTCTAAGGTGTCCAGGAAGGGGGCAGATGAGCCCTATGTTTACGAAAGTACAGCACCCTAGTCAGCTCCTGGCTGCTGCCTTCCTGACCACTACCCAGTCACCCCCCAGACACGCACACACGCACGCGCGCGCGCGCGCACACACACACACACACACACACACTGTTAGCTATGCCTGCTTTTCCCAATCCCCTCTTCCTATCGAAACTTCACCAGCTTCCACAACTGCTCCAGCTGCACACATCTCTCCTGTGCACCTCTGATCTATGCACACAGCGCGGAGACCTAATGGAGCACTTGCCTGCCCCCTTTTACTTCTGACTTAAATCTCATTCCCTCAGTAGCTCCTTGAGGACAGGGAACTGCCTCCCACTCTCCTTTCTATGTTACAATCTGGGTACACAGAGGGGACTAGTGGAAACACAATGTCTTTGGAACAGGCAGATGTGAGTGGAATTAAGCTGGAAAACTCTAGACCCATCTCTCCACCTCACTGAGCTTCAGATTCCCCAGCTGGGAAACGAGATGATCCTGTGCATCTCAGAGAGTGCAGATAAGCCAGGAAAGGGGCTGCTGCCCCTCCTCGAGTCAGCACGGCCTCCTGCTGACCCTTCCTCAGTCCCCTCCCTCTGGTACACCACTCAAATTCTGGACCACTTTTCCCCATGAAACTGTCCAAACAACGAACACATGGGTGGATTCTTATCACTGAGAAGTGTCTGAGGCTGGTAGAGGGTTCAGGAAGGCTCAAGAAAACAGCTGCTACAGTACTCAGAGTCCCTCTGTTAGAATATGATTCCTTTGTGTGTTCATGAGTGTTCAGTTTCCTCAATGGTTTTGAGCCTGGGAGTGGGAACACCTAAGAATATTGGCAGTGGGAGGCAGGGCCCTGGGGTTCTGGTCCCTCTTCTCCACTAATACTGTTTCTTGGCACAAGTGTCTTCCCCTCTCTGGCCCTCAGTTGCCCCATGTGCAACATGAGGTGTCCATGGAGGCAAGATGCCCTCTTCACCCACTTCCTGGAAGCAAAGGAGGAAAATGCCTATAGGGGTGATGTCAGCGGTGCTGGGAAGAACCCTCCAAAGCTCTCAAATCCAGCACCATGATCATCAAATACCTCCACTGGGGCTGCCGGATTCCTCTACCTTCTAACAAAGCCAACCCCTGGGATTTATGGGGCCTTGCAGACAGGCTCCACCTGTTCCCAGCCACTGTGAGAACAGGGCCTGCCTGCATGCCTTGGATCTTGGAGGAAATCCTTCCAGTCCATTCTGAGGCCCAGCTGGCCTACTCAGTGAGCTTTGACCTGAGAAAAGCTGAATTTACAGTCCCCAATCTGGATGGAAAAAGGAATAAGATTCCGTGGGGGAACCTGGGCAGGAAGAGCTCTACTGAAGGCCCTCTGTCCCAGGGAGGGATGCTGAGGGAACTGAAAAGGGGGAAAGGAACAGAGTTTTATCCTGACTCTACCACTCACCTACCTGCTGACTTGCAGAAAGTCACTTCGCCATTTTGAGTTCTAGTTTCCTGATCTATAAAATGAGGAAAATGATACATGCCATACAGTGCCTGATACATGGCAAATTCTGGAGGAAGTGGATATTATGACCAGATTCCCAAGGGTTTGGTTTTTTCACATGAGGCCCAGGGTGGGTGACATCAGCCTTGAGCACTTGACTAACAGGGTGATATGAGCACTGAAAGCTAAGAGGCAGTAAAGAGGTAAGGCCCCCAAATCTGCCCCAGCAGGGTTCCACCTAGAGAACCAGACTGACCCCGACCCTGCTCACACACTGAGCCCTAACTGACCCTGCTTACACACTGAACCCCGACTCTGCTCATACACTGAGCCCTAATCCTGATCACATACTGAACCCCGACCCTGCTCACACAAGGAGCCCTGATTCAGTCACCAACCACTGTAGCCAGTCCCCACCAGAGATTAGCCAGCTCTAAGGAGGGCTATTGGCTCCCATCTCTTTGTAGAGTAGCTGCTGGGTTAATCTTCCATCATATAAACTGACTCATCCCTGGTGGGGAGGGTGTGGGAGCCCGTGGGCTCAGTGTGTACCCCCCAGCCCCTTGTCCCACCTGTTAACGTCCTCCCCACACTTTCCCCCTATATTGCTGGCTTCTGCCTAAAGATGTCCCCCACATTCCCCAGCCCCAATTCTATCACCCTGGCCTGAATTTCTAGCCCTCCTAACCAGTTTTGTCCCTTGCCCATAACTCTACAACCCAAGCCTTTGGTATGCTTTGCCCCTCTAACCTCAGACGATGTAGATTCTGGAATGCCTGAGGGAAAGGGCCTCAGGCCTCATTCGTTCACTGAGCTCACTGTCCACGTAGGGACATTGAGGTCACTGGGATGAATGGCAGCCCCAGGACACTCATCCTGGTCCAGTGCTTTTTCTACCCAGCCCTCTGGCTACCAGGGGGTTTTCCTCCTCAGTGCCCCACCCAGTCAGCAGAAGATGGCCCCTGTAGATGCGGGTCAGACAAGCCCCAAGCCCTGTCCCATGTCCAAGAAAGCAGCAGGAGGTGGCAGTGCCTCAGGAAGCTCCCCTGTCCTGGGCTCCTCTGCCCTCGAAAAGCCCCAACTCAGGGCTAATTTTAGACTTCTTCTCAGGCTGAACAACTGAAGAACTTTTCTAGATCCTCCCTGGCATAATGGGGTCACAGAGCTTCCCCCCACCTTCCCCAGGGCAGCTAAGGCCTCCTGGCCAAGGGCAACAGAGCGTGATACTACAGGGAGAGTCTGTAACTGAATCCAGACATGGCCCTGGGTGAAGACCCACCACGCATGACTCACCCTTTCAGATAAAGCACTGCTCTTCTCAAACACAAAACTAGACAGGTGTGGGGGTCACCTCTAGAGGTGACAGCTCTAGGTTCATTTCCTGGCTCTGTGTACTACCAGTATGGCCTTTCAGATTCCTCATCTGTAAAATGGGGATAATAATATATTAGTCATCTGATTGGGACTACTAAGATCCTAACATCCTTGCCATCTCCCCCAGGATGTCCCAGAAACATCTCACGGGGCCCTCATCTCCCCCCAGGCCTGCTCCTCCCCTCTAGTGCTCCTGCCTCTGAATGTCTCCACCATTTGCCCAACTGTGCCGACCAAAAACCTGGGAGCCCTGTGACTCCTCCCCTACTGCCTTCACCATCCAATTCAGCACTGTATCCCCGGTGCTTGAAACATAGTAGGTGCTCCAATAAACAGGAATAAACCAGAGAGTCCCCAGCCAGTCCCAGGAGTCATATCCATTGCCAGGTACAGACACCCAGATAGGCACGGCTCTGCCTCCCTGGCCAGAGCCAACAGCTGTGGCTATGCCAGGATGCCATGCAGATCCCCTGCAGGGGACAGAACAGATAGGGACTGAGCAGGGCAGGACCTGCAGCTGCTGAGACCATGCCAGGGGCTAGGCATTCTCTCAGCAAACCATCTCAGCAGGCAGTGGGCAGTGGGAGGGAATGCTGGGGTGGAACGGCATGTGCCCACATTTTCTATTACTCCAGAAAAGAGAAAGAGAGAGAAGAAAAATCGCAGCTCACCCCTCTGCTTGTGCTCATCTAAGTTCTGGGCTCTAGCAGCTCAGCCCTTTATGGGGCACACCCCCTAAAGTGGGCTGGACTCAGGACAACCTGACTTCAGAGGGTAGGGAGTGTCTGGGAAGGGCCAGGTCTCACATACAGAGTTCATGGATTCAAATCTTGGAATTGAACCATTGTGACCTCTCCTAGAAGAGCTAGCAGAGCAGGGAGCCAAATGACATCCATCTCCTGGCATTTGGGTTCCTCAGCATCTCCTAGCCTGACCCCTCCAACATTCTCCCATACGGGTGCCTCTGAGAAACCCAGATTTTCATCTTCCTGCAAGCAGGCCACGGACATCCAGTCACACCTTTACATCTTTGCCAAAGCTGTTTCCTCTGTTCCTCAACACCTTTATCCAAATTTCGCCCTGATCTAGTCCTACTTCTTGCAGGAAGCATTCCTGGACTTGCCCGCTCATGAATCTCCTACAGAAGCAGGACTCTGTTCCCATTACTGTTTCCCCAGATAGAGGCCAGCACACCTGGGATATGGGAGAGAGACCTGATGAGTGAAATTTGCAGTGATGGTGGAAAACCATGGCCCTGTGTGGTGACAGCCTCACACCTCCCACTCCTTAGTTGGCACAAGCTCATCCCCTGCTTGTGGGACAGACTTCTGCTCTCAGCTGAGCCTCAGTCTTTGAGGCAGGCAGGGTCCCTGCCTCTAAGAGTCATGGTCTGCTGAAGGAGACCTAGCCATGAAATCCAACCCTCCTATCACTTAATCAGTGAACAAATCTGAACCAGGCACCAGGCACTGCTTGGGCACTGGGGATAGCAGGGTGACAAAGCCCAGCACGGGTTCCTGCATGACTCCTGAGAGAGATGACCAAATAGAATTCCTTTAACCTCATCTATCAGGGCCATCTAGGTCCTGGACTGTGCATAGGGGAAAGGGAAGAGAATTCTATGGTGGCAGTCCACAGGACTAGGGAGTACACAGTCGGGACACTTAGACCAGACAGGGAGGGCCCAGGGATGCTGGAGACAGATGTCCAGGAAGAAGGATGTCGCACTGAGATGCAGTGTGCTAACAGAGGCCAGAGGAGGGGTGCAGTGGCAGGGAGGTTCTGAGACAGACTGGTACTAAACCCCAGGCACCCTGTTCTGCCACCCTGGGGCCTCCTCACAAAGACACCCCAACTCTTGACCACCAGGACTGTGGGGGAGGGAACTGGTCTGTCCCTACAGCTGTCCTGTCACTGGCTCAGCAACCCCCCTCTCAAGGAAGACACTTTCCAGGCTCTGTAGATGTCACTGACTTTCCGCATGCCGTAATCCCTTGGCTGTGGCCCACCTAACTAGCTAGTGGGGACTGAGGCGGTGCCAGGAGCCCATCAGAATACTAAAAATTGAAAAGGTCAGGACTACAAAAAAGCCCCAAAGGAAGGCTTTTCCAGTAAGGCGCACCCTGATTGCCTCTCTTCTCGTCCCACTGCAGCACCCCCATATGCTGGCTAACTCAGAGGAGAGCGAGGCTTGCGGAGTGGCCCCGGCTGGCCCACAGCTCTGGCCAGGGCACGGCTGGGACAGAGACCAAGAAAAGGGAAGCAGTCATTCCTGCCACCACTCAACACACATACACACATAATCCTTGGGTTCAGGGTGTGGGGAGAGGAGCCACACATACTCAGGGTCACTGAGG